>NC_059111.1:43695221-44039082 GCF_020740685.1 Jaculus jaculus
TAAAATGAAGAGGCAACCCTGTCTTTATACTTCAAAATATATTTAACCATTGGCTGGGAAAAGCCCATTGAGAAGTTAACTCTACTTAGCAAGTCACCATGGTTTCAGACACAATTGTGAGATCCTTGTTTAGTTATTCTCCTTGTATTCCTGAGAAGTACATTTTCAGAGTTACTTCCAGACCAAACCTCATTGCTTAATTCTTGATAATTTTATTTCAAATAATCTCTGCAACGGTCAAATGAATTAAAATTAGCTAAAAAAAAAAAACAATAATAACTACTTTTCAGTTGCTTTGGATGCGTGACTATCCAAAATAATATGTCGATATAATTTTTTTTTTTGTCTACCAAAAGTTTAGGTATCATGACAATACCTGAACTCCTCTCCACCTTGAGTTACAATGCAGAAATTCATTTTAATAACTGACTCCATGCACATCTTCTCTATATATGTCACCTCTCTGGTCAACCATCATTATGTCAGCTTTATATTTTTATTAGAATTTTTAATAGTTCTTGTTCTAAAAATGGTCATGGGTAAGACAGAGGAGGCCCACCTACACCTTAGTAGATTATCTGATACATTATTTGCACTGATGAAGTATTAACTATGCTACTGTTGTTATAAAGGCTATATAATTTCAAATACAAAAGAAATCTACAGGAAAAATTTAATTTATAATATGTTACCATACTCTAATCATCTGGTAGCATGTCACTGTAAAGGTTCATGTTTTTTTGCTAATCTAATTAGATTTAGAATCACATAAAACTTTGATGTGTCCTTGAGGGGGTTTCTAGAGAGATTTAGTTGAAAAGGGAAGACCCAACTGATTATGGGAAGCACTGTCCCATGGGTTATAGTCCTACACTGAATAAACAGGAAAAAAAAAAAATAAAGAGCAAGGTGAGTTGGGTACAAACATTGACTTCTCCCTGATTTTCTATTAGACACTTCATGTTCCTACCGCTAGGACTTCCTCAAACAATGGACCAAAATAAACATTTTTTTTTTCCTTACATTGCTTTTGTCAGTTGTATTATCACAGCAAAAGGAACATAAACAATACCGCCACAAGGATGGTTTTCTAAATAATTACAAGTTAACTAAGTTAAACAAGAAATTTTTGTTTACTTTTTAATTAATTAAGTTTTTGCTTGTGTGCATGTGTGTGTATGTCTCTCATGAATGCTGTATATGCACATGGATGTATCCACCATACACTCACTTGTTGTGGTACAAGAGTCCTTGCCTAAAGTATTCTCCACTGCTCTTCTGTCCAGTCTTTGTTTTGAGCTGTAGTCTCTTTAGTTATTCTGATACTTTGTATCCCTGATTGCTTAGAAGACTGGGATTACAGAAGTGTATGGCCACACCCAGCTTAAAGCAGAATTTTTTTGTATACCTATATTCTTAATTTTTCTACATTTCATAATAATATTGTGATTGGCTATGTATAGAATTTTGCTTTCATATAACTAGAGCTTTATTTTTCCATGATTTCAAAATTGCTATATAAGTGAGCCCTAGAATCATGATAACTAAGTTAGTGAAGTCTTTTCTTATAAAATTCCTGTTGGGCCCTGAAAGGCCCAGGCGTGAGGCCTAGTGGAACTTCCTGAGCCTAGCTAAAGTTTGGCGACCTGACTCTGGCCAGCTATGACTCAGCAGGATGCCTAAGGGCTTCTGGCCTGCTACTTCCTCGTGGTAATTGTAATTACCATTTCAATAGTTACAGTTTACTATTGGCCCTTACCTCTTCTCCCACCCTAAAATCCCCGCCTTCGTCCCCAACATGATATAAGCAACTGCTCAGAGTAATAAAGCAAGTTGTTCCTGCATTGCAAAGACTCCCGATTCTGTGGTTTTTCTGGTGGCCAGGAGAGGTTTCTGAGTCGTCAGATGCTCATCATCCCCTCAACCCCTAGGGAGGAACCAGCAGGCCTGGTCCTTCCCTCGGCACTACCTATGCGGGAAGGAGCCCCGCAAATTCCTATTCTTTTTTTTTTTTTACTTCTTGCTGTTACCAAAACTTTTAACTAAGCTTTTTGTGTTTAAGTTAGCATATGATTTAGAGGAGTGTATCAATTTTCTATTAACATTAATCAAAGCATAAAGCTGAAAAGCTGAGGTACTTAAACAAAGCACATTTCAAATTACATATATAGTAAACATATACATTATAGTTGTTATCTCTCTGACATGTACTTAATATATCTAAAAATTCAAAACTTTCCTTATTATGCCATTCTTATAAGTTAAATAGGAAACTGGTGTAACTGATACAATAAGGGCCATTTTGCCTTCCAAATTTAGCAATAGCAATTTATAGATGGTTTAACAAGCTTATCATTTTGAAGTTAGAATTCATATAATGTTATCCTAAAAAAAAAAATGCATCTTTCCAAGAGACAATCACTTAACATTCTATTCACTACATATAAGTTGCTACCACTTGGAGTTAAAACACATTCTTTTCTCTTTATTTGTTTATTTTTATTTATTTATTTATTTATTTATTTATTTACTTGAGAGTAACAGAGAGAGAAAGAAACAGATATATATAGAGAGAAAGAGAATGGGTGTGCCAGGGCCTCCAGCTACTGCAAAGGAACTCCAGATGCTTGTGCCCCCCTGTGCATCTGGCTAACATGGACCCTCGAACTGGGGACCTTAGGCTTCACAGGCAAGTGCTTACCTGCTAAGCCATCTCTCCAGCCTGAAACACATTATTTTCTATAGCTCAACAGGAACAGTTACAGTGAATGAAGACCATCTCAGATAACAATTTTAATTTACTATACTTAATATATTTAATATATTAAAAGTCACCTAAAATAAAATTACTCATATACTCAATATAACTTCCTAATCATGAATCTTAGCATTGTTACTAAGATCATAATTATCCCTCCCAAATTAACAAAATAATCAAATATCTAATTAAATCATTAACCAATCTCTAAAATAAAACCATATTTAAAATAGTACTAAATATTTGCTCTTGATAATGCTTGAATTATATAAATTGAATTATATAACTTTAAATCTTATTAACAATCAAGATTCAAGGGTAGAGAGTTAGTTTAGGTTAAAGGCAATTGCTTACAAAGCTTGCCAGTCTGAGTTCAATTCCACAGTAACTATGTAAAGCCAGACTCACAAAGTAGAACACGCATCTGGAGTTTGTTTTGCTGTGGCAAGAGTTCCTGGTGCACCCACATCCCCCAACTTCTCTACCTCATATAAATAAATAAAATGTTAACAGACCAAGATTCAAGAAATGTGAAAGATGAGTAAAGCTACTACATCCATCCTGTACATAAAAATAAGTTGTTTTTACACAGAATTTTTTTTCTGAAACTACATTTTTAGTGTTCATGTTTCCAAAACCTATTTTTACAATCCTATGATAAAAACACATTTTGTTCAACAAGCTACAGAACAAATTGTTGTCATCCATCCACAAGTTCTTACAAACTTAGCAATATTGCTATTTAGGAAATCCTCTTTCCTTATATTCTGACCATGAACTTCCCTGCTTTGAAAACACTGGGCTCAAGTCAGTCCCCTGCAGTTATTTTTAACTCTTCATGGGAGAAAAGAAAATGTGGAGAAATTTAAGAAAATACAATGGAAAAATTTTATATACTTTTGTTTCTAAGAAACAATAAGCAAAGTATAAATACAAAATAAAGTGACTGATATTTTCAAAATATATAACTAAAATACATATCTGATTTTGAATTGTTTAGTAGAGGAGGAAGAACCAAATATTGTGAATATTTTGCCTAGAATTTCAACTGTCTGACCTTAAACAAGTCAATTTTGTTAGTTTTCCCATAGGGAAATATGAGCTGCAATTACATTATTGGGAATATTTCATTTAAATGTAACTTAGAGTTATTTTGTATCTCTATCAAATGAGCATTGACTTTCACATTTTCAGAGTTGCTTTAAGAAAAGGTCTGGAGGAAAGTTTATTAGAATACAATCATTGGAAACAAATTTATATGCTTCTCAGATAAATGCAACTTGAGAAAAAGCCTAAATATCATTTAGAATCATCATTAGTTACAAGTTGAGTTAACCAATAAACAAATGTTTTATTATTGTGATTGAAAAAAAATGATGTGTGGTCTTAAGATGGCTTATGTTATCACATGCCACCAACTGACCTTTAAATCAGTTAGCTACTATATTAATAAGTTTCTTTTCAAGTTGCATCAGCTTGGCAAGATCCAACTGCTTTATAATAATAAAGATTCTGTTTTGTTAAACATGAATCTCATGAATTACATCATAACTAATATCAATTTCTAAGGTCAGCCTATAGAAGTAGGCAATGCTGATGGACCCGGAAGAGCCAGTTACATGGATTATGTCAATACCTAAGCATCTTTTCACCTGGACCAAATAAACACTAGAAATAATTCCACCCAATGTAAAGGTATCCCATTACTATAAGTACATTCTTTTGTTTCATTGTTTCAATCTTGAGAGTTCAAATTGTATACAGTAATGTTCTTAAACATATTCTGGACATATCAATCATAGCAATCAATAAATATCTATTTAGTGACATTACATGAAAGGAAGTTTGCCAGGTGTTTGGATATTGGCAGGGAGAAGACATTGAAGGGTAGTGGATGTACCAAGCATAATACCTATCCTGAAGGTGAATATACCATCCTTATTAAGGAATATATTATGAAATTGAAAAATGTTATTACAATGGTCATTCTACAAATTCTAGAAACATTTCAGTCATTTAATTAACATAATTAATACAGGCCACATTTTTCATTTACGTAAATCGTAGTCCACACTAGAATATGGTAACTTTTAAATGGGCAATTTCTACTGATAATTGTGACATTCATTTTTCTCAGGTGTGGCAGCACATGCCTTTAATCCCAGCACTCAGGAGAGAGAGGTAGGAGGATTGCCATAAGTTCAAGGCTAACCTGAGAATCTTTATTGCATTCTAGGTCAGCTTGGACTAGAGAGAGACCTTACATTGAAAAAAAAAAAAATATATATATATATATATACACACACACACATACACACACACACACACACACACACACACACACACATATGTATAACATAATACATATGATAGAGAAAAAGAGCAATGCATATCCACCTAGTTGGATTTTTATAATTCTAATCTATTCTGTGAAGATAAGAGTCAAGAATAAAGAATAAATAAGAAAATTTTTGGAATGATGAAATTGTAAATAAATATTAACTGAAGAGTAGATTAAAAATACATTAATTGCAAGTCAAATATAACATTATGTGGTTAATACATAATAACATTTTATGTTGGTGGATGCATGCAATTTTGAAACAAGTTTGTTATCAGTTCCATTTTTCAGGGGACAAACATAATCACTTGAAATTTCAATTTATACCCACCTCTAAGGTGCATGAAAAGCAATTATCTGCCTAAAAGAGAAGTATAGACTGCAATGACTACAATTTCAATACACTAAAATACATTTAATTTTCTCTTGTCAAGGCTAGAAGCTTTTGGAAGAAGGCACCATCAAATAATATTACAATTCAAATTTTTATTTTCATGTGACCACCTTTTAAACTTTACATTTATTCATTTCTTTGGAAGAAACTAAGTGATTAACTATTCACCAAATAATAGTTTTACATTGAAAATCTAGGTTTTTTTTTTTTTTTTTTTTTTTTTGCGGGGGGGGGGGTGTTAGTATAGGGTCTCACTCTGGTCCAGGCTGACCTGGAATTCACTATGTAGTCTCGGGGTGGCCTCAAGCCCACAGTGATCCTCATACTTCTGCCTCCCAAGTGCTGGCATTAAAGGTGTGCACCACCATGCCTGGTTGAAAATCTAGTTTTATATGTGAGAAAAGTTCTTTTCCATCAGTTGACATAATAGCACTAACTGTCTAGGAAGAAAGCCTGTTTTATTGCTTTAAAGGTCACTGGAAACCTAAAGATGAAGTCTGCATTCTAAACATCAGAAGCTATTCTATTTTATAGTGTTTAAAAGATTTTAACTAATAATTAAACAGTTTTCTTTGTAATAACTACAGAATAAATAAAAATATTTCTGAAGCAGTAGATGTCTCATTATATAATTGTTGCAGTCAGGTTCATATTACTGATAGAAAACACCCCACCAAGAGCAGCTTGTGGAGAAAAAAATAGAAACAATATTTATTTTGGCTTACAGACTTCAGGGGAAGCTCCCTGATGGCAGGGGAAAATGATACCATGAGCAGAGGGTGGACATCACCTCCTAACGAACATCATATGGACAACAACAGGAGCGTCTACCAAACACTGGCAAGAGGAAGCTGGTTATAACACCCATAGGCCCACCCCCAAAATGCAGTGCTTTTAGGAGGGTTTTATTCCCCTTATTGCCAACAACTGGGGACATGACATTCATAACATATGAGTTTAGAGGGACACTTGAATCAAACCACCACCACATTCTGTCCTGGCCCCCATAAAATGTAAAATGCAATGCATTCAGTCCAACTTTGAAAGTTACCATAGTTTTTATCATTCCTAATGATGTTCAAACATTCCTATAGTCCAAGATGTTTTAACCAAGCAATACCAAAAAATATAAAAACCCATAGTGTCACAGAATACATATTCACACTGCAAAGATGGCATTGGGTATATCAAAGAAATATTCAGCCAATACAAGATTTAAAGATTTTTATTGTTTTATTTATTTACTAGAGACAGAGACAGAGAGAGAGAGAGAGAGAGAGAGAGAGAGAGAGAGAGAGAGAGAGAGAGAGAGGGAGTTGGAGGGCATATGTGCATCTGGCTTACATGGGATCTGGAGAATTGAATCGGGGTACTTAGGCTTCACAGGCATGTGCTTTAACCACTAAGCCATATCACCAGCCCCAATACAAGATTTAAACAGGGAAAACTTCAAACTCTTGGGCTGGAGAGATGGCTTAGCAGTTAAGTGCTTGCCTGTGAAGCCTAAGGACCCCAGTTGGAGGCTTGATTCCCCAGGAGCCACGTTAGCTAGATGCACAAGGGGCACATGTGTCTGGAGTTTGTTTGCAGTGGCTAGAGGCCCTGGCGTGCCCATTCTCTCTGTATATATATATATCTGCCTCTCTCTTTCTCTATCTGTCATTCTCAAATAAATTAAACAAACAAAAATTTAAAACACTTTAGCTCCAAGTCCAGCAACTATAGTGACAAGTCTCTAAATCTGATCATTCTAACCAGGAACAGGTCTCTGGAGTCTCAATTCTACCCCTCCAGCTAGGCTACTCATAGTCCTGGAAAACTTCATCCAGGGCCAGCACCTCTCCTTAGCAGCTATTGCATGGTCATGGCATTTCCTCTGGTTCTCCACTGCAACCTATGGTTCATCCTCATGGCACCATGGGGTCTCCATGCAGGCATTCCTTAACAGGCCTGCTTCACACTGCCCATGGCCATTTCCAAAACACAAGACCATGTTGCAAATTCAATGACCCTCTCTTTCCCTCATTTCTTATACTCCACAATACCTGGTGGGGTGACATTTTTTTGAATCTAGTGGGGAATAAAGCATATTTTGAAGAACAGGACCCTACTTCAAGATTTAAGTCCATTCAAAAGACTCTGCATTCTTTCTGTTGTCCAAGTGCAGGTCAGCTGGCCCAATCTCAATGGTTATAATCTCTCATACAATTGCAGATGAACAGGCACAAGTTTCAACCCAAATATACCATTTTTTCTGTGCCCTATCCCTCTGCTCACACCAGTCGATTTCTATGCAATGCAACCCTGCACAAGTTCTCTGGACACAGGCATAACAGTAAGCCTCTCACAAAAACTGCTTCTAGCCCAGTCTGGCAAAGTTCTTTCTCACTCTCATAAGTCAAATCTCACAGTCCATTGTTCTTACTGCATTTAGGTCTTTCAACTCTGACTAGAATAATATATCAATTTGTACTTACAGCACTGCAAGGAATCTCTTAGGCCAAGGTTTCAAATCTCTCCACATTATTCTCAAAAATCAGCTCCAAAAGGCCAAAGCCACACAGTCAGGTTTCAAGCAGCAATGACACCACTCCTGGTAACAACTTCACTGCTGCAATCAGGTTCATATTTCTGGCAGAAAACACTCAACCAAGAGTAGCTTGTGGAGAAAAAAAAGTTTGTTTGCTTTTTTTTTTTATTTTTCTGGCTTATGGACTCTAAGAGAAGCTCCATGATGGAAGAGGAAAACGATAGCATGAGCAGAAAGTGGACATCATCTTCTGGCCAACATCAGATGGACAACAACAGTAGTGTGTGGCAAATATTGGGAAAAAGAAGCTGGTTATAACATCCACAGACCTGCCCCCAATAACACACTGCCTCCAGGAGGCTATAATTCTCAAATTGTCAACAGATGGCAACATGGCATTCAGAACATCTAAGTTTATGAGGAACACCTGAATATCGATCCACCACAATAATTAACACATTATCAAGCTCTTTTGATTGAATACATTACAAATTACATTACAAATCTTTGTATTTAATCAAGACACCAGGCACTAAGAGGTGGAGTCATTATGAATCCTATGCAAAACAACTGTCCTATCATCATAATGAATGGTGGACAATACAGTGTCCTGGAAGGTTAGAAGCTGGTGATGAAGGTTCTGAGGATTAGGCCAGACGTTTTTCTTTGTTTGTTTATTTTTATTTATTTATTTGAGAGCGACAGACAGAGAGAGAAAGAGGCAGAGAGAGAGAGAGAGGAGAGTGGGTGCGCCACGGCTTCCAGCCACTGCACACGAACTCCAGATGCGTGTGCCCCTTGTGCATCTGGCTAATGTGGGTCCTGGGGAATCGTGCCCTGAACCGGGGTCCTTAGGCTTCAAAGGCAAGCGCTTAACCGCTAAGCCATCTCTCCAGCCCTAGGCCAGACTTTTTTAAAATATGTTTTTTTAATCATTTGTAAGGAGAGAGAGAAAGAGTAAGTGAGCACCAGGGCCTCTAGCCACTGCAAACAAACTCCAAATACATGTGCTACTTTGTGCATCTGGCTTTATGGAGTTAGGCTTTACAGACAAGCGTATTAACCACAGAGCCATCTTCTCAGCTCCTGCCTACACCCCCGCCACCACTTTCTTACTCAGCAAATGAGTAGAACTTCTGTGAAGAAAAAACTGAAACTATTAGCAAAGGCACAGTGGTTTGTAAGTAAGAAGCATGCTCTTAAGGTCTACCAGTGACAAACCAATGGTGAAGGTCAGAGATAGGATGTTACATAAAAGAGATCAAGCAATGTGTTAAAAGTTCAGGGCCTGATTTATTGTACTAAAGAAATAACTTTGATCCTCATGGCATTTTTCTCATAATGTTGTTCTCATACCCTTGGCACTGTAGTCTGATGGTAGAGCATGCAGGAGGATGTTTGAAATTAACAAGATACATAATATACCTTTTCCTAAGGTAGCAATTGGAGTTAATGAGTTGAAGTAATTTAAACTTTCTAGATGAAAACAAGCTTGAATATGTTTTAGAGAGGAAATCAGACACTATACATATTCTTAAGTAAAACTAGAATTCAATGAAACACCACAAATGTAACTGATTACTTGGATTAAAGCCCAGGAAGCTTGAAAGTGAGATCTTTGGTAATTTGAATCTAGAATGTCCCCATAACCTCAGGTGTTTTTGATTTAACCTCTTACTTAATCCATAATATGCAGTATCTTTGGAAGGTGGAGCTTTGCTGAAGGAGGTTTGTTAGTAGGGGGTTGGCCTTGAGGTGTTATTGCCCAGCTCCACTTGGCAATGCTAGCTGGCTTACTCTTGCTGCTCCCTCCCACCTGTCTGTTCTTACCACTGTTTTCCTGTCATTTTGAACCTTTCCCTCAGGGATGTAAGGCAAAATAAAACCCTTTCCTTCCATAAGCTGCTTCAGGTCAAATGTTTTGGTCCTGCAATACAAACTAATTGCTACAGAGTCTGTACAACCCTGTCATTAAGAATTCTGAGGGGAATTACTCAAGAGGGGAAGACATGAGTGAGAAGGGTGCTGAGAAGTGAGACTAAGAGAAGGGCAACCACTGAGAGCTTCAAGGCACAAGAGTGAAAGCATCTGATTTAGGCCTTAGATTCTGGACACATTATGGAGGATGAAGTGGGGAAAAAGCAGATCAGACTCAATGTGATTCTTTTATCAATTGATCATATGATTAATCAAATTAATCACAAATCATATGTGCTGAATGTGAAAGCAAATAAAGACAAGCAGGGAGCATACAAAACAGAGGTGAGAGTGCAATCTGCCATAACACCTAGGTTCCAAGGTTCTGACTTCCAGCCCACCAAGCCACTTGATTCATCCATTTAGTATACACACATGCTCAATGTATGTCCTTGTACTATGAGCAAACTCTAGAGATGTCATGTTTATGAAAATATGAAACTTTGTTTTGAGGGAGGGTTTGTTTGCTTGTTTGAGGTAGGATCTCTCTAGCTTTGGCTGGCCTGGAGCTCACTCTGTAGTCACATTCTAGCCTCCAAGGCACAGTGATCCTCCTACCTCTGCCTACTGAGTGCAGTGATAAGGAGTATGTACCACCATACCTGGCTAAGATATGAAACTTTGGAACTAACTTCAGAGTTTTTCTCATTACAGTAAAAATGGATTGAAATTACATGTCAAAAATATTAGGAAAAGGATATTTCTAGTGGCTAGCCCAGTAATTTACACATAGTGCAAGATATAAGTAAGAACATTTGTTGAATGAATGAAGTAAATCTTGAAAGGTTAGAGAATAGAAGGGAAGTCCTCCCATGTGAAGAGAGGTTATCTCTATTTAAGCAATATAATGCTACTAGCAATTAATTACTGCATTACAGCTTGTGAAGGAAAATTGGATATTATTTTAACCCCTAAACATTACCAGTAGTTGCTTGGAGAAATGTTCTTTATTCTTAATCTTCTTTAAGTGAATTTTTAGGCAAAGCATTAAAACACACTTTTCAAATAAGACAGTACCATAATTGGCAAAACTTCATGAGGAGGCCTGTCACCAGTCCTACTTTGCCAAGCCATTTACGAGAGCACAATATTAATCAAAATTACTACCACATGCCTAAGTCATATCATATATTCTGCATCTTTAAATTTCTGTAAATCTGTTGTGACCATTGTGAACATGTAAACCAATATGCAAATCCCAGGGGAAAACCTTTGCCAAGGCCTTTTATTATATATTGTGATTTTTTTTGTTTCTTGTGATTTGTGTCACCTTAATCTGTTTAGGGATACACAGACATTACTCATTAAGTGGGTCTCTGAGGTTGCTTCGAGGAAGGATTAGCTAAAGAAGGAATCTTTCCCCCAGGATAAGTCTTCCCCCAGAGTGGGCAGACCTTCTGGAAGGGGGAGGGGGTTTAGCTAAGGAAGCTCTCGGAAGGAAAGTATCATCTCCTTGCACCTGGTTCATGGTGCTGTTTTCTACTTTCCAGTGAGGACCAAGGACCTAGGACCAGCAGCTCTCCAGGACCAGGCCATCAGTGCTAGATTGGGGCTGCTGAGGCATTCAGTCTCATGGACTGAGCATCTACCAGGTTCCTTGAATCTCAGACCTACAAATTGCTATTGTTGGACTGCCGTAAATTAATCCCTTTAACACAATTCGTTCTATCGGTTCTGTTCCTCTAGATAACCTTAATTAATGCATATGTTCTATTTGTTTTCTACTTAGTCCTTTTAAAAATGGGTCAAAAACAGATATAAATTGATTTCTTTTTCAAATAACTTGTAATATTAAAATACCTAACCTTTTGTAGTTATTCACAGTTTGTAATATATTTTACATAATGCTTTCATTCAGTCTTAAAAACTTCAATATAAACAAGGAAAACCTTCCCTTCCATTTACAAATGAATAAACCAAGGTTAATCAATATGCATTTATCCATTCAACTACTGATAAAATGATACTAGTTTCTTATATTCTAGCTATGTCCATTAATATTGAGGAAATGGTTTGTTATTGCTAATAAAATATATTCATTCTGGATTCCAATGGATACTTATTTTGACTTTGTTATGCCCTCACCACATGGTGTATCTCTACCTGCTGTTGTCATATCCCACCCACCAGTGATTATGAGACTTTGCTTTAAGTTGTGGCCATAGTGAATTCTGAGAAGCTTTCCTTAGCTGGTATTAATTAAAAACACATGAGAGTCTTTGTTACTGTGATTACAAATTCAGGGCACTGTAGTGGAAAACACAACGAAAGACCCCCAACTGACAGGGTGGGAGAGGTAATATATTCTTTCCCAGAGAATGACAAACATCCATTTTTATTTTTAAAATTCCTTATTCTTGACCTTCAAAGACTTCCAATTACTTGCCAAATTGTAACAAAAAGCCTTTGATATCTTATTTGTTGTTTCTGTATGTATGCATATATATATATATATATATATATATATATATATATAAATATATATACTTATTTGTAAGTAGAAAGACAGGGGGAGAGAGAGAACAAGAAAGAGAGAGAGAGAGAGAGCAAGAAAGGGAGAGAGAAGGGGCAATCCAGGACCTCTTGGTGCTGCAAATGAACTCCAAATACATGTTCCACTTTGTGCATCTGGCTTAACATGGCTACTGGGAAATCAAGTCAAGGCCTTTAGGCTTTGCAAACAAGCTCCTTAACTGCTGAGCCATCTCTTTAGCCTCCATATTTGTTCTTTCTTATAGGTGGTCTTTTCTACTAACAAATGGACATTTGCTGTAGTCATGAAAAATTTCATATACCCAATTTCATTTCCCCAATTCCTGCAGAGACTGACTGAGGCCTTTGGGTCTCCATAACAAATACCTATAACTCCTCCTGGAGCATACTCTCAGCAGAATTGGGGAAAGGGTCTAATGTTTATAACAAAGTAAGAAATAAAGCTGAGCGTCGTGGTGCACACCTTTAATCCCAGCACTCGGGAGGCAGAAGTAGGAGGATCGCCATGAGTTCGAGGCCACCCTGAGACTACAGAGTTAATTCCTTGAAAAACCAAAAAAAAAAAAAAAAAGAAAGAAATAACTTTAAAACATTTCATATTATTTCTTAATGTAGAATTCCTTTTTGTTCTCTTTCTGGCAAGACCATTTCTAAATTTCAAAGCCAATCTGAAATTCCACCTCCTCCAAAGAAGCTGTTCCTGATGTCTGTACCTAAAATAACTAGTATGTGTGCAGAGCTTCATGAGTGCAGACATGAATGAATGAAATCCAGTCAATGAGCTCTTACATTCTAGTATCCAGAGGTGCTTTAACTTGTTAAAATGAACAATTTATATTATAATAGTTATTTATATATTATAATACTTATCTGTGCTTCCTTTCTCCTTCTACATGTACTGCAGTATAATTGAATGAACACAAATACATACTCTATTATCTTAATGCCCCTTGTACTTGACAGATTTCTGATAAACTGACTTAAATTATGTGCCCTAATAGCAAATAAAGCCTATATGTGGCATGAAAGGACAACATGTTGTCCACAAGGTATTCAGTCTCTCACACACACAAACACACACACACACACACACACACAGACAATATATAACATACATTATATGTAAATATATATATGTATATATATATCATACTCCAGTATTCTAGTTTGGACTCTAATTAATGTTTTAGAGAAATTTAGTTTTGGCTACTAAGAATTTGGTCTAGATATTTCATTTCTTGTTAAGTGTCTGTTTCTTCATTTCCAATATTTTTTAAAAAATATATCTTTAGCTGTATTTGCTCTGATGATAATATAAAATTAGAGAGGAAAAACTGAGAAATATAAATGAAAGGCATATATCATCTGTACATACTCCATAAACAGAGGAACTAATTCTGCACCCTGATGTTAACCTTTAGCATTTGGCAATGTTTGCATCTTCTAAGTTTTGTACTACTAGAAAAGTTCTATTTTTTCTCTTTGAAAATGATAAATATCTTATGGAGAGACACTTGGAAATGATATAAATATGTTCTGTAAATATTCTCAACTAATTTTAGCACCTGTCAATAATTATTTCCTATAAGTAGTACAAACAGTAATGTGTTCCATCATTTCTCATAATTTTATTTATTTGAATTCTACTCAAAGGACTAGATTTCTTGTCCCTTTAAATTCAAATATTTATTTCCATCATTATTATGGTAGTAAATACTTATTTTATTCCATGATTGATGGAACTTTTCAATCATTCTGTATTTTGATCCTTAAATTGTCTCAGAGTTGGCTCAAGTTCCTACATCGTTGTGACAGGTCCACCACCCACAATAGCAGAAAAGTTCATAGTTTCTGGCAAAATAAAAGATATCACAGGTTCCTGTATTTTCACCTAAACAGGACTACTATTAAAGAACTGCTACTAAGAAGCCCTTGTTCCTTTTATGGGAAATAAGGGGCTACTACTGGACGAACTCATTGCTACTGGGGTAGCTTTACCTCGATAAACTCTACTCCCTGTCAAGATAGATACACTAAATAGGTATAGGTATAATGAAACTTTTTGTTTCTGCAGCTATCTATGTGTAATCATATTAAGTAAGTTCATGTGGATATCTCTGAGGCTATTCCAGCATCACAGTGTTATCTTGCCTTCCTCTTTTCCTTATTTGTATTCACACTATATTAATTTTGTTCATCAATCCCAGTATATACATAACACAGTTTTGGAATTGTACAGCTATAATTATGACAGTTATTAAATTTTAATTTGTATATTTCCATGACTATGAATTAGTAGAAATGGAATATGCTATTAAATTTAGTGATATTCTATTAGATTATTGTTAGCATTTGCTAAAACATCACTAATATCAACATTCTAAATATATTCATTAAAATATGTCTTAATAGCAGAATGTGACATCTTATTTTAACATTTTTCTCATTTTGTAGATTTACCTTGCATATATTATGCATTTCTTCATCTACTTTTAATCAGAATGTATATGTGATATTTTCCATTCATAAGTATTGATGTATTATGACAACTAAATTAGTTAATATTTGTAAAATGCTTATAACTGTTCTAAATACTAAACATTGAATGAGTAATGACTATGAATAATTTTCCTATTTATATTTGTCATCCTTTAAAATTTTTTTCTTTAGGGCTGGAGAGATGGCTTAGCAGTTAAGCGCTTGCCTGTGAAGCCTAAGGACCCTGGTTCAAGGCTCGGTTCC
The DNA here is from genome assembly GCF_020740685.1 of Jaculus jaculus. Taxonomy (NCBI): domain Eukaryota; kingdom Metazoa; phylum Chordata; class Mammalia; order Rodentia; family Dipodidae; genus Jaculus; species Jaculus jaculus. Next base: position 43,710,457 of record NC_059111.1, read on the forward strand.
CCAGGTCCCACGTTAGCCAGATGCACAATGGGGCACACGCATCTGGAGTTCATTTGCAGTGGCTGGAAGCCCTGGCGTGCCCATTCTCTCTCTCCCTCTATCTGTCTTTCTCCCTGTGTCTGTTGCTCTCAAATAAATAAATAAATAAATGAACAAAAAATATTTAAAAAAATCTATCTCTAATGCTCATTAAAAAAAATTTTCTTTAAGCTTAGTTTGTTGACATTTTCCTTTTATAATTTATTGAATGTTTAATTCACTTGGCTTCTCTTTCTTATATTGAAAAATCATATTTATATATAATTTAGATATTTGGTATTTCATAGATTTAAATTTTGATTCAACTGAGAGAAGCTTTAATGGAAGACTTGATATATATATTCATTTAGGAAATCAAGGTGTAAAATAATTACCTCTACAAGAGGCAGCTTTTAATGTAACAGGAAAGTTGAGCCCAGCTGGTTGTCTCCTTTAACTAGAATATGGTTGCTGCAGTAAAGAGTATTTTTGGAGCATTACAGTATGTCACAATGACATATAGGGTCAGACCTGAGAGCATTCAAAGGAAACTCAATGTTAATGATCTCATTCCTACAAGCCAGGACAACCTGCAATTTACAGACAGCCAATGACCTTTGACTCCTTATGTTTATATTATTCCTTAAAACCTTACAGATATGAGATTTGGCAAAAGGAAAAAGAAGTAACCATGGCTAATCTTGTTCTCTCTCCCCTCTTTTTATCTCAGTGCTAACTTCTCATCTCCCAACATACACACACACACACACACAGAGAGAGAGAGAGAGAGAGAGAGAGAGAGAGACACCAGACACACACACACACACTAATATTTATGTGCCAGAAACTTTTAAGCATTTGTTATGCATTATAAACAGAGCAAGCCCACTCCTGACTTAATGTTTTCATGTAGATATCTTAAACAATGAATATTATATGCCCCAGTTCTGTGGAAATACTATACATTTTTATTTTTCTCTTTACTTCTGTTTCAGCATAAATATATAGAAATGAGAATGCAAAACAAGTAATGCTAAACATTCTGACTTGTAATCACTGAATCTAACAACATAACTTTGAATAAAATAAGCATATATGTTGTAAGTTAGTTCAATGGAGACTTTCCAGTTTGCACATTAATGCACAAAATGAAAAGGTCTACTCATTATAATGATGCTACCCAGAGACACTGAAAGTACAATTTGGCATTTAAAAATTCTTTGGTATTTATTCTAGAGGAGGTTCATACCAAATGGCACCTTTAAAATAATCCAATAGAACAATTTAACAACATGTAATTATTTATTCATTATGGTGATTTTAATAAATATCTCTTTTTTGTTTGTGTTTTTGTTTTGTTGTTTTGTTGAGGTAGGGTCTCACTCTAGCCCAGGCTGACCTGGAATTCACTATGTAGTCTTAAGGTGGCCTCAAACTCATGGTGATCCTCCTACCTCTGCCTCCCAAATTCTGGGATTAAAGGCATGTACCACCATTCCTGGTTTTAAGTATCTCTCGCTAATCTGAAGCAAATACCTGGGGATCTTCAGTCAGGATGAATACGGATTTCTGTCAATTAAAACTATGTATTTTGGCATGAATTAAAGTAGTTAAAATACAACTAATTTATATAGTGAGCAGTCAAGCCTCCATTAACATACCTGCATGAAAATGACATTCCTTAGATGGCTTAGGAATACTTTGACAAATATTAAAAGAGATGATTTGAGGTATTTAGAAAGTTTGACCTTGGTATTTTAAAAACTCAGCTCAGATGTTTCTCAGAAGTAATAATATATAACATATCCAGTAGTCTTCATGTAATTTCTCTCCTTACTTTTGCTTTTTCTATGCATCTTTCAAAATCTAAGACACTGACATTTTTGGAACACAAATTGTTGAGCTTTCTCAATCAATAGAATAGAATAAGCTACTTTGAGGTTGGCAAAAGTAATGTCACACCATATTGGTTTATAAGGCAGCACTTTATTTTTTTATTCTATGAGTATACATTTCTGAGAGATACTCCACTCCCATGCAAATCCCACACTCATACTGGATTCAGGGAAGTCTCATTACCTGTTATGGTATCAAATCAAAGGAAGGAGGCTAGAGAGTTGTATAACAGTTTTGACAAGAAGAGATTTAGATCACTTCTACTATTTTAATGGTAAGGACAATAATATTGCTATTTGAAGGTACCAGAAAACCATTTTACTTATCCCAGAAAGGACAGGGGAAAAAATCAGTAGTAATTCATATTTAAGGTAAATAATTCTTTCTTTAGCTGATCATGGGGGGCGGTAGTGATTCCCCCTTTTGTTTTTGTAATTGTGATTTAAGTATTTGGTTATATTTTTCAACAATAGCTTGGCCTCGAGGTTTATATGGAATGCCTGTGGCATGTGTAATTTGTCACGTCTGGAGGAAATGTGTAAAGTTTTGACTTACAAAGCAAGGGCCATTATCTGTTTTTACTTGATCGGGCAGGGCAAGAGTGGCAAAACATTGAAGCATATGACTAATGACATGTTTAGATTTCTCCCTGGAATGTGCAGATGACCAACAGGCATGGGTGAAAGTATCAACTGATAAAATGATATATTTAAGTTTTCCAAAGAGGGAATAATGAGTAACATCTATTTGTCAAAGATGGTTGGGGGGAAGGCCCTGAGGGTTACTCCTGGAAGTTTGGAAGGGGGGAACCTGGAGGAAGTGTTGGCAAGACTTGCATGTCCTAATAATCTTTCTAAGATTTTTATTTGGTATTTGGGGAAATCTTTGTTTAAGGCCTCTCCAGTTGGTGTGGGTTAGGGAAAGAAATTGCATAGCCTTTGAAACAGTGTGACAGTGAGCTGCAGAGGCCAATTGATCGATCAAGCTGTTTCCTTCAGACAGGAAACCTGGTAAATTCTGATGGCCTTGAAGATGTTGTATGAAGATGGGGGGACTCTTTGTTTGAGTAGGGCATGAACCTGGATCATTAAGGGGGATATAGGGTTGGAATCAAGTCTAATGTGAGCTTCAATAAGATTGGGCAGTAGGTTTACCACATAGAGGCTGTCAGAACATAAGTTGAATGGCTCCTGAATAGTATATTGAGCCAGAACAACTGCAAAAAGCTCTTTGTACTGTGCTGATCCCTCTATTTCCTGAGAGATAGACTTGATGGGCTCAGGTTTGACCCCTAATTTATAGGAGGGATATACAACCAGGGAAGCTCCCAGGCATCCCCCATCTGTAAAGGCAATGAGGAAGTCAGGGTTGGGTTGAGGTAGGAAAAGCCTGGACGGTCTCCACTACAACCTGGTAAAAGAGCTCATCCACTTATGAGGGCCATAATGGCAGTTGATGGTACCCAGGAACACTTCAAGTGCCATAGTGATCCTTACATTATTTCTTTGGAGCCAAGTGAAATCAGTTATCTTATATGGGGTAATAATGGAGTGAGGCTCAATACCAAAGAGTCTAATGGCAGTTTCCCTTCCTTTAATGATGCAATCAGCTACTTGGTTACGTAAAGAATACACCCTAGGGGCCCAACTAATCGAGAGGTGAATCCACTGAAAAGGTTCGCCCTTTTGAGACAACAGGGCAGTGGTCAGGGTCTCCTCAGGGAAAAGGTAGAGGGAAGTAGGGAGATCAGCATCAAATTATCTGAGATTAGAGTTATCTATGGCCTCCTGGACTCTACAGAGGACTTACCTTTGCCTAGGTGTTAGGGTTACTTGGGATAAAAGATCAAGGCCCCTTAGTAGGTTGAACAAAGGGGATAATTCCTCAGTGATTATAGGTATCCAGGGCCTCATCCAGTTCATTTCTCCCAAGAGCTTCTGGAGTTGAGGCAAGGTGTAAGAATCCTGAATATGAAGTTGTGGTTTAACAAGTGAAACTGTATCTAGGGTAAGGATCGAGCCCAAGATCTTAAAGGGAGGCACAGTTTGAACTTTGTCAGGAGGTACTTTAAAGCTGTGAGTATGAGGGATAGTTAGACATTGGTGGATAAGCTCCTGGAGTGTGGAGGAATCTAGGCACCCAAGAATAATATCATCCATATAATATAAAACAGGGTATTGGGGAGATTGATAAGAGAAGAGAAAATGGATGACGGGTAATATTGACAAATGGGTGGGCTATAATCCATGCCCTGAGTGAGATAGTCCACTAAAATCTCCTATCTGGACCACAGAAATTAACATCAGGTACAGAGAATGAAAAGTTTTCCATGTCTCCTGGATGGAGAGGGATAGAGATGAAGCAATCTTTAATGTCAATGATAGTAATATGTTATATATTGGAAATACTTGGGATCCATGGGAGTCCCCTCTGGTGGGTTCAGAAGGGGATCATGCATTCATTGATCTTCCTTAAATCATGTAAAAATCTCCAGGACCCATTAGGCTTTTTTATGACAAAGACAGGAGAGTTCCAGGGACTAGTGGAGAGATGGATATGTCTGGCCTCCAACTGTTGATCAATAAGTATGTGGAGTTGGTGTAACTTAGAAGAAGGGAGAGGCCACTGCTCAACCCATATAGGGTCCCCCAGTCTCCACTGGATTTTAAATGAGGGGTCTGGGCAGTGACCCTTAGAATTGGGGGTGTTCATTGTAGTTCTTTTGTCTGAGTTGCTTAAAGTAAGGGTGTCATTCCCTCCCTTCTTCAAACTGTTGTTGATATTCTTTTTTATCTAACAAATCATTATAAAATGCCTTATGATCAGTAGTAATGAAAGCCTTGCCATCTCCAAGGATGTCTTGCCTCAGTAAGTTAACAGTGAGCTCAGTCACCATGAGAGGGTTGACTTCTCCCCTGTCTCTACCTGGGTCAGTCCAAGGGAGCCATGTGGCAGTCTCCCAGGAGGAGGATTTCCTGCCAACTCCCAGTAGGTGAGGGCCGGGTACAAGCTGCCAGGAGGGTGGCACTCCCTCCTTTCTCAGGACTGTTTGGTCCACTCCAGTGTCAATGAGAAGTTTGAAACTTTTATTGCCAATATTTAAAATAATTTGGGGTCTAAGGCCAGGGACCAGAGGGATGATCAAATGGGCTTTGATGGTCTCTTTCCCCTTATTTAACGGGGATGGGGGGAGCCCCGGGAGGAGTTTTAAAGCTTTCTCTGTTTGTCAAACTTTGACTGACACTCCCTCGCCCAATGAAACCCCTTTTTGCATTTAGGGCAGTGGTTGTGAGGGTCATTGTTGTTCCCCCAGAGGGTGGGGGATGCTTTTTTCTTGTTGGGGCACACCTTTTTAAAGTGGCCATGTCCCCACACCCAAAACATGTTGATTTTTTAGGGTTTAACTGTAATGCGCAAATTGTAGTGGCCAAATCTCTCTGCTTATTTTCCTGAAGGGCGGCAGCCATGGCCCTAGCCTGATGGGAGATAGTGCCAATGTCCTTGGTGACTACAATCCATCTATTCATGGAATTGTCCTTGAGACTCACACAGGCAAGGTGGTGATCAGCCGTCATCCTTTCCCAGACCAACATTTTAATAAACTGATCCCGTAATGTCCCTGTGGGAAATTTTCTTTGGAGACTTTTCCACCCTATCTATAAATGTAGCTAAGTCCTCAGATGGTTTCTGAGTAATAGCCATAAGGTGGGGGGGGGGGGTCAGAGGGTCCCTTATCAAGCTTTTTTCATGCCACCAAGCCCAGTCCTGTGACCTGGTCCCTATATGGATTAGGTATAGCCGCCTGTTGTGTGCCTGTAACATATTGATCAGATGAGCCAGAGAGCATCCCAAAAGTTATGAGCACAGGGGGCTGTTGACTTTGGTTTCACTGTCCTGTGTATGGCACTCATCTTTAAAAAAGGCACACCACTTAATGTATAGGGGACCCGACAAGACAGCCCTGACTAGATTTTTCCAATCTTGGGTTATACAAGGTTGATGGGCAAGTCCCTGTAACAGGGTCTCAGCCCAGGGAGAGTTAAAGCCATCCTCTGAGACTGCCTTTTTAAGCTCCTTAAGGTCCTGAGCTTCCCACGGATACCAGGCAGCAGGATGATCACCCCCAGGATTTAGATTGATGAGAAATTAAAAAGTAGCTTTATTTTCTGGTGGTTTGGCGGCTGAATATGAAGGAGGGGCTGAGGTGGTCCAGAAAGAGTTAGTCAATGGAAGAGGTAGAGGAGGTTCCTGGAAGGTCAGGGAGCACTCTCAAAGGGATTGAGTGAGGGGTATAAAGATGTACCCTTTTCTGTGGTTTTTAAAGCTGTATCTCCAGGAGTATTAGCTAGATCAGGCTGTATAGTATCTTTTTCCTCTGTCTTTTGTTTATGTTTGGTTGGCCTTGGAGGGAAGCAGTCGTTGAGGGCCGAGATCATAGGGATCATAGAGATCATAGATCATAGGGGGGTATTTGACCCTTCTCCACATGTGCCCAACAAACAAGGGCCTCTACCCTATCCCAAGTGTCCCAATCAAAGAGATTTCCTTCCGGCAGCTATGGCACCAGCTTAAGAAGGTAATCTCAGGTCTGTTGAGCCTGATTATCAGTTAAATTAAGCCTTCTACTCTTTAGGAGTGCCCTGAGAGATTCTAGGGCAGGATTGGATTTAGAGGTAGACTGTACCATATTATAAAGTTGAGAGAGAAATATCCATAAAATTAGGGCTATAGCAACTCACAGACAGACGCGTACAACACAAACACAAGGATCCAAAAGATAGGTAAACATGCTGTACAAAAGCCGCAGATGCAGCTTGCTGGCGAACTGAAAGTGAAAGGACAGAGAAAGAGAACGAAGAGATGTTGACAAGCAAGTACAGGTTATAGAAGCAAAGTTTAGCACATTAAATTTGAAGACTGCCTCATAACTTATGAGGGTACACTTACGCACACGCCAATTGACCTCCTCAAAGAATGCCTCTCATGGGGCACTAGTCTGCTGGGTTCCCATGGCCCCACATAGGGCGACAGATGCCAGGCTCTCCCATGCAGGTAGTGCTGGGAGAGGACCAGGCCCGCTGGTTCTTCCCAAGGAGTTGAGGAGGAGGGTGGGTGTCTATGGCCAGGAACAAAACCACTGAGGTGGGAGTCTCGTCAAAGCAGGAACTCACTTTATTGTTACAGGCAAGTGTTTATATAATGTTGAGAATGAACATGGGGATTTTAGGATGGGGTGAGATGTAAAAGCCAATAGCAAAACACGACCTTTGAGATGATTGGTTCTAAGCATGCACAGGCTGGGATTCTAACTTCCTGTGCAGAAGTAGCAGGCCAGAGGCCATTTGGCCCCATGCTGAGTCACAACTGGGTGGAGGCAGTTTGCCAAACTTTAGCGAGGCTCAAGAAGTTCCACTAGGCCTCATGTCCAGGCCTCTCAAGGCCCAACAGTAAGGACAATAATATTGCTACTTGAAGGTACGAGAAAGCCATTTTACTGATCCTAGAAGGGACAGGGGGCAAAATCAGTAGTAATTCTAACTATGGGTCCTAAACATAGTGCACCATCTCTTTTTGCAGAATCAAATTCAGTTATTGAATTGGGAGAAAATGATCAATGATCAGTTGGAATCTTTGCTCTTGCAGCTTCTTAGAAGAATGACAGTCACTTTTCACTGATGGAAGGCCTCTTCTGACCAACATGTTCTGACCAATTACACATCTCTGAAGTAGGTTTGACTTTATCACATGCAATATGCATCCTCCTTCCCAATTAGTAGCTGCTTCTACAGTAATAGTACAAATGGCTCATAATTATCTAGAACCATAGTTTTTCATCATTTGAAACACTAATAGAGAAATTCATGTATGTAGTGTAATTGACAAATGATGTATCTTAATACCCATCCAAAATTTCAATTTCTCCATTTAACAACTCAGTTGAAGCCTTCAGTTCTACACAAAGTGGAGGAAAAGAAACCAGAACAAGAATGGAGGTGCCATTTGGGTCTTCCATTATCATGTAAACATAATTAAGAAGATTTCAATATACCTTGAGATATTATTAATGAAAATTACATATTAGAGCCAACATTACACATATAAAACAGAAAAGACATATAATTAAGTTCAGATGGCATAATAAATTATCAGTAATAAATTAAGATTCATAAATGGGTTTTTCTTACACTCTAAGAAAAGCCTTAAACTTTCTCAGTGGTCCATAAATGTAATTGTTTCAAGAGGTCTCTGAATACCATGTCTAGCCTTTGGGGGGGGGAATTGAAAAAAGAAGCAAGATTGACCCATCAATTACAACCATTCTTCTATTTCCAGAAGATCTTCATGGAGAGAAAGACAGAAGTGCACCTGCTGTGTGCATTTTAAATTTCTTATTAACAGTATTTATGTAGATGCTAATGAGCTATAATTCTTAGGGTAATTTATTGGCTGTGAGTGCATCAAAGAAGCATGGAATTAGAGTCACGAAAAATTAGAGACACAATCAAATGCAAGCATGCTTCATATATTTGGAGAATAGTTTTATAAGTTAACTCTTTTCAGTGGTACTACACTTGTATAAATCAAGGAATATTTCTTTCTTTCTTTCTTATTATTATTACTATTATTATTATTATTATTATTATTATTATTGGTTTGTCCAGATAGGGTCTTGCTCTAGCTCACTCTGACCTGGAATTCACTATGTAGTCTCAGGGTAGACTCAAATTCATGGCTATTCTCCTACTTCTGCCTCCTAAGTGCTTGGATTAAAGGCATGAGCCACCACAAGTTGAATAATTTTATATTATTTATATGCATTATTGGAGACTGGTGCCTTATAATATAAAATCTTGTGAATTACCATAAATTTTAAACAAATTTTCCTAATACACAGTTTGCCTGAAATTAAGGCTCAATTTTGTGAAAAATAATTAGAATAAGCACCTTTAAATGCTAAGATTTCTACTGAGGAAGACCTAAAACTATCCCTGGTACTTAAAGGAAAACAGACTGGTGACAGCAAAGCCCTAAGAATTGGATAGACATATACACTTAATATAATAAGCTGATGTTTACTCTGGATTTGTAAACATATGCGGGAGAGGTACTCTAATTAATAGACTTAGTAGTCATCTGGCTAAGTGCCCATCAAAGGTATCTATCTTGCAATATGCAGTACCTATGTATATATTATCTTACATAATTAAAGGGGATTTCACAGATGGGATTAAATTCAGGATATTAGCATGGGCTTTTGTCCTACATGACCTTAGTGGGACTGATATAATCACAACTGTCATTATGAATAGGGCACAGAAGGCTATATGATGAGAGAATCAGGCATTAGAATCAAGTGCTTTGAAGACAGAAAATAAAGAGATGAAGCTGCTGGAAAAGTCAAAGCAGAGGGAAGACTCATGTCTGAAAGTGAGGCCTGTTGACACCTTGACTTAACCAGGAGAAACAGACTTCACAATTGTGATCCCAGAGAACAAATCGGTGCTGTCTGAAGCCACTGAATTTGTAAGAAGCTCTTATAAATTAATACAGCATACTTATAGTAAATTTAAATAAAATATATTTTAATAACTATGACTCATTTTAATAACTCTGACTCCAGAATTTTTAAAATAGGTTCATAATAATGTTAATTCTGCCTATCCAGAAGCATGGGAGGTCTTTCCATTTTCTCAAGTCCTCCTCAATTTCTTTTTTGAGTGCTTTTATGTTTTCATTGTATAGATCTTTCACTTCCTTGGTCAAAGTTATTCCAAGAAATTTTATTTTTTTGTTGCTATTGAAAATGGTACCATGTCCTTTATTTCTTTCTCTGTATCTTTGTCATTTGCATACAGAAAGGCTACTGATTTTTGTGCATTGATTGTGTATCCTGATACTTTTCTATAGGAGTTAATCACCTTCAGGAGTTTGGGGATGAAGTCTCTTGTGTCTCTTACATATACAATCATGTCATCAGTGAACAGAGCTAACTTAACTTCTTCCTTTCCAAATTGTATCCCTTTTATTTCCTTCTCCTGTCTTATTGCTTGAGCTAGGATGTCCAGTACTATATTAAAAAGCAGAGATGAGAGTGGACAACCCTGTCTTGTTCCTGATCCTAATGGGAATTCTTCCAGTCTTGTCCATTAAGTATTACTTGGGCCTTAAGAGCTTTGTATATTGCTTTTATTATGTTAAGATATGAACCGACCATTACAATTATCTCCAATCTTTTGATCATGAAGTGATGTTGTATCTTGTCAAAGGCCTTTTCTGCATCTATTGAAATGATCATGTGGTTTTTATGTTTTACCTTATTTATGTGGTGTATTACATTGAGAGATTTCTGTATGTTGAACCATCCCTGTGTGCAGTTCCAATTAAAATCCCTACAATGTTCTTCACAGAGATAGAAAAAATAATCTCAAATTTCATATGGAAAGGCAGAAGGCCTCGCATATCCAAACATATCTTCAGCAAAAGAAATACCTCTGGAGGCATCACCATATCTGATATAAAGCTATATTACAAAGCCATAGTAATAAAAACAGCATGGTACTGGCATAGAAACAAGAGTATAAACCAATAGAATAGAATTGAGGATCCAGACTTTGGGTCAAGCAACTATAGCTACTTGATATCCGACAAAGGCCCGAACAATATAGGCTGGAGAAAAGACAGCGTCTTCAACAAATAGTGCTGGATAACCATATGCAGGAAACTGAAACTTGATCCACAAATTTCGCCATGCATTACCCTCAAGTCCAAATGGATCAAAGACCTCAATATAAAACCAGAAACTTAACTAGTACTGGAAGAAAATTTAGTAAGTACCTTCCATGATATAGGAATGGAAAAAGACTTCCTAAACAAAAATCCAATAGCTCACAATCTTAAACAGTCACTCAATCAACAAAATCTCATGAAGCTGAAGAGTTTTTTTACAGGCAAGCATACAATAAGCAAAGCCAATAGATTACCCACAGAATGGGAGAAAATATTTGCGGGTTATCCAACTGACAGAGTACTAATCTCTAGAATCTACAAAGAACTCAAAAATCTAAACAGTAAAAAGTCAAACACTCCACTCACAAAATGGGGAAAAGAGCTGAACAGGCAGTTCACAGAGGAAGAAATACAAATGGCAAACACACATTTAAGAAAATGTTCATCATCCCTAATAATCAGGGAAATGCAAATTAAAACAACTATGAGATTCCACCTTACCCCAATAAGGATAGCCAACATCAAAAAATCAAATTAAAATAAATGCTGACGAGGATGTGGAGAAGCAGGAACACTCATCCACTGTTGGTGGGAATGTACAATGGCACATCCACTTTGGAAAGCAATATGGAGAATCCTGAAAAAGCTGACTATAGAGATGCCAACAGACCCAGGTATTCCCTTACTGGGCATCTACCCTAAAACCTTCAAACTACAGGCCAGAGAGATTTGCTCAACCATGTTTGTAGTGGCTCAATTTGTAATAGCTAAGAAGTGGAATCAACCCAGGTTTCCATCACTAGAAGAATGGATAACTATGATGTGGTATATCTACACAATGGAATTCTATACAGCAGTAAGAAAAAATGACACAATGAAATTTGAGGAAAAATGGTTGAGCCTGGAACAGATCATTCTCAGTGAATTTACCCAATCACAGAAAAAAAAAAATGCCACATAGTCTCACTCATCTTCAGCACCTAAACTGTATCTACCCAAGATACCTTACACACCCAAGAAACATCTCATGGACTAGACAATATGAGGCATGGGGAGGGATGGGAGGGCAATGGAGGGGTGGGAAACACAAATCTAGACCCAAACAGCAATGGTACCATAAAATTCTACTTCCAAAAATGCAGACCAAATGGCTGAACCTTCCCCAGGCCCTTAGAAGGAACACATGAGCTTCAAGACACTGGAGAAGGTATGATGAAGACCGACCTTAATCTACAGCTTCCCTCCCTCCTTCTTTCCTCCTCTCTCTCTTCTCTAATTCTTGGATATTAGTTATCTTTTTCTTCCATTTCTTAGTGGGCACTGACCTGTTACTCCCAGTACCAGCATGGGGCTTTCATCTACAATGAGCTTTGGATCAGAGAGACCTACAAGGTTGCCTTAATGAAAGACAGATTTCTGTCCAAGTACTTTATGATCCACCAAAGGTTAGTGGAGGACCCTACTGCTCAAGAGTCTGTTTGTGGTTGACACATAAAATGGAATGGCTTGGCTGGAAGCTGGAAGAGAGTCAATCCCCAGACAGTCAGCGCATCTCGTGCCAGAAGGTGCTACATGGGCAACTAGGGGGAAATGACTAATATCTGTCCAAGCGACTCATGGTCTAACCTACTTAGCAGCAAATAACCTCTTGTGATGCCCACACAAGTGCAATAGTGGCACACAGCCATGGTGGGGAACCAACTGCTCTTGATTCCGCTAACTGATCCCCTCAGTGGTATGGGTCCCATAGCTGGAGCTGGGAAACAAGTCAGAACCATATCCAAACATAAGCCCACTCTCCATTATCAAGCTACCTTCAATCGTGGGCTACAAGAGAGCCTATACCTATTAAATTCTCTATAAAAAAAGTAAGGGTTATCTCATTTGTCCTGTTGCTAACCTACTCCTGTTGGAGAATCTGCTTCTCTTTTTCAGATAGATGTAGATCCTAAGGAGAGAGCCACCCCATCATACCTCAAAAGGGCCCTGGCTGAAGCAGAAAAATTGGCAAAACAAGCAAGGGTGCTGTTTTTCCTGGTGAACTGGGTATCTGCACAAGGGTGAAGGAGACCAACACAGAGAAAAATCAACTCCTACCAAAGCAGAGAGCCAGAGACTCAAAAGCCCCCCAATACCTCATCACTGAAGCAGCCCAAACATGAACCCAACATGGCTCAGGGGAATTTTGCGGAAGATGGGGTGGAAAGAATGCCAGAGCCACATGTTGAGTCATGATATGCAGAGACATTTGTCTTACCCACAACTGTGGGCTAACTCCACAATACATGACCCATATACCTCAACAAGGAAGGGCCAAGGGGAGGGGGTAGGTCATGGATGAGCCTAATAATGGTACCAAACTGACTGTGTTTGCTGAATACAAAGCTAATTAATAAAAAAAATAAAAATAAAAAAGAAATAGATATTAAAAGGCTAAATAAAATGTTTAGATTAGATGTTATTAATTTCTATGGAAGATATGTTTAAAGAAATAAAGATTATTAAATGCAAAAAGTTAATATTTTAATAAATTTATGATGTATGATTGCTATTGCATGCATGCTCATTTAGCATAAAATAAGACATATGTAAAAGTAATATGTCAATATTTTCTGAGACAGTCTTATGTAGCCCAAACTGGCTTCAAAGTCAGTATGTAACCATGGATGATTCAAGTTCTGAGATAACAGGCATGCTCCACTATGCCAGGTTTATGTAGTGCTGGTGACTAAATCCAGGGATATGTGCATGCTAGGCAAACATTGTACTACCCGAGTTACATTACCATTTGCTGAACTTGACATTTTTAGTTCATAACAAAAGATTTTAGAGATGGAATACTGTCCTAGTCAGCTCTTCATTGCTGGAACAAATATCCAAACAGTCATAGCTTATTGGAAGAAATGGGTTTATTTCCGGCTTACAAAGTCTGGGGGAATGCCATCAATGGCAGAAAAAAGCTGGCTCTCTTTCACAGATGCAAGCTGAGAAAAACAACTGCAGTAAGTAAACACCAACACTAACAAGCACAAATTTCTAGCGCTCAGTCTGCTCTGAACACATGTAGTAGGGCTAGATTAAAGATTGTCCCCAAACACACCTTAGGGCTGGACTCCAGGATCTCTCTCCCAATGGCATGTCCCCTTGAAGCAGAGATCTGCCTGCTAGGGGCTCAAATAGGAAGTTTCACACACACACAGATGCTCTCAGCAAAAAGGGTGTCAGTATCTGATCCTCTGCTTCTTAGGTGTCACAAAGCACATGTGGCAACTATAGCCACAGTGCTGATATTTCATTCCTGGCTTCAGATGATCTATAGTTAGTGGCAGGGCCCACAGGTAGCAGATTTGTTGGCTGGGGCTGTAACCTCTCTGTTTGGACATATATTTCCTAAAATTATGCAAGTCCTTTAATGATGTACATAGCTTTTCATCTTTGACACCTGATTATGTCAAGTGATATGGATATGGATAACTTAGAATTCCTATCAAAAACAGAAAAGAAGCTGAAGAGATGGTTTGATGGTTAAGGTGCTTGCCTGCCAAACTTAAGTACCCAAGTTTGATTCCCCAGAAACCATGTAAGCCAGAAGCACATGCTTCTGCAGTAGTTTGTAGTGGCTAGAAGCCCTGGTGCTCACATTCTTTCCCTCTCCCTCCTTCTCATTTTCTCTCTGTCTCTTATTGCAAATAAATAAAATATTCTGTAAAAAATGGAAAAAAAAACAACACAAGTTAAGAATTATCTCTAATTCATATGACTGAGTTGTGCCCTCTAACCAAGGCCATTCATATGCATAAATGGCACTTATTAAAGTTCAACATTAGAAGATCCTGTATTTCATGGTAAGCATGTTATCATAAGAATAGCAATCATATTTTTATAACAATATACTCCATGCTTTGGAAGTCTTTAGGTCACATCTCAACTCATCACATATTCCAAAGGAGAAGAGCAATTTTAAAGCATTATCCTTATTTTCTTATCCACTGACTGAGACTGGACAGTACTTCAGAGTTCATGAAAAGTAAGGTCAACTTTCAAGGAACACCAGAGTTATGATGACCTCTTTAATTTGGAATTTATAGAAAAATTGGAAAGTGCATGATTCATTGGTTTTATACAGAACTGCACTTAACCCTGCTCCCTATTTTTTTTACCTAGAGTACCTTTTCATCTGATATATCTTCAGTTTCCATAAGCTGTTTACATCTGGTCAATATAAAAAGAATTCTATATTTAGAATAAGTTAAGTTACTATCTGACCGAGAAAGACATTCCTTTCCTTCAAGTATCATAGTACTTTTACATATCACTGGATCTTTACATTTTCAGTTAGAAGGAAGCTATGTTAAAACTGGTCCAGCTGGGCTAGACTAAACAATACATGTGGTGTGATTTTTTTTTAAAGAAGTTGTTGATTTATTTAATGTAATTTCAAACATTAGAAGCCAGGGACAAAGGACAATGCAAAGTATAACAGGAACATATCTTGATTTTAGTAACATTGATCATTTTTTAACTCGAATGGGCATAAAATGTGATATTTATGATTTCTATCTCAACTATGTGAAAAAAATAAAATATTTAATGCAAAAAAAACTGGTCCAGCATTGTGTAAAATCATAAATATGTTCAATAGCTATACAAGACAGGTATATACCTGAATGAATCACTTAGAATAATTTAAAGTACCTTTTACTGCTCAGATTTTTTTTTTCCATACCAAATTTATTCTAGATGGTGTTTCTACAGATAAGTAAAATTTTACTACTGGAGAAAGTAGGTAAGAGTGCATGGGTCCTCCCAATGCTTTGTTTTATTGTAGTTTATTATAGACTAGTACAATTAACTGTAAATTATATCTAAATAAAATTTTAAAAAATTAAATATTTAGCAGAGCATGGTGGTATACACCTCTAATTCCAGCACTCAGAAGGCAGAGGTAGGAGGACAGCCATGAGTTTGAGGCCACCCTGAGACTACATAGTGAATTCCAGGATAGCATGAGCTAGAGTGAAACCCTACCTCAACCCCCCACCAAAAAAAAAAAGAAAAAAAAATTAAACATTTACACACAAAAGGTAGTACATCAGTATCATAGAATATTATTAAGCAATAGAAAGGAATAAACTAATGAACCATATTACAGTATGGCTCAACCTGAAACACATCATGTGTAAAAGGCCATATAATGTTTGGTTTCATTGACATAACATCAAATTAAGCAAATCCATTGAGACATAAAATAAATGAGTGGTTGGAGTGAGAGTGAGGGTTCAGCATGAAGTAGATGCTGCTAATATGTATGGGGCTTGTCATGGGGTCACGTTGAAATGTTCTAAAGTGAGAAAATGTACATGGCCGCACAGCCAGGTGAGCGTACTGAAAACCACTTCCAACAGGTGAAATATGCTATATAAAATATGTCTCAGTAACCTTGGAAAAATGTCACAAGGTATGATATGAGGCCAAAGAATGGGTCTCAGATAGTGTTTTGGGCTCCAACAACACACTGCATCAGAGCCCTGGTAACTATTGCATTTTATCCAGTGTCTGACTAAGTACAACATGCCAGCCACGTGACTTCTGGCGAATGAGAAAGGCAAGAATTGTGTCTGCCTCCATTTTCATCTCTATGAGAGAGTACTGCATTTAACTGTTACTGTGGAAACCACAGCATGGTCCACTAAAGGTATCAAAAGTCAGGTGGAGTTGCTCAGATGCTTTTCAAACTTCCGCTATGGTTGAAACTTCCAGGGCAGTATATATACATTTCAAGCAATTTAGTTGCATTTGTTTATAAACTTCCTTCCCTTTGGGCTCAAAGTGCTAATAATCATATTTATTCTCTAATAATCCTCATCTTCAACACAATTCCAGGTATAATTAATCTGTCTAAAAGATCAAATTTATTTTCAAAGATGAAAAGTCTAGCAGCATGATTTGAAATAATCATTGTGGAAAATTATGATTCATACTCTAAAAGCAACTTCCAAAAATAACTTCTAAATTGATGATTATTATTTAACAAAATAAGTATAATGTTGAAACAGATGTGTAGATTATAGTTGCTGTAATATGGCTGTAATATGTAATATGATTGAATTGGTTATTTCTACCCTTATAACTGTATGTTTACTTCTACTTCAACTATCACAGCACTTGATCTATATTAATTAACGAAACATTGAGAATTTTATCACATTATTCATTTTATTCAGCTAAAATTCTGTCCAAAGGGGAAAAAAGATGGTTTTGTTTATTTTGGAAATCAAATATATAGTTTGGCATCATTCTTCCTTTTTGCTTCATACCTAAAAATATACCTTTACGCAGGGGGGGGGGGGGACTAAAAATGCAACAAAACAAAAGAGAGAGTAGTTGAAAAAAAGAGACAGGTTTAAGTGGAAAGGAGATGGGAAAAGATGGGGACGAAAGACAATAATAAAAGAGGATGATAATCAAAATATTTAGGCAGGGCATGTTGGTGCATGCCTTTAATCCCAGCACTTAGGAGACCAAGGTAGGAGGATTGTCCTGAGTTTGAGGCTACCCTGATACTGTAGAATAAATTCCAGGTCAGCCTTAGCTAGAGCAAGACCCTACCCAGAAAAACAAAACAAGCAAACAAACAAACAAAAATAATTAAAATATTTTATGTATATATATTAAAATTATCAAAAAAGTCTCACAAATGTTCAATTACAATTGAAATTGGATACTTAAGAATTATTTATATTAACAAGTGATATCTTATTGAATATTCACATATTTTATGATCTTTTAAATAACTCACTCTTCTTTTTTTTTTTTTTTTTTTTTAAATTTTTTTATTTATTTAGTTGAGAGCGACAGACACAGAGAGAAAGACAGATAGAGGGAGAGAGAGAATGGGCGCGCCAGGGCTTCCAGCCTCTGCAAACGAACTCCAGACGCGTGCGCCCCCTTGTGCATCTGGCTAACGTGGGACCTGGGGAACCGAGCCTCGAACTGCGTCCTTAGGCTTCACAGGCAAGCGCTTAACCGCTAAGCCATCTCTCCAGCCCTAACTCATTCTTCTTAATAATTAAATCCCCCAAGCAGTATGCTAAACAGCTCTGACTCCATTTTGCCACCTTTAATGATACTCCTCCTTCCAATAGTCCTTTATAACTTAAAGCTTAAAGCAGTTAAATATGTACATGCTTAATGGTGAGTTAGACCTCAATCAGCTCTTCTCGGAAGTAATTTTATTCATATATAAATCTATATTTTTCAATTTATTCACTTTTTATGTGATAGTTTTCAACCTTAGGTTTATCACACTTGGTATACACCCCTATTTCTTCTTTTATTAAGTAAATTTAAGATATTTCTCTCATTAAAACCATTTCACCAAGTGACAAAGTATTATATTGGAAGATAGATTTAATTTCTAAATACTTTCCATTTCATTTTAAAACTTTCAAAATTAGTCATTGAATTCCTTCTTAATGTCATCTGATAAAATGGAGAAAAGGATCTAAAACTTTATTTGTGCTCATTCATGCCTCAAATATTAATTTGTATCTCTAATAATTTCAAAGACAGGACAATGATTATTTTTCATATTAAAGAAGCATTTTCAACTTAATTGAGGTTGAGTGTTCTTAGTAGAATACTAAATCATTATGCTCAGTAGAATATTACAACCAAAATAAACTTTATTTTTACTGTATATATTTGAAAATCAATTCAATATTTCTCAGGATATTTTTGTTAATTTATGTCATGTATGTTTTAATCTATGCCAAGAATAAAGAACACTATCCTGACTTTTTACAATGAACAGACTGTGATGAAATGGACCTATCTAATATTGAAAGAAATGCTGCTCAATGCTCTGAAATTGCATTTTATAAATTATCAGTGTAATTAAAATTTGATATGATACATGTTTTGAATTCCTTGAAGTTCTCTATCTGTGTGCATTTTCCTGGTTACTCTTTATCACATTTTAAGCTGCAGCATGTTTGTCTTATCATCATTTATTCATTTCAGTTCAGTTACATAAAGTTTTACATAGCCTGAAATATAGTCTAGAATGATTTGTTTACAGTCTCCATTTAAAAACAATTAACTTTCACATTTTCATACAACAAGTTCTTCTAGAAAGTTTTATTTCCCCTTTACTAGTGCCACAATTAGCAACTAAAACTATCTTTAGACACAAATTCAAATCTGCAGTGGATATGAATTATGTGACTGGCTCATTCCTCACAGAATATAATTTGTAAGAATCCTTTCTCTGTGTCTTCACAGACAGTGGGTATGTGTGCATGTTTGCACTTACACTTACTCTATGTACAGTAATGATGTCTCTCTAGCTGAGTATCTATTCATTTTGTGCCTTAGATATACAACTTTTTCAAACATATTTTTGAAAAATTGGGTCCTAAGGAAAAATAAAACTAAAATGCTAGATGTAATAAAGCCTTGCTTATGGAAAATAGGTTTTTGTATTATTTGCAGTTAACTTCCAGTGGAGATTGTGTATAAGATGTGATTCTATACTCAACAAAAATGGGAAGGATGGACACATATGTTTATTTCTCAGCAATGGTAATTTTTTTCACATTACTGACTCATTTTTGCTACACATTCTCTCAAAATATCTTAACACCCCATTAAAAGATATAACAAGTGGAAGGTAGTATATTTGCCAGTTCCAAATAATCAGCATAAAAGCAATTTTTAACAATGTAAATCAGAAACATCTTTATCTCAGGTGCTTTTTTAATTTTTATCCCAAGTTCAAAGCATTGTTAGTGAATAGTGTCACTGCAACTGACTATTAGGGATAGTGGCTACAAAATCAAAGGATAATTGTTTAGTCATAATATTCAGATTCATTGAGCTTCTAATTATCTCTTTTATCAGAGCTACTCAAAGATTTCTAATTGAATTCATGACCTGGTACCAGAATTAAGTCTTGAAACTCTTTCATATTTACTTATAGAAGTCTAGTCATTTTACTCTCATATTTATTTTTCCTTCATAGTCTTTCTCTGATAGTCTAAAGATAAATATTTTTAAAAGATAATTAAAAACTATAAAATTTCCTTCAATTTTCTTCATATTTCCTTGTTTATTCCATTGCATTAACAAGGTCTCCAATATACCTTAATGTCAGCCTGTTATCTATTTTTTCAGCTTTCAAACACAATAAAATGCCTGGATTTTTAATCTAGTATTTTGGATCTCCTTTATTTTCATGTCACAAAAGTTAAATTCACACAGCTGCACAGACAACATCTCTGCCTTCAAACTGCACCTATTCATCACCTTATAAAGAGTCTATTCACTTCTTTTCATCCATTTTCTGCCCATCACTTTAATATCAAGCTCACAAGTTTAAGAATGGACTTTTCTAAATTTCCAGTTTCAAAGCAAGAATCCAGAGTCAATGCACAAGTAACAACTCTGAAAGAAGTATCATTTTGACCAAGAAGATGCCTATTAACAAACATTCTCATTTAAGAATAATTATTTTGATGAATACTCAGTGCTAACAATGGAAAGAGGCTACTCATACTCAAATGTGTGGAGATTAAAACGCTCGATTGCCATCTTCAGATCTTTCTGTGCTTTTAATATTTCAATATATTCACCTATATCACACAGTACTGGTGGTTGAAGATGCCTTCCTTTTTTGCCTTGCTTCTTTATTTCAAATCTTAAGCCTCTAGGGGCCATAACTATGATTTTATTAAAGTTTAGGAAAGATCCAAACAAAAGGAATATACAAGAATATCTACAGGTAAGAATTTCTGCAGAGTAGAAACACTTTGAAGGTCATAACATATTTTGATGAAAATGGATTTTTATAACAATCTAGGATCTAGAATTTGAGTTGAAAAGAAAAATTTGTTATAAAGTTGGCAATAAAATGAGTTGAAATAGATACTAAGAAGCTGATTTGTGAATTTTATTACTTTACCAGTTCCTCTCTTAAATTTCTATTGGCTACATACAAGAAATTTGTTTTGATATATACCTTTACCACCTCCTAAATGTTACCAAGTGTTACCTTTACTTTTCAATGTCTAATTTCCTTTATATCTTTGAGATTTCTCTCACAGATTAAGCATTACTATGTAGATTCTGCTTATAAAAGAACTGATGCCACTACCATTTTCATCCTTCTTTCTCTTGGTAGGGAGTTCTACTTCAATCAAGGTTTACAAATCACTAAAAGTATATACTTAAATCAATATGTTCCATACCAACTTGTGAACTGCAAGTTAAATTTTATAGCTTGAAAATCACAAATCTCTTTATAACTGGTTTCATACAACTGCAGTTATAAGCATTTGCATTTATGCTTCAATTTCTCAAACCATTTTTCTATTCCAAATGCCCACCATAAAATATCTGTGTGATTTTTTTTTAACTATGGATATCAGCTGGACATTTTTCTCCTGGCATAGAAAGATAATAACATTGACCATGGTACTCACACGGCACAGTGCGGAGGTAGAGGTTGTCACGAATGATTTGCTGAAGTTCATGGTCAATGGAACCTTTCTGAAATCGTAAGTTGAGGTAGTGACGAAGGTCCTTATCGACAATTCCCCCTAAAATAATAAAGTTTTTTAGTAAAAGACATTGGAAAAAAATAACTTGAATTTGTCATAAATATACTCATGATCCCATTTAAAAGATGAACTATTTCAAATTAATCATTTGGTTTTCTGAAGAATTGACATGTATGCAATGTATTAGCATACAGTTGGAATAATAGATTTCTTCCAACTGTATGCTAATACATTGCATATATCTTTTATTTATTTTTCATTTAATGTGAAGTGTTTAGTATGTTAAGAGTTATGTTGCTCTTGAAGTAATACTGAATTATCATAGTATATCTCATTGCAGGGCTAAAAGACATTCTTTGTGACTTCATGCCCATTACTTTCTCCACCCACAACTCTGCCTTATATCTTTCTGAATATGGTGTCTCTATGTACCACATATAAGTGTAATCATATAATTAAAAATAACCATTTGTGGCTGACATATTTCACTCAGAATTATATCCTCCAAGTTCAAAAAGATTTTAAAATCACTAATGGTTACTGTAGATTTAGAAAAATGAGATTATTAAGTTCAAAACCAGCTACATAAATGTTAGTGATTTCACCCTCATTGATTGATTTCTCTCTCTTGCAATAGATATACAAAACTTTTAGCTAAAAATAAATTTTTAAATTATTAAGATTTTTCTTTTTTGCTGACAGATGTAATTTTAAATCTTTTGCTATCATAATCTAATGAAAAATGGGGCTATCAACAATGTAGATCTATTAAAATTATGTGTAATATGAAGAAAACTATTTTCAAATTATAAATATTTATTTAGAGGAAAAACCAAGTGAGGGGAGCTTCCACTCACACCAGAGCTCTTTGCAACTCAAGAAACATGAAGGGAGAATGGCAGTGAGCAACGGAGGAGCAGACCACCAGGAGAAGAGCACATGGAACAGCAAGAGAACTAGAGCAGCTGTGGCTCCCTCCCCTCTCCCACTGCCTGAGCCCAGCTCCAGTGAACAGAGCGGTGGTCCTGGGACCAGCCACGCCAACTTGAGCAGACAGCAGGACCCAAGCAGGAGCAGGGTCCCACAGCAACATCAGCGGCTCCAACACTAGCAATAGCGGCCCCAGCAGTGGCGGATCCAGTAGTGGCAGCTTCAGAGGCAGCAGCAGCAGATCCAGCAGTGGCAGCTTCAGAGGCAGCAGTGGCTGAACCAGCAGTGGCAGCTACAGCAGCAGCAGCAGCAGCTTCAGCAACAGTGGCGACAGATCCAGCAGCAGCCACTTCAGCAGCAGCAGTAGCAGTTCCAGCAGCAGGGGTGCCAATCTTCAGGGCCACAGTTGCCAGCCTCGGTTCGCCCTGCAGGAAAAGCCAGTGCCCAACTCCAGAAATCAGGACAGCAGCCCAAGAACCCAGCCAGCAAGTTGACTGAGACCAAAATCATCCAAAAAAGATAACTGGGATTGATTGCACCAGGGAAAGGTCTCACTTGGTCACAAGGTGACTGGGATCCCTCAACAGACCAGAAATCTTATCCTCTTTGTTGATAGAGGATCTGGTTGCTATAATAACTAATCTTGAATAAATATTTGGTGCTGATTTTGATTGAATGTGTACAGTGTTTAGTTAAATTTTAGACTCTACCTGTATTTTATTCCACTCAGCCTACTTGAATACTTCCATAGCAGGGAAACTCAACTGCTTTGTAGATAACCTGAGAGCCACATGTAAAACCTTAAGCTCCTATCCTGAAGATCTATAACATCAAATCAATTGATACAGCTAAGAGTACCTAGCTAGCTAGAAAATCCAAGCATTAACTTAATCCAAGATGCAAAAGTATATACATTAGAACACAAGAAACACTAAAAAGCAAGACAATATAAATCCAACTAACAGTATTAAGGCATCAGAAATGACCTCCAGTGAAAACGAGTTAGAGGAAATGCCTGAGAAAGATTTCAAAAAAATGATTGTAAATATGTTCAAAGAACTCAGAGAACAAATCAAAGGAGTCAAAGAGGAACTCAAAGAGGAAATCAAAGGAATCAAAGAAGACTTGGGACACCAATTTCATGAAATAAAGAAGGCAATACAAGACATAAATAAGGAAATAGAAATAATAAAGAAAAACCAGTCAGAATTACTAGCAATGAAGAACACAGTTAATGAAATAAAAAACTCTGTAGAAAATCTCACCAGTAGAATGGATGAAGGAGAGGACAGAATATCTAAGCTAGAAGACCAGGTGGCAGATCTAATACAGGCCAACAAATAGAAAGACAAACTTTTTTTTGGTTTTATTGTCACTTCATTTATTCCTTTGGAACAAGTCACTTCATACAGCATTCAGATATTTAAAATCACATATCTCATAAATAAAGTCAATGCATAACAATGGCAAAACTGATGAATTGTACAAAATGAAATCAGACATCTTCCAGGTAGCAGTACAACAATTTTGAAAAATTAATGGCAAATAGACAAAGAATGTTTTGCAAAATAACTGCCCATCTTCAGAAATTAAAAAATACTTTCCTGGGCTGGAGAGATGGCTTAGTGGTTAAGCGCTCGCCTGTGAAGCCTAAGGACCCCGGTTCGAAGCTCGGTTCCCCAGGTCCCACGTTATCCAGATGTTCAAGGGGTGCACACGTCTGGAGTTTGTTTGCAGAGGCTGGGAGCCCTGGCGGGCCCATTCTTGCTCTCTCCCTCTATCTGTCTTTCTCTCTGTCTCTGTCGCTCTCAAATAAATAAATAAAATATTTTTTAAAAAAATACTTTCTTATGCCAAGAAAACAACTTTGTTCTGTTACGCTCTTTCCCTGTTGCCTTTCGAGTCCTGTTCTGAGCGCTGCCTCAGGCTCTACCAGGTCTCCTTCTTGCTTTGGGAACCTCTGCTTCCACTGCATTAAAGCAGCAACTATCGGACTACTGTCGTTTTTTATCCTCTCTGACAAGCTTACTTAGCCTGCATTTTTAAAGGGAAAATTTACTTTGCAATATATGTATTTCCTGTAAACAGCTTGAGTCCATAATGACACCAAAATGAACTAGAAAACGGACAAGAATTAGGTCCCCTGGTCCTTAACAATATGGGTTTTAACTTAATACATATTCTATAGCAGTTGTATAGTCACTCATGTAATCTCAGTAGAAGAAATTCTAAATCTGTTTACACATAATCAAATCACATCTTCAAATCACGTCTTCAATACCTTTAAGCTCCTATGCACTATCTTTTAAAACATAAGCATAAAAGGGCATAATAGCAAGATGCTCATATATTAAGTGGTAATGACAAGATACAGCCAATACATTCTACACTAGGAAAGGAAAGAAAGGGGTTGGAGTAACAAAGGCATTATTTGAACAATTTTTTTTTTTTTTTTTTTTTTTTTGGTTTTTCGAGGTAGGGTCTCACTCTGGCTCAGGCTAACCTGGAATTCACTATGTAGTCTCAGGGTGGCCTTGAACTCATGGTGGTCCTCCTACCTCTGCCTCCTGAGTGCTGGGATTAAAGGCGTGCGCCACCACAGTCAGGTTCATCTTTACTGAGTGGATGAAATGTATTGATACAGCACTAAGTAGGAAAACATCCCAGGGCTGGGGCTGCAGCTCAGTGAGGGCACTTGTCCTAGCACATCATAAAAGCAAAATGAAAGTTTAGCTTATTCAAACCAAGTGTTTCGCTTTAGACTTAAAATGTTCATAAATGTTTCCTTAAAATAAGCTTGCTTAGAAATTATGAGCTTTATGAAGCTACTCTGAAAATTATCATAATGGTACAAAGGCAAATTTGAATATTGAACTGTAAAATTGCTGACAAAGGACAATCACGTTACAGAAATAACATTTCTTATGCTTGCTCTCAGTAGTTAACTGATTAATTCTACTGTATCCAAACATTAGCTTGCACCACTAACTTTAGCAACACTGATGGCAACAGCGGGTTAAGAGCTGCACTTTTCTCAGTAAGATCCTTATAGGCTATGTAAACTTTTATTCACTATTTTTTAAAGTGCTGCAAATGTGAAGAGCGCCACCACACCCAGCTCATAATTCTTAATATATGGAAGTTTAAGAAGGCCACCTGACTTATAAAAAAGGGGGGGAGGGAATCACTCTATTGCTTAACTTTACATACTACTCACTGTAATTTTTCCAAAAAGAAACAAGAGGGCAACTTACAACTCCATGCTTTAATTCTACACAAGACAGAAGCTGTTAAGTGAACATGGGCACTTAGGGGAATATGTAGGTAATGTTCATTAATTTCTGATTCTGATTTTACTGGGACTTGAACTTAATGGGATATTCAAATGGTTTGATAGTGTTTGTTCTTAACAGGGTCAAGTTGACCAGTAGCCAAGCATCAAAGGTTACACTTGACTATGCCCATTTCTAGTTCATGGAAAGCACTGAAGAATCAGCCATGAACCACTAGCAAAAATAACATCCTGATGTCTTCATATGGCTAATGGCTGTCAGATCACATGATTCTCAGGGATACTGACTTTTGAAACAACCATCTAGGAGGGCATCTTCATAATATTCCACCTAATTTTTAAATCTAGAGAAGAGTAAGTCAAAGGAAGAGGAGGAGTGGGTAGGAAAGTACAATTTTTATTCTGCCAGTAATGTAAATTGTCCTCATTGTAACTTAAGAAGAAATTTCTGTATGACAGATAAGTAACTGAATCAATAGTAAAGGGGGTTTCATTCTGCTCCAGTGCAAACTTAGGACATTTCCTTTAACCCTGCTACAAGCACCAAATCTGGTTTTCAAAATTCTTAAAGTGAGAATTTACTCACATTTTAAATAAATACTTCAAGAGCTTAATAAGTACACATACATCCATGTTAAAAAAAACTAACAAAAAATTCACTATATTCGGTGAAGTATATACCACCTTCAGTTTAGAATGAGCTAAAGTTTAGGTTTTTAATCCTTAATAGCTAAATGTTCTACAAATAATGCTTCATCTTTAATCTTCCATGATCAGAACAAGACTTTAATAAAAGTACCAGTACTGAATGTCAGCAAATGATTCAAAAGTCACTGTTGACAGTCCATCATGTATGATGGAGGGCAAAAATGAACAAAAACATCAAAATAGAAGAGGGACTAGTTAGAAAGAAGGGGTTCAGTGGAAGTAGGATGGGGAAGAGAGAACTAAAGAAGGTAGTGGGAGGAAATCATGATCAAAATACATACATGTATGAAAATTGTCAGTAAACTTAAGAGATTCAGCATGTGAATAAATAAAATTTTTTGGAAAGCCACTTGACTATTAGTTTCTACCTGGTAAACAGATGGCCCAGGTAAAAGATAATAGTAAGGGAAAAGAAAACAAGAGTAAGATATAACCCCCTAAAATTACAAAAAAAAAAATACACTTACAATGAAGGGTTCAATTTTTTAAAATACCAAAGTTCATTTTCCCCCTTTGAAAAATTAATTCACTGTAGACAACACATACTCAATTTTAAAGTGACAGAGATTTATGGTTAAAAACATCAAAACATGTCTGGTATATTGCAACTATTTAATAAATATTTGTTACACAAACTTTTGGACCCAAGATTCCAGAAAGAAAATGTCCAATTTGGCTACATGAAGTGGCAAGGAAGACAAAGTTTCTGAATAATGATGCAGAAAGCATAATTTGATAGGCATTACCCCGAATTACATTCTTAACATATAGTTTTAAATTTAATAGTTTCTCAGGGAAGTAAGAGTTTAAAAACCACCTAGAGCAGATGATAGATGGGAATGTAGACAATTTCATACAATATTCAATCATACATGTAATACGGACAGTTGCCACTGTCCTAAGATCACCAGTGTTATCTTTAAGGCTCAGTAAAAAAGAAAATTAAATATTTTCAATTTATACTGACCATAATGACTGACATTGCTTACAGAGGCTGTGTGTACAAAAGATACTCAAGGGCTGGAGAGATGGCTTAGCAGTTAAACGCTTGCCTGTGAAGCCTAAGGACCCCGGTTCGAGGCTCGGTTCCCCAGGTCCCACGTTAGCCAGATGCACAGGGGGCACACGCGTCTGGAGTTCGTTTGCAGAGGCTGGAAGCCCTGGCGCGCCCATTCTCTCTCTCTCCCTCTATCTGTCCTTCTCTCTGTGTCTGTCACTCTCAAATAAATAAATAAATAAAAATTAAAAAAAAAAAAAGATACTCAAGAAATGTCAATGGGCCAGGAGTGGTGGCCCACATCTGTAATCTCAGCACTCAAGAGGCAGAAAGGCAGGAGGCTCACTTCAAGGCCAGTCTGGTCTATGTAGCAAATTCCAGGCTTGCCAGGGCTACATAAGGAGATCCTGTCTCCCTGCCTTCCCTGCAAAAAGTCATTGGATGATTTGAAGCATACAATTGTTCACCTTAATGTTCCACCCCGCACCACCAACAAGAGAAAAATACTATGGGTTAACTTTAATTTTACATTTGTGGAAAGATTGAAGTGCTTTAAATTATGCTATTAGATGCCCAACTGGGAGGAACTTATTAAAAACAAAAGAACAAAGAAAATTTCCTAACAATATACTTCTCCACAATGTATGAGAAAATACATAACAAGTAGAATTTATCATCCCTGATCTTAAGAATAATTAAGAAAAGAGGTAGAAAACTTTATCTGGAAGATCTTGTAGTGAAGCTAAGTTTTTAGAGGGTATTCTTTAAGCCACCAAGCAAATGGTGATACTAGGAAACAGAATTCTGAGAAAGCTCAATAATGCAAGAATTATAAAACTTTCATCATTTGGAAGTGAAGCAAATCCATTCAACAGCACTACACCAATTACTTACAAAGGGAAAGACCAACTAAAAGACTACAGGTTAGAGATGTATTAATTTGCAGAGATGCAGACTAGTCAAAGAGCCTTTGTGGAGGGATATAGCCAGCATACACTATACAAAAGATGTTTAAGAACTAACCAAAACACAGCTTTATCACTTGGATGAGTTTTTCTTTTTATGGAGGAACAAACAGAAAGCCTAGGAAATGAAATCCCTCCAGAAAAATCTGTATGTAAAAAAGCAAAAGAACCAGTCAAATTTCAATTTAAAAAGCACACCCTGCTTAATTTTATCTAATGTGACAAAGACCAATACATGAATTGTGTTAAAACATGAGGCCAACAGTCTTTTAAAGCTTCAGCAAGCTGCTTCAGGTACCTTTTCTCTTATACATTCTACTTTTGTACATTAGGAATCTTCAACAGGACCCTATCAATTCCTGTGTTAGATAACATTCTCCACGAATAGACTCATCCCTGTACAAATTGCTTTTCTGATGTACTTAGAAGTGGTTAGATACACATTTATAAAGTTTACCAACTTGCAATATAAAATCATGTTGACAATTTTATCTTCATTTGATGAAATCAATTCATAATTTAGAAACTACTAACTCACAGTTATTAAAAGGAATCAGCTACTGGAGACACTGTGGCATATGTCCAACGACCTTATACAAAGCCTCCCACATTACCTAAAATGTTTTCTTCTACAAGTGAAAGCTGCTGAGTGCAGGTTTATAATACTACAAGTCAATCTTAAGGTTAGTGTCAGCAGGTGGCAAAGACCACCTATCCCATCACAATAGCAGAGTAAGGGCTTGTCATCACTGTAGACACACATCTGTAAACTTGCACACTAATTTTAATCTTAACAAGGAATCTCAGTGTCATACTAAAATGGTTTAAGTTAAAAGGATGGTTCAAGCATTGTGTCTTGTCCTGTAGGGTTACTAATAGCTTACTGGAAAACCCAGAGCCTTCTGGATCCGTGAGGCAGTAGGCTCCAACCCTCATCACCAACAGATCACACTTCTCCAAAGTTGGTGTGGCCTGTCTCCTTGGCGTGGTCCCTTGCCTCCGCTTGTCCAGTTAACCTCTTCTGGAACAACATGCATCTCAGGGTGAAGCAGTTTTACATCAGTAAACTGTCTCTTTCCAGCTTCATCTGCTAACTCCAGTGCTTGTACAAGAACAATATCATCATCAGAGGAGAAAATGGTCAGAGGAGGGGTGTCGGGAGCCATAGAGCAAAAGCCTCTCCATTTTGCCTGGGCCTGCTCATAAACTGACTCAATACTCAGAAAGCTGGTCCATCCAGCTTTCTGTAAGGTATTTCTGGAACTGGGCAGCAGACTGCTTATAGAATCTTATCTTTTGCAAAAGCCCAGTTTATGGTCAGGATGTGAAGCCTGGTGCAGTCAGGATGTTAAGCCAGTTAGGCAAGATTAGATGAGCACCTAATTACATCCCCTCTAGGTTTCCTGACAACTCCTTACCCTGACCACATCCCCTTCCCCCTACAATCCTATATAAACCTACATGTAAGAATAAACTCTTGAGGCCATGACAAACATCTAGCATGGTCTCCTTCTTGTGTCTGTTTGCCTTCTTTCATTCAGGTTAATTTTCACCTCGCTTCTTTGTTTGACTCCCTGCTGGCCGGGGCAGAGGGGTATCTGGGTCAGGGAAGTTATGTTGAAGTGGATCATAGTGGATGCCATCATAGATAAACAGAACCCTTTTGGTATAGCCTGCATATTCCTCGAAACAATCAACTCTTACTGTCTGTGTATCTACTACACATATTTCACATTGATAGAACTAGACAAAATGGATATTTCAAGTGCTCCTCCCCAAGTATCATCCCTTTTGATCCACTCACAGTACTCTTGGTTTGTTTTTCCCAGTATGGCCTCACTATAGAAGTCTGGATTGCTTGCTACAATTTGTGCTAGGAGTCGTCTCATTTCAGGGGCACAAGCTGGATTCAAGACTCCTCATTCAACGACATAGTACACATGGTAAAGAGGCAAGAGTTGTCTGCTGGGACGGAGAATCTGGAAAGCACAGGAAAAGTTTCCCTGACATAAATAGGAGCACCATGGTTTGAAAATGCAGGTGAAGTTTTGAGTCTGGTTTGATCTTCTTTAACAATCATCATGTTGCCTGACTGGATGGGCAGGTCCCCCAGGGTGGTGTTCCCGTTGCTCAGATCCAAGCACTCAGGTGGGAATCCAACGAGGATTCACTGACTGCCTGGGGGGATGCTGGTGATGGCAGCAATGTGGCTCTGAGGTTCCTCCAACCGGGTCTGGTTGGACAGCCCCTGCAAAACATGGGTGCCACCCTTGGCCTTGCAGCAGAGCCGCCAATTGCGTCGGTCCAGCCTCCAACCGGCCACATGACAGTGGAGCCAGTATTGGTCCCAGGAACTGACCAGGAGACTCCGCCAGAACAACCTGCGGCAGGCAAAGCGTCAAGACAAACTTATAAAAGAGTATGAGTGGGAATTTCAAGATATTCAGGACACTATGAAAAGATCAAATATAAGAATTCAGGGCATAGTAGAAGGAGAAGGATTCCACTCCAAAGGCATAGTAGGATTCTTCAACCAAATCATAGAAGAAAACTTCCCCCAAATTGGGAAAGAGGTGCCAATGCAGATACAGGAAGCCTTTAGAACCCCAACCAGACAAAACCCAGAAAGAACCTCTCCTTGTCATATTATAATCAAACTACCGAACACACATACCAAAGAAAAAATATTGAAAGCAGTTAGAGAGAAAAATCAAATTATCTACAAAGGCAAGCCCATCAGGATTACAGCAGATTATTCAACACAAACTTTAAAAGCCAGAAGGGCTTGTAGTGACATATACCAAGTTCTGAAAGATAACAACTGTCAACCAAGGTTACTTTATCCTGCAAAGCTATCCATTCAAATAGATGGAGAAAAAAAGGACATTCCATGACAAAAGCAGGTTAAAGGAGTATTTGAAGACAAAACCAGCTCTACAGAAAATGCTTGATAGAATCCTCCATGCTAAAGAAAAGGGAAAGCACACATATAAGGAACCTAGGAAAAACAAGCAATACTCAAATACTAGTTAACACAAGAGACCACAGGTAGAACTGGGCCCACAAAAAAAAAAAAAAAAAAAAAAACACCTTTCAATAATATCTCTTAATATCAATGGCCTCAATGCTCTAACCAAAAGACATAGGTTTGCAGACTGGATTAAAAAGCAGGATCCTCCAATTTGTTGTCTCTAAGAAACTCATCTTTCTACAAAGGATGGACATTATCTTATGGTGAAAGGTTGGAAAAAGTTGTTTCAAGCAAATGGGCCTAGAAAACAAGCAGGGGTTGCTATCCTAATATCAGACAAGGTAGACTTCAGTCCAACGTTAGTCAAAAAAGATAAGGAAGGTCACTTTATATTGATTAAGGGCACACTCCAACAGGAGGACATTACAATCCTAAACATATATGCACCTAATATGGGGGCTCCCAAATTCATCAAACAAACACTATTAGAACTAAGGTCACAGAAAACACCAAACACAGGGGTGGTGGGTGACTTTAACACCCCACTCCCATCAACTGACAGGTCATCCAGGGAAAAAATAAACAGAGAGGCATCTGGACTAAATGTTGTCATAGAAGGAATGGACCTAACAGATATATACAGGACATTTCATCCAAAGGCTGCAGAATATACATTCTTTTCAGCAGCACAGGGAACATTCTCTAAAATAGACCATATATTAGGACCAAAGCAAATCTTAACAAATTCAGGAAAATTGAAATAATTCCTTGCATTCTATCTGACCACAATGGAATTAAACTACAAATCAGTAGCAAGAAAGGCTATAGAACATACACAAAATCATAGAAACTAAACAATACACTACTAAATTATGAATGGGTCAATGAAGAAATCAAAAAATTTATAGTCAAACAATAATGAGAACACAACATACCAAAATCTCTGGGACACATTGAAGGCAGTTCTAAGAGGTAAATTTGTAGCCTTAAGTGTCTATATTAAGAAACTAGAAAGGTTGCAAGTAAACAACCTAATGCTTCACCTTAAAGCCTTGGAAAAAGAAGAACAAGGCAAATTAAAAATCAGTAGATGGGAAGAAATAATAAAGAATACGGCAGAAATTAATGAAATAGAAACAAACAAACAAAAAAACAAAAAAGCAATCCAAAGAATTAATGAAACAAAGAGTTGGTTCTTTGAAAGGATAAACAAGATTGATAAACCCTTAGCAAATCTGACCAAAAGAAAGAAAGAAGAGACACAAATTAATAAAATCAGAGATGAAAAAGGTAACATCACAACAGATTCCAGAGAAATTCAAAAAATCATAGGGACTTACTATAAAAGCATATACTCCACAAACTATGCAAATCTGAAAGAAATGGATGATTTCCTTGATCTATATGACCTACCTAAATCAACTCCAAATGAGATTAATCACTTAAATAGACCTATAACAAGCATGAAGATCCAAACAGTTATTAATAATCTCCCAACTAAAAAAAGCCCAGGCCCAGATGGATTCACTGCTGAATTTTACCAGACCTTCAAGGAAGAGCTAACACCATTGTTTCTTAAGCTTTTCCAGGAAATAGAAAAACAAGGAATTCTACCAAAATCCTTCTATGAAGCCAGCATCACTCTGATACCAAAACCAGGCAAAGATAGAACAAAAAAAGAAAATTACAGACAAATATCCCTCATGAACATAGATGCAAAAATTCTCACCAAAATATTGGCAAATAGAATACAAGAATATATCAAAAAGATCATTCACCCTGACCAAGTAGGCTTTATGCCAGAGATGCAAGGATATTTCAATATACCAAATCTATAAATGTAATACATTATAATAACTGGGTTGAAGGACAAAAATCACATGATCATCTCATTAGATGCAGAGAAAGCATTTGAGAAATCCAACATCCCTTCATGATAAAAGTCCTACAGAGACTGGGAATAGAAGGAACATATCTCAATATAATAAAAGCTATTTATGACAAGCCTACAACCAACATATTACTAAATGGGGAAAAACTGGAAGCTTTCCAACTAAAATCAGGAACATTACAATGGTGTTCACTGTCCCCATTTTTATTTAATATAGTTTTGGAAGTCTTAGCCATAGCAATAAGGCAAGAGACACACATAAGAGGGATACAAATTGGAAAGTAAGAGATCAAGTTATCATTATTTGCAGATGACATGATTCTATACATAAAGGACCCTAAAGACTCTACTAGCAAATTGTTAGAGCTGATCAAAACCTACAGCCATGTAGCAGGATAAATGCACAGAAATCAGTAGCCTTAATATATGCTAACAACAAACACACAGAGGATGAAATCAGAGAATCACTCCCATTCACAATTGCATCAAAAAAAAAAAAGTACCTTGGAATAAACCTAACCAAGGAAGTAAAGAATCTCTACAATGAGAACTTTAAAACACTCAAGCGAGAAATTGCAGAAGATACTAGAAAGTGGAGAAACATCCTTGTTCCTGGATTAGAAGAATCAATATTGTGAAAATGGCAATCTTACCAAAAGCAAACTCCCCATTTAATGCAATCCCTATCAAAATTCCAAAGGCATTCTTCATGGAAATAGAAAAAAACAACCCCAAAATTCATTTGGAATCACAAAAAACCTAGAATATCTAAAATAATACTGAGCAACAAAAGTAAGGCCAGATGGTATCACCATACCTGATTTTAACCTGTACTACAGAGCCATAGTAACAAAAAAAGATGGTACTGGCACAAAAACAGACATGTAGATCAGTGGAACAGAATAGAGGACCCAGATGTAAGCCCAGGTAGCTATAGCCACCTCATATTCGATAAAAGTGCCAAAAATACTCATTGGAGAAAAGACAGCCTCTTCAGCAAATGGTGTTGGGAAAACTGGATATATATCTCTAGAAGGATGAAAATAGATTCTTCTCTCTCGCCATGCACAAGAATTAAGTCCAAATGGATGAAAGTCCTTAACATCAGACCTGAAACTTTGAAACTGCTAGAGGAAAAAGTAGGGGAACCCTTCAACATATTGGTCTTGGCAAAGACTTTCTGAATCCATCCCCAAGTGCTCAGGCAATAAAACCACAGATTAATCACTGGGACCTCATGAAATTACAGAGATTTTGCTCTGCAAAGGACACAATGAAAAAAGCAAAGAGGCAACCTACAGAATGGGAAAAAATCTTCCCCAGCTATATGTCTGATAGAGAATTAATATCTAGGATGTACAATGAACTCAAAAAGTTAAATAATAAGGAATCAAACAAGCCAATCAAAAAATGGGCTATGAAGCTAAATAGAGCATTCTCAATGGAAGAAATATGAATGGCATATAAGCATCTAAAAAGCTGTTCTACATTACTAGTGCTCAGGGAAATGCAGATTAAAACTACATTGAGATTCCATCTCACTCCTGTCAGATAGCC
Organism: Jaculus jaculus; assembly: GCF_020740685.1. Lineage (NCBI taxonomy): Eukaryota > Metazoa > Chordata > Mammalia > Rodentia > Dipodidae > Jaculus > Jaculus jaculus. The sequence goes on from NC_059111.1 coordinate 43,744,968, forward strand.
TACCATAATGAAAACAAATGATTATAAATGCTGGCGGGGATGTGGAAAAAAAGGAACCCTTCTACACTGCTGGTGGGAATGCAATCTGGTCCAGCCATTGTGGAAATCAGTGTGGAAGTTCCTAAAACAGCTAAAGACTCATCTTCCATATGACCCAGCTATAGCACTCCTGGGCATATATCCTAAGGACTCATCTCATTTCCTTAGTAGTAAGTGCTCAACCATGTTTATTGCTGCTCAATTTATCATAGCTGGGAAATGGAACCAGCCTAGATGTCCCTCAACTGATGAGTGGATAATGAAGATGTGGCACATTTATATAATGGAGTTCTTCTCAGTGGTTAAGAAAAATGAAGTTATGAAATTTGCAAAAAATGGATGGATCTGGAAAGGATTATACTATGTGAGGTAACCCAGGCCCAGAAACCCAAGCACCACATGTTCTCCTTCATATGTGGATCCTAGCTACATATGATTGGGCTTCTGCGTGAGAAGGAAAATACTTAGTAGCAGAGGCCAGTAAGTTAAAAAGGAGGTATAAAGGGAAGAGAAAGGAAGGGAGGAGGTTTATAGGTTGGTATTGTATATATGTAAGTACAATGATTGAGATGGGGAGGTAATATGAAGAATGGAATTTCAAAGGGACAAGTCTGGGGGTGGGGGGGTTGGAGGTACTACCATGGGATATTTTTTATAATTATAGAAATTGTTAATAAAAATTGTGAAAATAAAAAAAGTAAACAGAAAAAATAAATAAATATTTATTTAAAGTTACTACTTTTTCCAAACTGGAAAGAATGAATTATAGAGAAAAACAAATAAATTATAATCAAGTATCTATAAACTTTTATGTTTTCAATCATATTAGAATAATTGAAGCAAGGCAAACCTTAAAGTTAGAGAGAAGAGTAAATTTATAGTAGTCACAAAAAACAAACTTTCTTCAAAGCCTTTTAAGTTTCAGATTTCATAAAATTATACCAGTATAATACATATGTGTTGTGATTTAAATCAGGTATCCCCCATAAACTTACATGTTATGAATGCTAGGTTCCTAGTCGATGGAGATATGGGAATTAATGCCTCTTGGAGGGAGTGTATTGTTGGGGTTGGGCTTATGGGTATTAAAGCTACTTTCCCCTTGCCAGTGTTTAGCATAGTCTCCTGTTCTTGTTGTCTACCTGATGTTGGCCAGGAGGTAATGTTCACCCTCTGCTCGTGCCGGCATGGAGCTTCCCCTCGAGACTGTAAGCTCTTTTTTACACACTAGCTGCTCTTGGTCTGATGATTTTTGCCAGAAATGTGAACCTGACTACAACAGTAAAGTTGGTACCAAAGTAGTGGGGTTGCTGCTAGACACCTGACTGTGAGGTTTTGGTCTTATGTGGCTGATTTTCAAGAGGAATATGGAAGGATTTCTTGGCCTAAGACATACCTTGCAATGCTGTAGTACAGCTTGATGGACTATTCTGGTCAGAGTTGAATGACCTGAAAACAGTAAGAACTATGGATGGTGAGGTTTGTCTTATGAGGGTAAGAAAGAGGTTTGCTTGGATTGGGCTAGAAGCAGTTTATGTAAAAGGCTTGCTGTTATATGTCCTATAAACTTGTACAGAATTGCTTTATGTAGAAATAGACTGTTGTGAGCAGAGGGATATGGCACAGAAGTGAAATCTTTGGGTTGAAACTTTGGCCTATTCAGTTGTAATTGAGAGATTACAACCATTAAGATGGGGCCAGCTGACCTGCATGAGAATGACAGAAGGAATGCAGTCTTTTGAAGGAGCCTGAAATGCCAAAGGAGTGTCCTGCTCTTCAAAGTCTGTTTTATTACCCTCTGGGTTAACAAATTGGCACCGCATCTGGCATTGTGGAGTATAGAAATTCAGGAAGTAGAGGGTCACTGAGTCTGTAACACTATCTTGTGTTTTGGAAACAGCCATGGGGATTGTGAAGCAGGTTTTCTCGGTTCCTGCATGGAGACCCCACAGAGGTAAGGATGAACTGTGGGTTGTAGTGGAGAGCCAGTGGAGATGCCAGGACCACAAGAGAGCTGCTAGGAGAACTACAGGCCCCAGACCAAGTTTTCCAGGAATATGGGTAATCTAACTGGAGGGTCAGAAATGGAACTCCAGAGACTTGTAGCGGGTTAAAATTATCAGACAGAGATTTGTCACTTACTAGAGCTGTTGAACTTGGAGCTACAGAGTTTCTTGATTGCCCTGTTTAAATCTTGTATTGGTTGAATATTTATTTGCTATGCCCAATGCCATCTTTTGTAGTATGACTGTGTAGTCTGTACTATTACTGTATTTTTGTTGTTGTTGTTGTTTCTTTTTTGGCATTACAGGCTGTTAAAAGACCTTAGATTATGGGAAGGTTTAAACATCATTGGGATTGACAAAATCTATGGGGACCTTTTTTTTTTTTTTTTTTGGTTTTTCGAGGTAGGGTCTCACTCTGGTCCAGGCTGACCTGGAATTAACTCTGTCCTCTCAGGGTGGCCTTGAACTCATGGCAATCCTCCTACCTCAGCCTCACTAGTTCTGGGATTAAATAAAGGCATGTGTCACCACGCCCAGTTTCTATGGGGACTTTTGATGTTGGACTGAATGCATTGCATTTTGCATCATGGATGGTTATTAGTTCATGGGGGCCAGGGACAGAATGTGGTGGTTGGATTCAGGTATACCCTGGACTAAATTTAATATTTAAACTTTTGGGGATTGTGGGAGGGTCCTTTCTCAAGGGGACTCAGCCACCCCTTTAATGAAGGGGCTCAGGATCTGTAAACTTCAATAAATCCCTTCCTCCATAAGTGTGCCTGGTCTGGAAGTTAATCTCAGCAAACATGAAGCTATCTGGCTAGGGGAAGAATGTGGTGGTTTGATACAGGTGTCCCCCATAAACTTAGGTGTACTGAATGCTAGGTTCCCAGCTGATGAAGATTTGGGAATTAACACCTCCTGGAGGCAGTGTATTGTTGCGGGTGGGCTTATGGGTGTGATAGCCACTTTCCTTTTGCCAGTGTTTGGCACACTTTCCTGTTCTTTGTTCATATGATGTTGGCCAGGAGATGATGTCCACCCTCTGCTCATACCATCATTTTCCCCTGCCATTGTGGAGTTTCCCCTCAAATCTGTAAGCCAAAATGATTCTTTTTTTCCTCACAAGCTGCTCTTGGTCAGATGATTTCTGCCAGCAATGTGAACCTGACTGCAGCAATATACAACAGGGTGATGTGAATATGGAATTACACAACACTAATATGTTTTGCACATAAAATAGTTTGCATCATGTTATCTGTGGCAACATTTCTGAAATTGTCAAGGTTTGTCATTCCCTTTGCATCCTAATCTATAGGCAAATTTACAGTAAGATTATGGGGGAAATAATTCTTAATTGAATCAACTAGCAAAAGACTGAAGAAATCAGCTTGTGGGAGGAAATTGTTTATTTTGGCTGAGGAAACCATGCATGAACAGAGGTTGAACATCACTTCCTGGCCAATATCAGATGGCCAACAGCAGGCAGAGAGCATGCCAAACAAACACTGGCAAGGGGAAGCTGGTTCTCACATACACAAATCAGTCCCCAACAGCACACCTCATCCACGGGGCTACAATTGCCAAATTGTCATCTGCTGGAGACCAAGCTCCTACATTACCCAAATAATGTTGCTAATATATTTGATGAAATGATTTCTTAATCTGTTTTGTCCAAAAAACACAATATGATAATGTAAAACAAATAGAATAAAATAACAGGAAAGCATTATATTTTGTATATAAATACAAATACAGGATGCTTATATATATAATATATATAATATATATAATATATATAATTATATATTATATATAAGACATATTATATATATATAATTTCAAAATTCAAATCCATTTTCTCAAATAAGCAGGTCAGTTGGAAATAAAAAAGTTATTTGAAACTACCAACTGGCATTATCCACAATGGTGTATTATTTACATCTTCAAATGCCCCCCAGATATGTATGTGTCTTACATTTGCTAGCTGCACACCAGCATAGTAACTTAGGAATCATGAAATGCTCTTTTCCTGTCTTCTGTCTCCCTCTCCTGTTAGTGTACATGTTCTACACTTGCTAATCCATTGCATCTACTGAGGAAGCATCATACCTGAAATGTTCTCAAATATAGTTTAAGTCAGGTTCTCAACTGACAGGTCCTACAACACCTTACCCCTCTTACTTGCTAGTTTCTTTTCAGTCTGATATGTAGACAACTCAAGTGACAAGATGTTGTCTGGCAGCTTGAGAAAATGCCAACTACAGAACAACAAATGTGGTGTGCACTTTAATGTAAGTTAGAATCACTCCCCTAATGTAACATGCATAAACCCAACAGTATAATTTTGTTCCTAAGACATGTGTGACCTATTTCTTCTAGTACAAATATACAGCATTTTCCATCTTGGAAATTTATGTCCCTATGAAAACAACCACAAAATGTTCATCCATTCATTCCAATGTATCTTTTCTCCATGGAAGGACACAAGGAATTTCTGAAGAATTAGTACAAAATTTACATCACTCTGAATTGTTAAAAATTACAGTGAGATCTTACAGATAATTTAATTTTAGAAATATACATAATTTCATATATTTCACATACTTGTTAGCTTTCACAACTTATCAAGCTAAAAGGATATTATTAACTCAATGTTCATATTTTGGTAAACTTCCATAGTTCTCAATTTAATTTTATGTTTCCTATTATATACTCAGAGAACTCTGATTTACTTTTGATCTCATCATGCTCAATCCCAGGACATGAGTCACAGATTTAAAACAGTTTTTCAGTTTACTCTCTTACTTTCCTAGCTGCCTTTCCAGCCTGGCATGGTGGCGCATGCCTTTAATCCCAGCACTCGGGAGGCAGAGGTAGAAGGATCACTGTGAGTTTGAGGCCAGCCTGAGACTACATAGTGAATTTCAGGTTAGCCTGGGCCAAAGTGAGACTCTACCTGGTAAAACCAAACGCTAAAAATGAAAAATAAAAATTTCATTCTTGAGTATTATTTTAGAACTAATCTGCTTGATAAACTACAAAGTTTAATGTATAATATAGTAAATGGTTGTAAATTATATATATATACATATATATATATATATATATATATATATCCATATTTATTCTTCATTACAGATTTAAAATGAGAGTAATTAAGCAAGAAACATTGGGCAACACCTGAACTGAAAAATCAAGTCTACATATTATGAGAAGCTTATTTCAGACTTTTTATAAAAAAAAAAATTTTTTTTGTTATTTTTATTTATTTATTTGAGAGCAACAGACAGAGAGAGGGAGAGAGGGAATGGGCACGCGAGGGCCTCCAGCCACTGCAAATGAACTCCAGACGCGTGCGCCCCCTTGTGCATCTGGCTAACTTGGGACCTGGGAAACTGGGCCTGGAACCGGGGTCCTTAGGCTTCACAGGCAAGCGCTTAACCACTAAGCCATCTCTTCAGCCCTTATTTCAGACATTTATGTGATATCTTTTAGTGCCCAAGGTGGAATACATGGTCTTAAATATATGTGCCATTACACTTCATCTCCAGCCCTTATAAGTTAAAATTTAAAGTAAGCTAAAAATATAAAATCCACATAGTGTTAAATAAATGTTGCCTACTGCTAAGGTAAACAATAGCCTATCCTTTTTGTAGTAGTCATTTAGGATTTGATTGCTAGTATTTTCATAGTTTATGTTCTAATGCTCATAGGTGAGTCTTAGATGTGGGAGGTTATAGGTTGTATTTTTTTAATCATATGTCAAATCAAGCACTGTCAACTTTCATTTCATTGCATGCTTTAGCTATGAATACTTTTCAAAAGAAATTCAATGGCTCTTACTATAACATTGCAATACCTACTAAATCATCATATTTATTTGAACATGCTTCTAGTTTTTCTTGATTAAAAGATTGAATAGCAACTCAAACCACAATTTTAGTCCATAAAGTAAGGCTAAGAAAGAGGGCTAACTCCATAATGCATGACCCATATACCTCAACAAGGAAGGTCCAAGGGGAGAGGGTAAGTCATGGATGAGCCTAATAATGGTACCAAACTGACTGTATTTGCTGAATATAAAACTAATTAATAAAAAAATAAAGATATAAATCCTTCAATTCTTTCAAAAATGTATCTCTAACTCTTGTACTCTATAGCGTAAAGAACAAATTTCTCCATCCAAAGCAGTCATGTCCTTTTTCAATATGACTTCAACCTAAGAACTTAGGAGAGAATTTATCTCTTTCCCTTGTAAATGAGAAAGATGATGCTCATTCAGATTGTTAAGTACCATATTTTCAGCAAAGAAGAAATAAGAAGGGAAGCAATCATGAGGAAGTAACATCCAAGAACTACTTTAGCTCTTGAAACTGTTGTGAATGTCTAAAGCTCAAATGATTCCCAACAGTGTTCCCAATAAAAGCTGCTTATCATCTTGATTAATCTAACACTGAGATTAAGAAAGCAAAGTCAGGGATGAAGGTGCTGTTTGGATGAGATGTTCAGATGTTCTTGGCATATTCCTTAAGTCTTTCTCCTGACCTTAACAAAATCAAACTCTTACTAAATTTAAGAGAGAAATGAGCTAAGGGACATGCTATAAAGAGACAAATTGACTAAATCCTGAGGTCCTCGATCAGATGCTTAACCATTGATTCAGATTTTTCCTCCAGTGAGCTAGCTGCTTCTGGAATAAACATATGTCTTACAGAATTATTACTGTAAGTCTAGAACTGTTCATTCATTGGTATGGTAGTGGTGGGCAAAGGAAGGAGAAGACGAGGATGGACAGAATGCCAGAGTGTGGCTCATTCTGAGGTTTTGCTTTTCAGTCTTTGCTGCTCTCACCATACCAAGCCACTCGAGTAATCTACCCTGCTACTAACTGCTTTTCTCTTTGCCCTAGTTTATTTTCTAAATTTGTATTATATAAGACATAGGGATGGATATTTGATTTTTGCTCTTTATTTTTATAGCCATTTTGTGATTTATTTTGTATCTGTAAAGAAACTCTTCATCTTCATATGATCCCAATGGTTGAGTGACTGTTTAAGAACTTGAGCCACTGGGGTTTTATTCAGGAAGTCTTTTCCCATTCCTATATCATGGAAAGTACTTCCTAAATTTTCTTCCAGTAGTTTTCGAGTTTCTGGTCTTATGTTGAGGTCTTTGATCCATTTGGATTTGAGTGTTGTGCATGGTGAAATGTGTGGATCAAGTTTTAGTTTCCTGCATGTGGTTATCCAGTTTGTCCAGCACCATTTGTTGAAGATGCTATCTTTTTTCCAGTCTATATTGTTTGGGCCTTTGTCGAATATCAAGTAGCTATAGTTGCTTGGCTCAAAATCCGGGTCCTCAAGTCTATTCCATTGGTCTATACTCCTGTTTTTATGCCAGTACCATGCTGTTTTTATTACTATGGCTTTGTAGTATAACTTTATATCGGGTATGGTGATGCCACCAGAGGTATTTCTTTTGCTGAGGATGTTTGGATATGCGAGGCCTTCTGCCTTTCCATATGAAATTTGAGATCATTTTTTCTATGTCTGTGAAGAACATTGTAGGGATTTTAATTGGAATTGCGTTAAATCTATATATTGCCTTTGGTAGGATTGTCATCTTCACAATGTTAATTCTGCCTATCCAGGAACATGGGAGGTCTTTCCATCGTTTCAAGTCCTCCTCGATTTCTTTTTTGAGAGTTTTTATATTTTCGTTGTATAGATCTTTTACTTCCTTGGTTAACGTTATTCCAAGGTATTTTATTTTATTTTTTGCTATTGAAAATGGGACTATGTCCTTTATTTCTTTTTCTGTGTCTTTGTCATTTGCATACAGAAATAGCACCCAATCTTGAGCTGCTCTTTTTGTTTTGTCCAGAACTTTTAACTGTTCCTTTACATAACTATGAAACTTTCTGGTTAAAACTGTCTCTTCCCTTTGATCAGCATTAAAGAAATCCTATTTATTTATTAGCATAAAATCAACTTCCATTTTGCTTTCCTTATGAAATTTGAGCCAGAAGACAGCTCTGTCTGTTTTGCCTCCATATCCCTATCATGGCTCTTAAGCACACTGCAACTAATGGGTCATGTAGCAATTTGCTGCTTCTCTTTATCTCCTAGTCATGAAAGTTTCACTTTCTTATTCTAATAACTACTCTGACCAAGCTTAACTTTGTAATGTAATCACTTTTGGATTAGGCTATGAATTAGGGGGAAACAAACAAATATTCAGTCTGTAATAGTAGTTGTAAGATCAAATTATATGTTTCCTTATAGAATATTTATTGAGTTCATTTTACAGTTTGGGATTTTTTATTTATTTTTGTTATCAAATGACCAAGTCATTTTGGTTAGTTATTTATACCAAATTAGATAAAACTCATAAAAGGATGGATAACCCCTTCTAAAATTATTTTTCCTGAATTTTCCATGAAGTTGAGATCATAAGAAGAAATTTTATTTGTCAAGTAAGTAGAAAAATAGCCAAGGAAAGCAACCTATGGGAAACCAGAAGAAAAGTAAGAGCTCTCCTATGTCTTAAAATATTCCCTTAATGGGACTGGAGAGATGGCTTAGTGGTTAAGCGCTTGCCTGTGAAGCCTAAGGACCCCGGTTCGAGGCTCAATTCTCCAAGACCCATGTTATCCAGATGCACAAGGGGGCGCACACATCTGGAATTTGTTCGTCTGCAGTGGCTGGAGGTCTTGGCACGCCCATTCTCTCTCTCTCTCTGTCTCTTTCTCTTTTTGTCGCTTTCAAGTAAATAAATAAAAAACAACATTCCCTTGAGTATCAAATATGTCCTACGTTAATTATTGGTCAATGAAGGTCAAGAATATGGAGCTATGTCACTAAATTCCTTTTCCAAAAGTAGTTCCCTCCTTGTCCAGCTCAAAAATGAAGAAATAAGTCACATAAAAGTTGATTGATTCTGTTAAAATCCATAGCCAAAATATAGGTGATAGGCATATAATCTAGTCTCCTGGAGCTCCAGCCTCTCTTTAGGTAGGAAATTATGTCTTTGCTTTCTGTAATCTAGAGGCCTATCTTATTCCAGATTATGGGAGCATTCTATCACATCACCGAGGGTGAATCATCCTCTAAATCACCAGATAGTAAATTGTTCTGTTGCAAATAATTCCTTTTTGCTTATTTTAAATAGGAGTGCACATACAAGGTCCATATGGTTCACTGAAAAAAGCCTTGTTTAATTATGTTTTCATAACTGGAAATGTAGTTATACTTTAACTCATATACCTTCTAATTTTTATTCATACTATTAAGAATACAGCTTATTTAAAATAAAAAAATACCTCAGTGGTTTCTTTTCTCAAAGGTTTAGTAATAAAAACATCATCTAGGGCTAGAGGGATGGCTTAGTGGTTGAGGTGTTTGCCTGCAAAGAAAAAGGACCCAGGTTTGATTCCCTAGGACCCATGTTAGCCAAATGCACAAGGAGGCACGCAGGTCTGGAGCTCATTTGCAGTGGCTGGAGGCCCTGGTGTGCCTTTTCTTTCTTCCTTCTTTTCTTCCTTCTTTTCTTCCTTCTTTTCTTCCTTCTTTTCTTCCTTCTTTTCTTCCTTCTTTTCTTCCTTCCTTCCTTCCTTCCTTCCTTCCTTCCTTCCTTCCTTCCTTCCTTCCTTCCTTTCTTTCTCTCCCTCTCTCTCTCTCTCTCTCTCTCTCTCTCTCTCTCTCTCTCTCTTTCTCCCTTTCCCTCTGTCTCTGTCAAATAAATAAATAAAAATAATTATAAAAATATTTAAAACATCATCTAGACCCCAAGGCCCAAGATCACATGCATTTCCTTTGTGACTGTGTGTATGTGTATGTAATATGTGTGGTGTATGCAAATTTACATGCTTTTCCACATGTCCCTTGTGAACACATAACATTATCATCAGGTATCCTCTATGACTTTTCTGCATTATTTCCTTGAGACCGAGACTTTTATTGAACTTGGAGCTTGTGCCATTTTAGTCAGAATGCCTAAGCACTATCTATCTATTGTCTCTGCTTTTCACAATGCTGGAGTTATGGTCTTGTGTGGCTTGTATTCTGTGAATATTGGGGATAACATGTAGATTCACATGCTTGCACAGCAAGATATCCTATTCATTTGGAAATATACCTAAGCTCAGAAATTACATCATTTATATTTAATATCATAAAATACAATGAATATGATAACATCCTTGCTGAATTTGTAAAATCCTTGCTTATAAATTATTTTGTATTTTAAATGCTTCTATAAGTTCCTGAACAAATTCTTGTCTCAAAAATTCTGTAAAAATTAGTAATATATTTTATATACTAAATATAATAATATAAAATACAATAGAATACTTGAACAATTGCAGAGCATTGGGAAATTTACAAAGAAAGAAATTGTTATTTCAAAGAAAATAACATTTGACAATGACTATTAGTGCATTTGTCAAATGTGAGAGTTATAAAGGGGAAATGTGGCAGTGTTTTACTTTATAAAGGATTAAGCTAATTCAGAGATGAATGAACTCTCCTCACACAGCAGAGCCATATATCTTGATTTGATTGTTCAAGTAACTTCTCCATCCTATTAGAGATCCACAACCTAAATACGAAGAAGGGTATGCACAGCAGAGGATATGGCCCCAAAGCAAGTGTATCCAAAGTGCCTGCTTACTTAGGCTCAGGTTCTTGAAAAAAATGAAATATGGTTGTCTGGATTTTATGAACTGAATTTCTCTGAAGAAGCCCCTTAAATTCTGAAATGCTTCTTGAAGAGGCCACATCTATTGGGGAAATTTTGCAGATCATTTGGTTGACTAGAATATGAAAATTGTGGAGAGGTTAATTGCTATATATCAAGAGCCAAATTTATCTTAGGCTATCTTTAGACTCCTCTTAGCATATATCCATCCTAAAAAAAAAAAGGCTTCACTATGACATATTCTTATATGTAAAGCATGTGTATAGATCATGTTTACTCCCCATTGCCCTATTTTGTCCCTGCTCCTCTGATCCCATTTATTTTCCCAAATAGCCCCATTCAGCATTTATTTCATATACTTATACATATATACAGATGCATATACATATATATACATACATATATATGTATATGCATATGAAATAAATGCTGAAAATATATATATATATGACTTGTTTGAGTGTCTGAGTCTGGCTTATTTTGCTTTAATTCTATCCCCTTTCTTGCAAGACATAGTTTTGTTCTTCTTTGTGGATAAGTAAAACTCAACTGTTTATATATACCTCATTTTCCTTGTTCATTCACCTGTTGATGGACATCTGGCCTAATTTCATAAGTTGGGAGTTTTGAATAGTGCAGCAATTAACATGAATATGCAGGAGTCTCTTTGTTATACTGATATAAATTCCTTCAGATATACATCCAGGATCAGGGCTGGGTGTAGTGTCACCTGCCTTTAATCCCAGCTTTCAGGAGGCAGAGGTAGGAGAAGGCTGTTGTGAGTTTGAGGCTAGCCTGGGACTACAGAGTGAGTTCCAGCTCAGCCTGGGGCTACAATGAAACCCTACCTTAGAAAAAATCCAGTAGCAGCATAGCATGATCGTATGCTAGTTCTATTTTTAGGTGTTCTGAAGAGCTTTTCTACTGATTTCCATAATGCTGACAGTAATTATAGTCCTAGCCATTTTAATATCCCCTTACTATATCAATCTCAGCATTTGTCCTAACCTGCTTATGACTGCTAGATAAAACTCTTGAAATTTAGAGCTAAGCTTGCTAAAGCTAAGAATACTATCTTATCTAAAATGTGTGGGTTTCCTCATTTTGTATTAGATAGCTCACATCATATTTCCACCAATATAAATGGTAAATATATTAATTTATGAATTTATTTTGTTTGTGAATATAAAAGCCAATTATGGGAGTATGTGTCATTAAGTGTAACAAACACAAATTCATGGACATGATCACTTATACTAGGCTCAGAATAAACTGTAATTTTTTTTATATGCAAGTGTTGATAGTTTATGTCAAAAAGTTTGGACTATGGCTGGAGAGATGGCTTAGCAGTTAAGGTGCTTTCCTGCAAAGCCAGAGGACCTAAGTTTGATTCCCCAGGACCCACATACATAAGGCAGATGCTCAAGGTGAAACATGCATCTGGAGTTTGTTTGCTATGGCTACAGGCCCTGGCATGCCCATTCTCTCTCTCTCCCTCTTTCTCTCTATCTCTCTCAAATAAATAAATAAAAATAAGATAGTTTTAAGAAAATGTTGGGCTAGACATAGATTTGGACTTGAGCAGAGGAGGAAAAAAAAAAAACATTCTACCAGGATTTCCTGAGATAGTGATGACAACCCAGAACTTATCTTAGACTCTCCAGGTTTTATTATACAACATTTACAAGGGTATGTCAACCTGACTGAGCCACACAGACATAGTCCTCTGTGCTTTGGTTTTCAACACACTGTGAATTTAAGAACATAATAAGGAAACAGATCCTAATAGGCTAAACTAGTGAACAAAGTACTCAATTACACATTGGGTGGATGACAAATGAAGAAAGAACCAGCAGTGTCTGTGTTACTAGGAGTGGCATTATTGTGGCATACCCTTACCAAACAATTAATCTCATGTAACACAGTGTGGAAGTTGGAACAGAAGTCTCAGAAGTCTCCCTGGGGGAAGAATTCCCTAAAGTATATTTTAGGAAGATGCTTTTCAATATTAACACATGGACTGTTTTATACAACATTAAAACATTACTTTTATACAAATGCTGTTTCCACAATTCCAGTGATTAAATTGCAAAAGCCTGAACTACAGAGAGGGAACTTATCACTGGTGACTATCACAAGCTATTCTCAGAAATGATTTAGGAATCTCAATAAATCACTCCCATTTTTAATTTATTTTATTCAGCTAAGCAACTGTTATGTTATTATCACACTCATGTTTTCATAAGTATGATACATATCATTATAGAGCTTCCATAAATTCATCTCTCATTCTTCAATGTGCTGCTTCAAGGTAATCTTTGAATATTTTCTTGGTTCTCATCTCTGCACAACTATCACTCTTCCTGCTATCTGAATTGACCCCATCCTCATTATTCACTGTCCTCCTACTCTACTTATTTACATAGCAGTTATTATTTGCTTCCTGATTACAGAACATTTTCTATATCAAAATTATACTTATTGCCTATATTATTATCTAATTCCAGGAGAAAGAAAAAGAATGACAGAGAGAGAGAGGGAGAGAGAGAGAGAGAGAGAAGAGGAGTCCAGGAGGTATTTCTTCAATTATAAATTAAATAGATGAAATAACAATATATATATTGAACAAAAAAGTAGATAAGATTCCATTATATATCAAAATACTCAAATTTTCTACATAAAATGTTAAATAACTTCTATGAAGGACAATTAGGAAATATAATTTATAACAATATTTTATGATTCAGTTACAACTGTTAATTGGTGGTATCTTTTGGTCAAGTTTTATGTCTTCATTGAAAATACCTTTACATAAAAACATGGTCTAGATTTTGTGGTTAAGGCATTTGCCTGGAAAGCCTAAGGACTCCGGTTAAGTTCCCCAGTACCCACATAAGCCAGATGCACAAGTGGAATATGCATCTGGAGTTCATTCGCAGTGGCTAGAGGTCCTGGTGTACCCATTCTCTCAATAGGGAAGTGAGAGATCTCAATAAAACCATAGAACACTTAGACCTAACAGACATCTACAGAACATCCCACCCCAAATCCACAGACTACACATTCTTCTCAGCAGCCCACAGAACCTTGTCTAAAATAGATCATATACTGGGTCACAAAGCCTGCCTCCATATATTTAGGAAGATTGACATAATCCCCTGCATGATATCAGATCACATTGCAATATTGCTAGAAATCATCAAAAAAACACCCACCAAGAATCCTGTCTGCTCCTGGAAACTGAACAGCACAGTGTTAAGCAATAAATGGGTAGTGAAGAAAATAAAAAATGAAATTCAGAAATTTCTGGAAACAAATGACAATAAGAATACATCGTACCAAAACTTTTGGGACACAATGAAGGCATTTTCAGGGGAAAATTCATAGCACTAAATGCCTTCATAACAAAGACAAAGGTTCCACAAAAATAACCTAACCATCCACCTAAAGGCCCTGGAAAAGCAACCCAAAAAGCTCCTGATGAAAAGTAATAATTAAGATCAGAGCAGAAATTAATGAATTGAAAACTAAGAAAAGAGTTTAGAAAATTTATGAAATAAAGAGTTGTTTTTTTGAAAAATAAACAAGATTGACAGCCCTGGCCAATTTCATCAAGTGATAAAAAAAAGAGATGCAGAGGGAATTACCATGGGATTTTTTTTATAATCATGGAAAATGCTAATAAATTTTTTTTTAAAAAAAGAGATGCTTCAAATTAACAAATTAGAAATGAAAAAGGAGAGATCACAACAGACAAAAATGAAATTGGGAGAATCATCAGGTCTTCATAAACCTCTACTACACAAAATTGGAAAATACAGAGGAAATGGATAAATTCCTAGACATATGCCATCTACCAAAGCTAAACTGAGGGCAGATTAATCTCCTATGCATGTTTAGTAAAATTACCCTTTCAAATGAAATATAGTAATCATTACAATTAAGTCACATCTCACTATAATGCTTCACCTGATATTTATGTTGTAGGTGAATAGGTTATACAGCTAACACTTATGCAAACTCTAATATTTCTCACAGGAACTTCCCAGTTGCTCTTATGAGAAATAACAATTTTTCTGTTTTCTCCCCAATTCAATCAACTGTTTTGCCAGTTCTGCTTTGAACCAAGGTAATGTACATTTCTTAGCAATGTTTCAAATTCTCCAAGGTAGAGATTCATTTTTGGGAGCACAAGGATGACTGTGCATAATCTTTGTGTCACAGCAGAACTATATATAATGTAGTAAAAGATAAAAAAGGAACTTTCTCCAGGACGCCATAACTAAACCTACACTCTCAGTTGTCTCACTTGTCAATCAGTTCCAACATGACCAATATGGCAGCCAGCAAATGTAAACTATTCAACACTAGCCACAGCTCTCATGAAACCACTCACCCTTGGGATTGGTCATGGTAGACATCTGCTTCAGGAGTATTTGCAGATACAAGGGATAACTGCATGGCAATAGCAACTGGCAGAATTCCCAGACTTAATGTCCATCTAATCTGATAATAACTTCACAAAAGATGAACCTGCTAATAAGGAATTGGTATTTTCAGTTGCAGTCCACAGAATAGCAATGGGACTGATCTCCTAAATGTAAGCCTCAACAATAACCACTTAGATATTCAGAGTTGTGCAACTCCATTGACTTGGCTTAATACAAATGAGAAAATTACCTCTGAAGATTTTCTTGAGACAGTAAATAGAAAAGTGAAAAATCCTTTCTATAAATTATTTGAAGATTTATTATCCAAATACATGATCATCTTTGAATTACAAGGCACTGAATGGAACTTATTTACTTCCCCAAAGTGTCCAATATTTAAACCTTTAATTAGCAACAGTTGCAGACAGTGATCACCAGAGGCCATTACTAACAAGGGAACATTGGAGATGAAAGAATATGCATCAAACTGAGTCAAGTCTTCAGATTTATCCACATTTATAGGAAATTCAGTGAGTAGAAAACCATGCTGAATGGCATCATAGGACACAATCTTTAATACCTAACTGGTAGAATGAATTGTATTAAAAGGGGATTTACTGGATTGGCTTATGGTATTCCAACAATAGCAGTCTGCAGGCTCCAGAGTCAAGGACCTCAGCAGCTGCTCAGTCTATGAGACTGGATGCCTCAGCAGTCCCAATCTAGCACTGAAGGCCTACCTTCCTGGAGAGCTGCTGGTCTACAGTCCACACAGTAATGCAGCAAGCAGCATTGTCAGCCAGTTGGGAGGAAGAGAGTCTTTTCTCCCAGGGCTTCCTTAGATAAATCCCACCTCTGGGAGGACTACCTACTGGAAGGGCTCACTCTGAAGGATGAATTTCCTCATTGATTTCCTTCCTGGAAGCAACCAAATTGACAACAGAATTTAACTGTCATTTCCTTTTAGTTTAAAGTATATATGTCATTGATTCTTCTTAAAAAGTTATTGCTTTTCATAGAAATATGGCTAAAAACTTATTTTCCTTGGCTCTATTTCCTACAGGTAAAGAACTTATTTCTAATCTGGAATTTGACAACAAATTCCTTGCATGCAATATGGACTGAAATGTATATTTCTTCAACTTACTATTTTTAACATTAAATAATTCTGGGTATTTAATTGTTTCTAACACAAAACATTTTTAGTATGTACAAAATATATAATATAACGTAGACAAAGGACTCACACTCACAATTTTAATATTTGCAACTTTATAATCAGATGAAAAACTGGATTCAAAAGCATCATAAAAACCTCATGAAAGAAAAAGGGAAATGGTCAGTAAACCCATAAAAAGATGCTAAATATCACAGACCATTTGGGAACCAAAAGATAAAATACAAATAAAGGTTAATATATATCCACCAGAATGACCAAAGTCAACAAATCAGCACACATGTGCATCTTGTAAAAATATGACATCTTGGCATGTGTATGGAGTACTTGAAACTCTCATGCATTATTTATGAAAGTTAAAATGATATAAATTTATAAGAAATTTCTAACTTCCTTTATTTTATCTTAATTTTTATTTATCTATATATTGACTTGAAGATATAGTTGTGTGGAGCTCACTGGTTTATCTTATCTTGGGGGTATTCTCCTGACTCTACCATCTGAGTATGGGGCTTTCAGATGGGCTGTCATGTTCACCCAACATTTATGTGGATACTGGGGTCAGAACTAACATTCTCATACTTGCATGGCAAGCACTTCACCAACAAAGCAATCTCTCTAGCTTTCTGAATTGGAAAGTTGTGGTGGTTTATTGTAAATTTATACTTGCACTTACCACATGCTTAGAAAATCCTGCTTCTTATTGTATTGTATTGAGATTCCCAGTCATGAGTATTCCTTGCATTAACCAATCTGGTAGAAAGACTTTACTTTATTTAAGTATCTATGTATCCTGGTACGTTTTGATTTTATTTTGTCTGAGGGTTGGCTTTTTTCTAAGTACTTGATTTCTTCATTAACCTCACTATTACAAAATATTTCTCCACTATACTTTCAATTGTTTTGCAGCAATCACAGAGTTATCTCCACTGCTTTATACTAACCATATCCTATAAATTAGATTTTAATTATCGATAAAAAGCAGTTAAGTAGTCTATAATTGTTTAAAAATTTATTATGACTTGAATATGAAGTATCTCCACAAGCTGTTCATGTGTCAGGGTCTTGTCACGCAGGTGATAGCATTATTCTGAGACAATATAGTAACCTTAGGCAGTGAGAACTAACTGGAAATAAGTCACTTATTCATTTTCCTTTCCTTCCCCCTCTGTTCGTATCTCTTCCTTCCTTATCTGTCATTAAATGAATATTCTTTCTCTGCAACCAAACAACCACAACCAAGGACTGAATCCTTTGAGAATGATGAACAAAATAAACCCTTCCTTCTTTTAAATTATATATATATAAAATTTATATATGATATATATAATATAATAATATAATTGTATATGTATAATATAATAATATAATTGTGTGCATATATATATATGTATATATATATATATATATATATATATATATATATATATATATATACACAGATACACACACACATGCACTCACACATGTGGGTGTGTTTGGGTGTATTTGCAGCTATACAAAGTAGCTGACATAATACTACACAATAAATAAAACCTTAAAATTTGTTTTTGAATAGCAAATGGAACCTGGATAAGGCAAAGAGCTTTGGCTGTCATTTTTAGATTACTGTGGCCAATATGGAATCAGAAATCACAGATGACTATACCACAAATAGAAACTGCTCAAATAGGGCCATTTTAAATTTGTATCTAAGGGAAGATAGAACCTAAAAATGAAAATGCACAGCTCCTTGTTCAAAAATTGATAAAAAATTTAAGATAATGACATTACAACATTGACTAGTGCATAAGATATTCACAGTGGTGTTCTCCCTTTGCCCAAGTAGCTCAATGTGTTGGCATTATCTGCTAAGCTCCAACAATGCTGCCCTCCCACAATGCTTTGTTTGGGGTCACCTTGAACATGTTGCTTGTTATGGACTTTTGCAACATATGAACATGGACAATATGGAAATTAAGCAAATTTGAAGATATAGTGATGCAAATAAATTACAATTGCTCTCTACTTTTGGTTTTTCTTTTGTATTTTCCCTCCCTTTTCCCACACCTTCTTCTATTCCTACTTAAATCTTTCTGCTCCCAATATTCCACCTGTCTGCCTTCAATTCTACTATCCCTTGTCCTTTAGCCCTCCCTCTCTCCACCCCTCCTGGTTTCCTAACATCTACTGACTGTTACTCCAATATATATGCAAATTAAGAAAATCAAAGTTAGGATTTTCATATTTGAGGTAACAGACAACATTTGTATTTTGTGGTTGCCTCACTTAGTATAATTTATCCATGCTTTGGTTTATGAGTTAATGTGTATGTATATGCTTCAAGCACATGTACTTATTCTCTCTTTTTTTTTTTAAGTGCTAGGAATTCAACCCAGGACTTTACACATGCTTAGGAAGGACTGTACTTCTGAACTACATTTCTAGTCAAATATATTTATACACTTAATCCTAAGAGTTAACTATCACTTTTTATAACTTAGAGGCATATAATCAAAACACAGCACATGATTCAGGGGAACCAATGGATGTTAGAATCTTCTCAATTTTTTGAAAAATGGATAAAGTGTTGTTAGATGCATGTCTCACTAATTTTCACTGAATGGAACAAAAGTGTACTAATTATGCAACAAGTCACCAAGTCCTTCTTACAACAGTCACTCATGGGCCATACCTAGAAAGTACTAATATATTATGATTCTCATTGTATAAATAAGAAAGAAAATATAAAGTACAAGCTTTTTCAGGAGAAAATATATAGAAATGCCCAAAACTTGAATTTTATGCCAACCAAACATTCAATTTAGATAAAAAAAAAATCTCCATTCATGCATCCTCTTTGAGGGCCAATCCTTCATTTCTCACTGTAGTAACTGAAGTAAAAGAAAATGGTTAAAGCACTTGCCTAAAAAGTCAGAAGGATTCAGGTTCTGTTTCCCAGGAACCATGTAAGCCAGATGCACGAGACGGTGCATGTATCTGGAGTTCTTTTGTAGTGGCTAATGGCCCTGGTGAACTCATTTCTCTCTCTCTATCTGGCTCTCTCTCTCTCTCAAATAAATAAGACAAGTAAATACTTTAAAAAAGAGTTTTATTAAAAAAGAAAAATCTATATTCCATCTATATGTCTACCTATTACCTGTTATCTGTCTGTCTACTATCTATCTATCATATATTATCAATTAATGCATCTCCTGTTTCCTTACATCAGGAAAATAACATAATTTTAACTATTCTGTTTTGCCAGAGTTTTGATTCCTTTACTTGATCCAACCTGTCATTGATTCCTGTTAATTTCACAGTGAACTGTATCTCCCATTCAGATATTAATTCTAACAATTCACTCTCTTCCCAGTTTATATCAGGCCTTGATACTTCACATCTGGGCTATTCAGTGGTTTTCCGGCTGCTACTAACTTCACCTTCAGTGTTGCTCCATGCTTCTATCTAACTCTGCTAATGTTAATTTTTCTCAAGATCTTTTCTATAAAATCTCAGACACTAAAATGTCCTGGTTGGTGTTCTGTTTGAAGTTATTTCTGTTTCTGTTTTTTTTTTTTTCTTTTAAAGACAGAGAGAGAGAATTGGTGTACCAGGGCCTCAGCCATTGAAGTCTAACTCCAGATGCTTGAGCCACCTACTATGCATGTGTGACCTTGCACTTGTATCACCTTTGTTCATATGGCTTATGTGGGATCTGAAAAGTGATTAAACATGGTTCCTTAGCTTCACAGGCAACCACCTTAATAGTTAAGTCATCTTTCCAGCCCATCTGGCATCTTTTTTTCAATGGTTCTTTCACTGACTTCCATGATACACTTTTTACCCCTGACTTGCATTTCCCTCTTATACTACCTTTATGTCCCAAGTTATCTATACCACATGTGGTTCTATTGGATCTTCCTGGCACTAACTCGGAGTTTCTGCTTTTCTCTAATCTTAGAAAATTGATCTAGTTTTTGCTAATAAAATAATCATAGAATGGAAAGCTGGATTCAGATTCACTAAAACATACACTTTTAAAAAAACTTTTATTAATCTTATCATTTCTGTTTCTTTTTTTCTTTTTTTTTAATAAACAAACATTTATTTATTTATTTATTTATTTATTTATTTATTTGAGAGCGACAGACACAGAGAGAAAGACAGATAGAGGGAGAGAGAGAGAATGGGCACGCCAGGGCTTCCAGCCTCTTCAAACGAACTCCAGATGCGTGTGCCCCCTTGTGCATCTGGCTACCATGGGACCTAGGGAAATGAGCCTCGAACCGGGGTCCTTAGGCTTCACAGACAAGCGCTTAACCGCTAAGCCATCTCTCCAGCCCTCATTTCTGTTTCTTGAAGTAGGGTCTCACTCTAGCCCAGGGTTGTCTAGAATTCACTATGTAGTCTCAGGCTGGCCACGAGCTTACAGAACTGACAGTGATCTTCCTACCTCTGCCTCCCAAGTTCTGGGATTAAAGGTGTATACCACCACCCTGGCTAAAACATAAATTTTAAAAAGGCATGGAATTTTTCATTTTCTATATATAGTGACATATCATCAGTTCTTAAAATTGCACCTGACACATAACAAATATTTAGTAAATAGCTATTGAGAAATGAACATAAAGTTCTCAAAAGATTAAAAGTCTACACTTCCAGCCAGTGGTGCCCAAGTATTTTAGCCACATGACAAATATCTTCTGTTAAGTACTTACAAGCATATATCACAGTACATCCAGCAATTAATAATGTAATTTAGGAAAGTGATGAGAGTAACAAACTGCCTATAGGACATTCTTTTTTATAATAAATTCAGTGAATTTATTTATTTATTTGTTGTATACTGTACTTCAGCCAGAGAGAACACACACATAATATTATAACAAAAAGGATATATTCTAACATTTATACCCATATTTAAAAAAAAATAGTAGGCAATCTTCTGGTGCCTTCCATGAAATTGATAATGTGGAGCAGCTAATTTTTATTTTTCTTAGTTTTTATGTTCCTTAGATTTCCTGCAAAGTCCATACACTTCTGCTCATTTTATGTTTACAAAACTTCTTTATGTCTGGACACAAACTCCTTGGTCTGGGTATTCTGGGACTGGTCATTTATTGAGAGCACAGCAATTGTACTTCTAGTTAGCTCACTGTGAATCAGCTCTATAGATTAGCAAATGAAAAGAGTGATGGCTGAGGCTAACTGGTAGCCAAGACAGCCAGCTAAATAAAAGCATCAAAAAAGCTACCGCACTAACTTCACAAAAAGTATTAAGGAACACAATTTACTAAAATCTTTTGGTTAAAAGACAAAATCATGCACACAGGTTTCGTAAAAATGTTATATATGGATATGTTGCAATGAACTAATTCATAGGCCACAATATTTCTAGAAATTGGAAATTTTAAGATAGCCATAATTGAAACAAGTCTTTGAAAATTGTCCCTTCAAGGTTAAAAATAATCCTCAAGGGCTGGAGACATGGCTTAGCAGTTAAGCGCTTACCTGTGAAGCCTAAGGTCCCCAGTTCAAGGCTCAATTCCCCAGGACCCATGTTAGCCAGATACACAAGGGGGCGCACGTGTCTGGAGTTCGTTTGCAGTGGCTGGTGGCCCTGACGTGCCCATTCTCTCTCTCTCTCTACCTGCCTTTCTCGCTCTGTCTGTCGCTCTCAAATAAATAAATAAATAAATAAATGAACCAAAAATTTTTTTTTAAAAAATAATAATCCTCAAGTATCATCTCACATCCTAATAATTTCTCCCTGCTATATTTCATTGAGATATGCCTGCTGATAGTATTAGAAACTTCTCAAAGGATCTCCTTCCAATGTTACACAGTTAATTGGGTAGATGACAAAAGTGAATACCATTGCTTAATTTTTGGCCTAATTATTTAAGACTGCATGTTACCTAATAATTACATATTTCAAA
The DNA here is from genome assembly GCF_020740685.1 of Jaculus jaculus. NCBI lineage: Eukaryota > Metazoa > Chordata > Mammalia > Rodentia > Dipodidae > Jaculus > Jaculus jaculus. Next base: position 43,767,241 of record NC_059111.1, read on the forward strand.
TGAGTCATGATATATGTAATTTCTATGAAGAATAGCATGCAATTATGTTTATTAAATTACTTCATAAGCAACATTACACATACATTAAAATATAACATGTAGACACTTTCAATTAAATATTTCCTTTATAATTAAATTTCAGAGATAGATTATACCACTGATTTGTTTTCTGAAAAGGCTCTTCTGGGATGTTATCAGTGTTAATTTTGATTTCATTCAAATATATTACTTAGTGATGTCCTCAAAAACTTATCTTTTGAACTCCCAGGGCATATTTTGCATTCATACTTTTTTAGCTTGTATTCAGGGTAAGGAAGGATTATGTGGCTGGTGCTAGTATACAGGGGCTATAGTAGTCAGCTTTGCATCATTATGCTAAAGTACATTTCACAACTGACAAAGAACAAATCTGGTTTGGGCTTGTGATATTGGATGTCCCAGTTGCTCCTCTGATCTTAGTATTTTATAGACTGTTTTCACATCTTTCTATCTGGTCCCATTTATACTTATGAGCTGCAATTCTTTCCTTCTCTGGCAAGAGTGTTTCTTGGAATACTGCTTTTGTCATAAACCAAGAATCAGAAAAAACAAGACTCCACAAACTCCTTCAAGAACATGCCTCCAATTACCCAACTTCCTTCCACTGGGCCCTACCTCCTAAACGTTCCACTACCTCTAAATAGCCCTACCCTGAGTACCAATTCTTTAGCATATGTGCCCACAAGAAAACCTCAGACACATATTACATAAGGGATCCTAGAGAGAATATGGTCCGACTCTTAACTTTTATTGATAAGTAGGTAGAGATGTGGAAAGACTCCAATTTTAAGAGGGAAATTTAATTGATTTTAAAACACGAATTTCCAAAAAGTACTATGAAATATATCACAAATGCTTTATCAGTTGTGTGGAGGAAACATAAATTCACAAAACCACTTGATGTGGCTTCAAATGCTAAAAAAGAAAAGCTGGCAAATTGAGTGTATAATAAGAAATTTCAGAAACTGCTTTGAGTCTAAGTATGTGTATTTTTCTTTCCAGATAGGTAAGCCTATGACATCCTTAAAGCAGAAAAGGAATCTGAAATGTTTAGCAATCTGTTGTAAGCTGTTCTGTAGGTTGCCTTCATCAAGAAGTTCATCTCCATCCTTGTCTCTCCATTTTGTTTTAATAATACTTCCTTAACTTTACCTCACTGCCTTGTCCGGGGCAGTACAAGTTTGTATGAATGCTATCATAGCTATGCAACAATCTTTGTCTTAGAGAACTGATTTACATCTTTGTACTGTGTCTTATCTTTAGTTGTGAACAACTTTGGAGAAAAGTCAACAATCATGCGCTGGAATCTGAAGAACATAGTAATGTATGATTGGGAGATATTCCAATACCAGTGGATTAAGACAACAGAAAGGAGATGAGAATGTTTTCATACTTTGCTGTGTTTGCTAATCAAAGACCAGGCAGGCTGTTATTAACTACACAGATAGCCCTCTCCACTATGGTGCTCTATAATATATTCTTCATCATATCAAATTAAATGAAACATATATTGTAGTGTAAAAATAGTTTTAAAAATGCAAGCTTATCTTGTATTTAATATATGCTCTTGAGAAAAACAGAAATAACAAGAGCAGATTAAATGACAAGGAGGGAGGTAAAAGCATGAAAAAGGAACTTGAAAGAGCAATAGAGCAAAAGATAAGTGACATACAATTTCAATTCAGATTAAGAATTCTACAGATACTGCCATTACTTCATAGTTTTGTATGCTGAATAGGAAAGAAGAAGAAGAAGAAGAAGAAGAAGAAGAAGAAAAAGAAGAAGAAAAAGAAGAAGGAGAAGGAGAAGGAGAAGGAGAAGGAGAAGGAGAAGGAGAAGGAGAAGGAGAAGGAGAAGAAGAAGACTCCGTTGGTCTTTTAATTGAGACATGATACCAAAAAAATCCCACCCCCAAAAATACTCATAATGGCACAGAATAAACATTCACACTGCAAAAGATGGCATTGGATTTAGCAAAGAAAGAATGTAGACTCTTTTGAAAGGGCCTAATTGCTCAAGGTGTGTCCTGTTCTTCAAAGTCTGCTTTGTTCTTCCCTGGATTAACAAATTGGCATCCTACTGGTATTGTGGAGTATAAGAAATGCAGGAAGGAGAGGGTCATTGAGTATGCAACATAGTCTTGTGTTTTGTAAATGCCCACAGGCAGTGTGAAGCAGGTTGGCTAGATGCATGGAGACCCCATGGGACGATGAGGATGGACTGTGGGTTGCAGTGGTGAGTGTAGGGTGGCAGAGATAATTTACATGAAAAAGTGGACTGTAGGTAGCTGTGACACCAAGAAATTGAGGGCCTGCCCTCAGGCTCTACCTCTCCAGAATGGCTTAGCTCTTTCCAGCCAAATGATTTGGCCTATTCAGGTTTCTAAGTGGGAATAATAAATATCATTACATGTAAATCTTACTAACAACAAAAGCTTTAAAATAATTATAGTTGAAAAAAGAAGGATGATATTATATGTAGAGTCTAGAGCCATGGGTTGTTCTAAAGTTTCTATCTGAAATGAGCAGGGCTTACACGAGAATTATCTTGAAGTCATATTCATTCTTGTAGCAAGTAGACACCTTAGTTATATGTTTTTGAACCCTGCAAGAGGCATTTGAATAACATATTACTTTTTTTTTGTCTTTTCAGTTAGGGTTGATGAGCGTTTATAAAGCTCTATGCATTTAGAAGACATGACATATGAGTTTGTGCCATTATCAATCTCCAGGAAGATCAAAATTGCCTATGTTGCTGATATTACCTGCAAGGTCTGTTTTTGGGCTGCTGTGAGGGCCATGAGTACAAAACAAGCTTTCTATTGTATAATACTTTTCTTACTATGTTCCAGCTTAAGGAAACTGAGAAGAAGAATTAATTGTCACACAAGATATGTTAGGGTTATTTAATAACACATGATATGTTTGCTAGTGTTTAGTATAGCACAGGACAACGAGTAGACAGATAGATTCAGATAATAAGTACCTGCTCAAACTAACACTGAAGTCTGAGAAATTATTAGAACATATGATTAAAACCCTACAAAGTCAGAGAATTGTTAAAGACATGGGTATATGCACTGAGACCAACATTAAAGTAATCAAATAGATTGTGGTTTACTTGCCAATCACAGGACATTGATAAAGAATGCTTCAGTAAAAAGAAGAAATGCAAGAGGAAAATGGATGGAAGATGTGCCCTATAATCAAATATGGAGGTCAGACCCTCTCTTGGGGGGCCTCATAGTTGACATCTCCAGACAAAAGTGGCTATAGTTACGAGAAAGGTTGTGGAAAGGGCAAAGTCTTTGAAGTTTAATTATCTGCCCCAGACCTTATTTATGTGGGATTTAGGAGCATGTATAATCCTTGACTTCCATGCCTTCTCCCTCTTCAGGGAAGTTATAATGCCCACTTCTAGCTACTTCTTTAGGGAAGATGGTTGAATTCTATAGTACCTTTCCAGGCACAAAGAAGGTATCCTATTAAATGTTAAGTACTTTCTTCTTGGCTTCTTGTTTTATAATATTTACTACAAGTTAGTACATTCTTGGGCCACAATTACTTACAAAGCTTGTACTATAGGCTCATTACTGACTTATGGTACCACTTATGCTTAGGTCCATGACCAATTCCAACTACAAAATTCATAGTGGAGGCTCATAATTGGTAATAACTGCACAGCCCTCGTGTTGGCCCACACTGGATAACAGCTGTGCTACCTTACATATTCAATTCACAATTGCTGTCATTGCATCCTCAGTATGGAATACAAATATCACTACAGAGAAGTTACTTTAAAACCATAATTTCATTAAGAGAACCTAAAAATGAAGTTATTTTCATTAAAAAGAAATGGTGACATTAGCTCTTCTCTTTAAGAAGTATCCATATGCCATTTTGCCAGTCACAAAAATTCATTTTGGCTCCCCACTATCATCCTTGCATATTTACACTCCCTATCCATATGCTGACAAGAATAGATTAAAGAAAAGGAGGGTGGTGAAGAAGCAGCTATCCTGAATTTTGGTGAGGCCAACACATGACTTAACAAAGTAGAATATATGCTTCAACTTTGTTAACCAGAATGCTAACTAGCCTTTTGAGCAGAGGAAAATATGTGTGTGTCTGTCTGTCTGTCTGTCTGTTTTCAGGTGTTTGCTGTTGGGAGCTATGAATCAAACCTCAGCCATGTTAATAGAAATCGCCATATAGCAAGTTTAGTTTCTACTTCCTCACCTAATATTCAACTACCAAGGAATCGTACACTTGGCTAAATACTCCCTCGTGCTGCTGGTAGCTGATGAAGAAACAAAGGCATTGCAGCCCACTGCTGAATAGCAGGCCTCCCCCTCTTTTGTATAAAAGAAGGGAGGAGATGTCGGGAGCCATAGAACAAAAGCCTCTCCATTTTGCCTAGGCCTGCTCATAAGCTGACTCATTACTCAGAAAGCTGGTCCATCCAGCTTTCTGTTAGGCACTTCTGGAATGTCAGTTAGTAGACTGCTTGCAGAATCTTATCTTCTGCAAAAGGCCAGTTTATGGTCAGGATGTGAAGCCTGGTGCAGTCAGGATGTTAAGCCATTGAAGCAAGATTAGATGAACATCTAATTACATCCCCTCTAGGTTTCCTGACAATTCCAAAGCCCTAAATCACATCAGCCAGCTTATTTCCCCCTTTTTCTTCCCCTATATAACCACTGTGTAAAAAATAAAGACTCTGAGGCCTTGACAAACATCTCGCATGGTCTCCTTCCTGTGTCTGTTTGCCTTTTCTCATTCAGGTTAACTGTCCTTGTTCAACTCCTTGCTGGCCGGGACAGTTTGTGCTTGCATACATGTGCCATGATGTGTTAGAGACAAGCCCTGAGCAACTTCTGCCCTGAGCAACTTCTGACCTTTCCTCACCCCCCCACCCCACCACACCTAACTAATTAGCCTGCCTGGCAACTGCAGAGACGTGAAAACTGTACCGTGAATTCTCGGAATAACCACAAACTGTCCTAGGCCAAAGGCCAAGAAGATTCTGTAACTTTCCATCACCTGCCTCCTCCAGCCCCCCCCCCCTCACCCAAGACCCTAACCCTAACCCCTTAAAAAGGCCGCTGTGGCTCAATAAAATTGGACTCTTGACAAGTGTACATTTGCTTGAGTCTCTTCCTCTCTTTCGCCCATCTTATTTCAGGTTAGGGTCCTCCTCACCCCCATGAATAACTAGGTCCCGCGGGACGGGACACGTGGCGCCCAACGTGAGGCTCGAGTCACGGACCCCTGCTGGACAGAGACCCCTAATTCAGCGACCTCCAGAGGATTTGTTAAGTGGTCACCGCTTCTCCGCCCAAGAAGACGGCAAGAACTGGTAAGTTTTCCCTCTTCATTCCGTCCATCGAGATGGGCCATTCATTGTCTAAAGAGGCTTCTTTCATAAAGGATTTAAAAGCCTCTCTCAGAGAGGGAGGAATACGGGTAAAGAAAAAGGATCTTATACAGTTTTTTATTTTTGTTGACAAGACATGTCCGTGGTTGATGATTGATGGACCTAATATTCATCCCAAAAAGTGGCAACAAGTAGGTAGAGAATTAAATCAGAAGCTCACTGAGGAAGGCAATAAGGCACTATCCCCAACTATATTCTCTTTCTGGGGCTTAATTCAAGACATTGTCGAGGAAGCAAATAATGACTCTGGTAAACGCCACCTTCTCTCTGTGGCCGAATATTGTCTCTCGTCTTCACAGCCTGGCTCCCGCTGCCCTTCACATCCCCCCTCTCGAGTTTCAGACTCCTTTTCTCTCGTGGATGTTTCTGACTCTCATACTTCTGACCCTTCGAATCTTCCCCAACTTTACCCTCCACTACCCCTAATTGACATTTCTAACCCCACCCCCATAACCAATCGCCTCACCTAATCAATCCTGTTCTAAAGAAGCAACCTACCACTAAACCACAGCCTCCTCCTGCTGGTACCTCATCCTCTTCCTCCCCTCCAGATGACCCTCTCAATCCTGGCGATGCAACCACCTTAGAAGGTGAGGCCACCCGTTATCACAATCCTGATTGGCCATCCCTCGCCCCCACTGCCCCAGCTTTTCCCCCCAAAACTCTCCCCTCTGCTCCTCTTTTACCTTGCCCTCTTTTCCGATTGTTCCGCCTAATTCCCTTTCTGAGTCCAAGCTTTGCCTCTCCTCTTAAGTTCGAGATCTCACTGAAATTCTCCAACTTCAAAAACAACTTTCTCATCTCTCTGCTCACTGTTCTGCCGAACTCCCCCCTCCCCTACCCCAGCCCCTTCACCCCACGTCTTCTCCTTGTTTGGCTTTTCCTGTTACCCGCTCACAAACTAGACACGTTCTGGATTGGAGATCTGGTTCCGACCCCCTCGGGCCTTCCTCCTCTGTCTTTAATCACGATGCCCCATCCTCTTCACGCCATCTTCCCGCAGTTTCTGTTCCCTTGCCTTCCTCTGATGAGGATGATTCTCAAAGTGAAAATGAAAGTGAGGAGAAAGAAACTCAGAGTATACTATGCCACAATATGCCCACCACAGGCCAAGATAGTCAAGGTAAGGAGACTGTTTATCGCCGACTTCGCTTTAAAAACCTAGGAAAACTTAACTCAGCAGTCAAGGACTATGGACCTAATACCCCTTTTACCCTTTCCTTATTGAAAAGCCTTGGCGGGGGAGGTTATCTGACTCCTAATGAGTGGCTCACCGTTGTATAGTCAGTCTTAACTAGAGGACAATTCCTTTCATGGCAGGCTGATTGGGTCAACTGCTGTAGGACTCTGGCTAACAATAACTCTAAAAAACCTAGAGCTCCCTCTGCTGGCTGGACACTTGAAAAACTTACAGGACAAGAAAAATATTCCTCTGACCAACAACAACAAAACTTTCCTCTAGGCCTGTTGGTGCAGACTGCTAATGCCGCTATGGCAGCACGGCGTGCAAGTCCCTATAAGGGATCTTTTCTCTTGCCCTTGACAAAAATCATCCAGGGCAATCATGAAGAATATAGTGACTTTGGAGTCACCTCTTAGAGGCTGCAAAAGGTCTCTGGGACCTGGTCAAAATGAAAATAAACTTCTTAAACAACTTGCCTATGAAAACACCAATTCGGCCTGCAGAGTCACCCTACGCGGCAAATATAGAGACAAGGATCTTCATGACATGATCCACATATGCCAAGACATAGATCTAATTACCCATAAGGTTTCTCAGGCAATCAATCTGGCTGTTGGAGCGGTTGTTCAACCCAACAGTTCTAAACATGCTTGCTTCAAATGCGGACAAACAGGCCATTTTGCACGGCAATGCCCCCAAGGAACTGTGGGACAGTCCATTGGTCAGCCACAGCTTCCTGGTCAATTTGGAGGGGCTCGCCCCCCACCTACCACAGTCTGCCCTCGCTGCCATCGTGGTAAACATTGGGCTAATACTTGCCGGTCTAAAACAGACATCTCTGGCAATCCTCTCCCTCCCCTACTGGGAAACGGAATGAGGGGGCAGCCCCGGGCCCCTCAACCGATAGCCTTCCTGCCAGCCTCGGGGAACAGCCAGACAGACAACAGACAGACCCCCAATCAACTGCCTGCTTCCACAGAACCACTCCTGGAAGTGCAGGGGTGGACCTGTGTGCCTCCACCGACTCAATACTAAAACCTGAAGAGGGAGTCCAAATAATTCCTACAGGAGTTTTTGCCCACCCCCGCCACAAACCTATTATCTAATTCTGGGAAGGGCATCTAGTATGTTAAAGGGCATCACCATTTTTCCATCAATAGTTGATAATGACTATACAGGAGAAATAAAAATTTTGGCTACCAGTATACAAGGGCCTCTTCCTATTATACAAGGACAACATTTAGCACAGGCCCTCCCCCTGCCCTTGGATTCAACAGCTCCTTCGATAGATCCCCATAGAGGAGCCTCCAGGCCTGGGTCTTCAGACATTTATTGGATTCAAAAAATGACCCAAGAACATCCTAGCCTAAAACTTAAAATCAATGGTAAAATTTTTGAGGGCATCTTAGACTCAGGGGCGGATTCCACTGTAATTTCACAAAATGCTTGGCCCCCTTCATGGGCCCTCCAGCCCTCATTGACTCATCTTCAAGGTATTGGCCAATCTACTAACACCCTTCAGAGCTCCCAGCTCCTGACTTGAGAGGACCCTGAGGGAAATACTGGACATGTTCATCCATTCGTAGTCCCTGGCCTTCCGGTCAACCTCTGGGGAAGAGACATCTTATCCCAGATGGGAGTCCTCATGTTCAGCCCTTCTGAGGCAGTTACTCAACAAATGCTTAACCAGGGTTTTATCCCAGGCAGAGGCCTTGGAAAAAACAACCAAGGAATACCAGACCCTGTCTCGGTTACTCCAAAAACAACACGGACATGTCTTGGCTATGACTCACATTTTTCCTAAGGGCCATTGCTCCTTCTACACACCAGGCAGATAAAATAACCTGGAAAAATCATTCCCCTGTCTGGGTAGATCAATGGCCCCTTCCTCAACATAAGTTAACAGCAGCCATATAGTTGGTGCAGGAACAATTAGTGGCTGGTCATATTGAACCCTCCACCTCCCCCTGGAATACACCCATCTTTGTTATACAAAAAAAGGGGGAGAAATGGAGATTACTCCAAGATCTAAGAGAAATTAACAAGACCATGGTTCCAATGGGGGCCCTTCAGCCTGGTCTCCCGTCACCGGTAGCCATCCCACAGGGTTATGCTAAATTAATCATTGACCTTAAAGATTGCTTCTTTTGCATTTTCCTCCACCCAGAGGATTGCAAACATTTTGCCTTCAGCCTCCATATTGTTAATTGTATCGGTCCATCGCCCGCTTCCAATGGAAAGTCTTGCCACAGGGAATGGCCAATAGCCCTACCCTCTGTCAAAAATGTGTCGCCCAAGCAGTAGATCCCTTTCGGTTTAAATATCCTAATTCATATATCATTCATTACATGGATGATATTTTATTATCAGGCCCGACAGACAGTCCGCCAGTGCCAGGGCTGTATAACATTTTTGCCTGAGCTACACTTGGGAGTTAATCCACGTGGTCTTACATCAGGGGAATTATGGCAAATGGATGTCACCCATCATTCTCCCTTTGGCAAATTAAAATATATCCATGTGTCTATAGATACCTTTAGTGGATTTATTTGTGCTTCCCTTCAGACGGGGGAAACTACTAAAAATGTTATTAATCATATATTTGCTTGCTCTGCCTTTATGCCATTGCCAAAAGTCATCAAAACTGACAATGACCCTGGGTATACCAGCACTAGCTTTAAACAATTCTGTGCTCAATTAAAAATTAAACATCTTACTGGTATTCCCTATAACCCACAGGGACAAGGTATAGTAAAAAGAGTACATCAAACTCTTAAAAATATGCTCTCCAAGCTACAACACTCAGGAGGAATATTATACTCCCAGGCAGCAAATCCCAAAACATTATTAAACCATGCTTTGCTTGTTTTAAACTTCCTGACCCTTGATAAAGATGGTAAATCCACGGCTGATAGATTTTGGCATCCTTCTACATCAAATAATTATGCTCAAGCATTATGGAAGGATCTATTAACTCACAAATGGTCCGGCCCAGATCCTGTGTAAATCTGGGGGAAAGGACATGCTTGCATATATGACTCTAAAGAACAAAATGCTAGATGGCTCCCAGAGAGGCTAATAAAATTGATTAATTCTCCCAGGGAAATCCCTGAGAACAATTTTAATTGTGCTTAATTACAGAAAGATGCTCGGCCTTGCCATTCTCTCATTTCTAATTGCAGCCCGGCTGATGGTAAGTGCCCCCTCCCCTTATCAAATTTATAACTACACTTGGATCATTGAAAACCAGGCCGGAGATATTGTTAACTCTAGCTCTTTGGTCAGACCCCAGCCCCAATGGTCTGATCTAGAAATAGATCTCTGTGCCCTTGCCCTTGGAGCACACCCTGATTGGGGTCTAGAGGAGGTATTCTGGCCTCGGCCCAAAGGTTTAGCACCTGAACTTCCTACACGCAACCCCAGTTTTGCTGGCTGTAGAAATGATGTCGAAAAAAGTCTCCTTCACGGCCTGCAGGGTTTTTACATCTTCCCTTGGAGCCCACCGAGATAAATCCCTCAATTATAAGTGTGGGTGGGCTAATGACTATTTTTGTGCCTCCTGGGGTTGTGAAACTACTGGGGATGTCTATTGGAAGCCTTCTTCCTCCTGGGACTACATTACTGTCAAATGAAAGTGGAAACATCCTCAGGCGACACTTAACCATTCCTCCCAAGGATGTAAAATGACTCTCTAATACTGCCCACTCCTCTACAGGTGGATGGTGCAACCCCCTGTTAATTCAATTCACCGCTCAGGCCAAACAACAAGATTGGACCAGTCGGGGATTTGAATGGGGGCTCAGAGTCTATCAAGAAGGAAAAGATATTGGACTTACTTTTAGAATCAGATTACTTAAGTCTATTCCCAATAAAAATTCTGCAGCCTTGGGACCAAACCCTGTCTTACTTAAGCCAGCCAGACCCAAATTAACTATTGGGTCTACCACACCCCCTATTGTCACTCAGTTATCTCAAAAATATACCTTGTTCCAACCCACCATCCCTGAGGGACCCCCAAGTTTGGCTGATCTCATTGTTTCTTTAGTAAACGCCTCCCTAGAAGCTATTCATAATACTAGCAATCCCTATTATCAAGAATGTTGGATCTGCTTCTCTCCTACACCTCCCTTTTATGAGGGTGTTGCGATGCTTATGACCCCTATATTTACTAATGACACAGATGGCCTGCCTTGGCATGCTGCCCCAGATGGAGGCCTTACTCTTAGTTCCATTTCAGGTATAAGACTCTGTCTTGTTGGCCCTAAAATGTTGCCCCCCCCCCATTCACTCATATCGGTCTGTAATCAGACTATTGTTATCAATAGAACATCCACTTATACTAAGGCTCCCAATAACACCTACTTTGCCTGCTCTTTGGGTCTAACTCCTTTTATTACCAATGAGGACTTTGTTAAGAACAAGGATTATTGTGTTGTAGTCACTGTGCTACCACGGTTCTTTGTCCAGGATCCAGAGAGTTTTCTAACTACATTAGACAGAGGTATGTCTGTTAGGCAGAAAAGAGAACCCCTGACCACCATTACTCTGACTGTACTCCTGGGGCTTAGTGCTGCAGGAGCCGGGACAGGTATTGCCTCAATGGTTACCTCCCAACAACATTTTTCACATCTCAGTGCCTTAGTGGATAGAGATCTCAGCTTCATACATGAGGGAATACAAGATCTTAAAGATTCATTAGCTTCCCTTTCTGAGGTAGTTCTTCACAATCGGAGAGGATTAGATTTAGTCTTCCTTAAAGAAGGAGGACTCTGTGTAGCCCTCAAGGAAGAATGCTGTTTCTACTCAGATAAGACTGGGCTAGTACAAAATAGCCTTGACAAAGTTAAAAGGAATCTAGAAGATAGAAAAAGGGCTCAGGAACAACAAGAATCTTGGTATAAAAATTGGTTTTCCACATCTCCATGGCTAACCACTGTGCTTCCCAGTCTGCTAGGACCTTTTGTAGGTATCCTTTCACTTCTCTCTTTTGACCCCTGGGCCTTTAAATGATTAACAAGTTTTGTTAAGAGTCAGGTAGATTCTACAATCAAGCCGGTGGAAGTCCATTACCATCGCCTCGCCACAGAAGAAACATCTGCCGCTGACCCTCCAAAAGAACAAGACAACCCCCCATCTCGACCCTTAGACTTTACCTCCCTGCAAAGATCCACCCTGGGGTGGAAATTTTGGTCCCGCCCCTCCAAATAATAACTCAGGTCTCCATGATCCCTCATACTAATTGGCTACCAAACATATTTCCTCCAGGATCCTTATGGGGTTTTGACAGTCTTGTTGAGAGCAAAATGCGTTACATTTCCACAAAGTGAGTGGTCTGGCAAGTCAGCCACGGAACGGGTGGCTAAGTCTCGACCTGCCTAAGACAGGACGACCTTGCTGAGAGGAGGCCGATCCAATGACGGGTAAGGGTCCAGCACTGCCCTTCTAACAGGCTCAGACCCCGTTTGTGCCCCTTGTTCTAAGGTCAATCCAAATGACTTTATCGAAATCAATGACCTGTGAGTAACTGCACTCAACCTACTCTGGGGAACGCTCACCTCTCTGATGTCAGGTTGCTGTCAGGTTGCTCCTCTGGATCCATTTTTACTCTTAAACAAAAATAATCGGCCACCAAAACAAGTCCTTCTTTAGGACATCATCAGGGGGTCACCGTAACCTCCCTATCCTAGTCCTTGCATACAGAAGAGTGGGAGATGTTAGAGACAAGCCCTGAGCATCTTCTGACCTTTCCTCATCCCCCCACCCCACCACACCTAACTAATTAACACCCTGCTTGGCAACTGCAGAGACGTGAGAACTGTACCGTGAATTCCCGGAATAACCGCAAACTGTCCTAGGACAAAGGCCAAGAAGATTCTGTAACTTTCCACCACCTGCCTCCTCCAGCCCCTCCCTCACCCAAAAACCCTAACCCTAACCCCTTAAAAAGGCCGCTGTGGCTCAATAAAATTGGACTCTTGACAAGTGTACATTTGCTTGAGTCTCTTCCTCTCTCTCGCCCATCTTATTTCAGGTTGGGGTCCTTCTCGCCCCCATGAATAACTAGGTCCCGCGGGACGGGACAATGATGCATGTGTGGAGAGGCTAGAGGACAACTGTTATGTGTCAGTCTTTGTATTCTACCCCACTGAGGCAATATCTCCCTCCATTTACCAGGCTAGATGGTCCATGCACAAGTTTTCCTGCCTCTGCTACCTTTCCTACCTTAGGATGAATGGTGGAATTACAGATACTATCACTACAAATTCAGGTTTTATGTAGGTTCTAGTCATGCTTGCCAGTAGTTGCTTTATCCATTCACACATCTCCTGAGCCCCAAAAGGTGTTTTTTAAATAGTAGCTACATGGTTTTAATATGCACATGTTATGCATACATAATGAAGCAAGTATACACATGAATATTTACTACTGGCTTTGGTTTTACCAAGATATTTGTCCAGCTTGTGTCAGAAACAGATTTCCTTTGATAATCTCTTCTCTTTCTCTGTACTAGCAAGAGAACTGCCTGTTCTAGCATTTGGCTTTGAGCAGGATGCATGCTCCTCCAGCTAGAGATATTTCCCAGACTTTGGTGGTAAATTGACATTTTTTTTTTAACCAATTGGATATGAACAAAAGCAGTGTGTTCAATTTGTACAGCACATTTTTAACAAGGTGTACTTATTATCTGTAAAAACTAGTTGCTATAAAATTAAATCAATAACCTGTAAAGAGGAGAGAGAATAACAGGAAAAATACTTTTGAGTGTAATTAGCAGAATGTAAATATATAGAGGGGAACAGAGATTTGATGAGAGAAATATTTGTGCTTTCAGTGAGGCTTTTGTATGACAGGCAGACATATTTAATCCTTGAAACTATTCATAGGCAGAAGGCTTTCTAAAATTATGCAATTAACAGAAACCCTTGGCAGCTGCCCTGGAAGTGTCTAGAGAGGAGGCTGTTTAAAGGCTAGCTTTTATGGTTGTCACTGCTCTGGTTGAAAGCTCTGTGGCTTGACCCCTAAATGACAGTCACACCCAGGAAAAAGAATGCATGTGACAGTCTCTTTTTCTGTAACAAAGTAAAAATAAGAAAAAAGGATACAAACATGGGCTAAAAGACATGTTCTATATAACAAAAGGGCATGCTCATGCCATCTAAAACTCTTCTTATAAAAGCCATGCATTTTGCTTGAAGAATTAAATCCTTGGGGACCAAGTCTAAGCAAGAGATGTCCATGTACCAGGAGAATGAGCCATCAAAGCATACTATCTTCTGTTCCATGAATTAACAATCAACAGAAGAATTGAAGTGGCTCTCGAGATTGGCCATGGCCAGAGGTCTTGAAGCTTGCATGTTGAAAAGGGGACTTGATGGTGGCTTTGGTCTGTCTTTGCTCTCTTTTAACTTTTAGGCCCAGAGATCTTGCATCCTGCTTTTTCCCATGGTATCACATTTTTCAGGGGTTATTGACTTTCTTTCTCAGTGTGTTTCTGTTTGGATGGTAAATGATATCCTTATTCCTCTGAAGATCAAATCTTTTATTTCTACTTTCTAAGTACCTTCTAAACTTGTTTACTTTCCTGGCCACAGCTTCCTCTTCCATAGGGGTAACTGCTAAGAACTCTATCTAATTTAATTTTACTCCTTTTCTAAAATATGCCATTTTGAACAAAAAATGTTCAGAAGGTATCTGTGTACTCCAGTCTGGGGAGGAGCTAGGTTTGTTTGGAAGCTGTGCTCTCCTGACTGTTGAGAAGCTTATTGTGTTTGGGACCTATGTGCTCCAGATGGGTTAGGTGCTCACTCTGTTTGGGGCCTGTGTTTCTGGATCCTCTGAGCTCCAAGAGGTAAGGGGTTCTGGGTGTGTTTGGGACCTGTGTGCCCAATCATGGTTTCCAGAAACTTTGCAGGTCCCCCTCCCCATTGCCTCCTGCCTCAGCAGACCATTTAGACCTTGGCTACCTCCTCTTATCCTTCCAAGCCCCAGTGCAGGCTGTCTCCTCTTACCAAGGCACTTACAATGGCTAACTCCACAGACCTGAGTTCCAGCATAGTCCATGGAGCCTGGTGGCCCATAACTCCTCTCTATCCCAAATTCCCTCCACTGCTGGTATCCACCCACTTGAGGATATAGCTCCTGTCCCTGATGGGAAGTACAGGAAGATCTGAAAACCACTTGCCAGGGAGTAACAGTGAGTCCTCTACAACCTGCTCAACTGGGTATAGTAAGGGAGCAGAGCCAAGTGCTACAGTCTTTGGGCCCAAAAGGCAAGAGATGCTTGTGATCCTTGGTTGAAGAGATTCCAGACCTCCAACCACAGCTCTCCCTTATCAGCCACCAATGAAGAGCACTTGCAACCTGAACAACCCATACATCTGCGGATATATGACATCCCACTCCAGTCTGGTTCAAACCCAAAATAGAATACTCATTAAAGATCCTACAGGGCAGATACTTGCTTCCTCCTCAAGATAACATACTAACATCAAGACGGGTAGACCCCAATGCATGAAAAACAACATAATACAACATACAGAGGTCTTCACCAAGGTGGCCTAGTCCTACAATGTAAGTCTCCAATGAAAACATACAGAAGACAACAGAAATTGAATACCAACAAGAAAGCACAATAAATGTATTTACCTGACCATGCAAATCACTGAACCAGAAAAAAAATCATCAAAACTAATAATCACACAAATGAAATTGAGCAAAATAATTTCTCACAGCACACAGCTTTTGTCACTAGGTTTAACTTAATAGAGTAAATTGAAAGTGTCCTCAAAAGACAGACAAATGAAATGAAGATGAGTCAGCAAATAGAGTATCTCAATACCAGCTGATTAAGCTTAATAAAGACATGGTTAAATGCAAGAATGAATTCAAAAGGATCAAGAAAACCAAACCATTAACTAAAATTGAAACTCATCAAGGGAAGGAATACAATATAGAAAATGCAAGAGCAAACAAAAATCAAATAGAGCTTGCCAAAGCCTACCTAGAAACCCTCTCTAGCAGAGAAAAACATGTGGGAGACAGAACTTCAGTCTGGAAGACAAGAAAGAAGAAATGGCACAGGAGTCCAAAAACTTTCATAAGTTAAAAAATTATTCAAACAGAATATGAACAAATTATGGGATACCCTAACAAAACCAAGTATCTAGATCATGAGTATAATAGGGAAGGATTTTAAGCCAAGGGCATGATGAACATAATCAACAAAATTATCGAAGAAAACTTTCCCATGATCTCAAAAGAGAAGACCATCCAAATAGAAGAAGGTCACAGAACACCAAATGGACTGGACCAAAGAATAAATTTGTCACGGCACATCATAGTAAAAACTCTAAACAATGAAAACAAAGAGAGCTTACTAAAAGCAGTAAAAGTGGAACGACTCATAACATACAAGAACAATCCCATCAGAATTATTTCAGACTTTCCAGTGGAAACCCTGAAAACCAGAAGGACTTTGAATGGAGTAATTCAAAAATCTTAAAAACAAAACAAAACAAAAAAACTACTATGGCTTCCAACCCAGCAAAAAGGATCCCTCATAATAAATGGTGAAAGGGAAACCTTCCATGATAAAAGTCAGCTCTATGATTATATGAACACATCAGAGTGTACTCCACACAGAAGAGCTGAACGATAAACCTCAAGAGCCTATAAAAGGAAGAACACAATAACCAAAACTAGAGCAAGCACGAAAATGTTTAAAGCCCAAGAAAGTACCAAACCCCATAAAGCCTCCAACATGACAAGGATTAACTTGAGCCTCACATTTATAACATTAAATATTAATGGTCTTAAATCACCCATAAAGAAACACAAGTCATTCCAGGTCAGCCTGGACTAGAGTGAGACCCTACCTCGAAAAACCAAAAAAAAAAAAAAGAAAAGAAAAGAAAAGAAAAGAAATACAACAGGGTGAATCAGACAAATGGACCCAAATGGACCCTTCCATCTGATATCTTCAAGAATCCCACCTTACTACTAAGGATAGACACCTCCTCAGGGTAAAAAGATGGAAAATTATTTTCCATGCAAATGGAAATAAGAAAAAAGCAGGTGTGACTATATTAGTATCTGACAAAATACAAACCAAAAGTAATCAAAATAGACAAAGAAGGACACTTTTACTCACCAAGGAAATGATCCAACAAGATGGCATCATAATCATAACTCTGCATGCACCAAACCCTGGTGCATCACAGTTTATACAACAAAACCTCCTTGATAATGCACCAGAAATAAATTTCATTACCATCATAGCAGGGAATTTTAATACCACACTACCCTCAATAGACAGATAATCCAAGTAGGAAATCAACAGGGAAATCCTAGATCTTAACAAACCCATAGATCAATTAGACCTAAAAGACAGCTATAGAACATTCCATCCTAATGCTACAGAATACACATTCTTCTCAGCAGTCCATGGAACCTTTCCCAAACTAAATCATATATTAGGGCATAAAGCATGGCTCTATAATCTCAAAAACCTGACATTACTTCCTGCATCTTATCAGAACACAGTGCATTAAAGCTAGACATTAACAAGAGAAACAGCAGAAATTACATGAACTACTGGAGACTGAACAACAAAGAATGGGTTTTGGAAAAAAGTCTAGTGGGAAATTGTAAAATTTCTAGAACTGAATAATAACAAAAAGATAATATACCAAAATGTATGGGACACCATGAAGGCAGTCCTATGGGGAAAATTCATAGCACTAAAAGCCTTCCTAACAGAGATAGACAGATAGAGATATCAAATCAATAAACTAACCATCAACCTAATTGCATTAGAAAAACAATAACAATACAACCCTAAGAGTTCCAGACGGAAAAAAATAATAAAGATAAATGCTGAAATTAATAAATTGGAAACAAAGAAAACTAATGAAACAAAGAGCTGGTTCTTTGAAAAAAAAAAAAAGGCAAATCCCTAGTCAGTTTGATCAAATAAAAAAGAGAAGTCTCAAGTTAACAAAATTAGAAATAAAAAGGGAGAGGTCAGAGCAGACACTAATGAAATTACAAGAATCATCAGGATATATTTTCAAAACCTCTGTCCCACAAAATTGGATAATCCAGAAGAAATGGATGAATTTGTAGACACATGCAGCCTTAAAATCCTAAATCCAGAGGAGGTAAATCTCCTAAATGAACCTACTCAATCCATCAAGATTGAAAATGTAATCAAACATCTTCCCAAAAGGAAAATTGCAAGACCTGAAAGATTCTTAACTGATTTCTATCAAACCTTCATTGATGAAGGAAACCACTTTTTCTTTAGCATAATTGGAGAACAGGGAATGCTCTCCAACTCCTTCTAATACTAAAACCAGACAGAGATACAACTAGAAAAGAAAAATACAGATCTACATCCCTGATGAACTTAGATGCAAAAATCCTGAACAAAATCCTTGAAAACTGAATTCAACAATACATCAAAAGCATTATGCACCTCAGTCAAGAAGGCTTCATGTCAAGGATGAGGGATTGGTCAATATAAGGAAATAGATTGATGTAACAGACCACATAAATAACCTTTAACACTAGAGTCACATATCATTTCAACTGATGTAGAGAAGGCCTTCAACAAAATGCAACAGCACTTAATGATCAAAATACTGGAAAGACTAGGCATGAAGGGTAATATTAAGCCTATATACAAAGAACCTAAACCCCAAATCATACTTAATGGAGAAGACTCAAGGTTTCCCATTAAGATCAGGAACATGACAGTGGTACCCACTCTCACCACTGCTCTTCAACATAGTATTGAAGTCCTAGCCAAAGGAATAAGACAAAATACAGGTATAAAAGGGGTAAAAATTGGAAAGGAAGAAGTTAAACTAGCTCTATTTGCATGATCCTATACATAAGTGATCCAAAAGATAATTTCTAATCGAATCAACTTTTAATGGTGAAAAATTCCTTCAGCAAAGTGATGGGATACAAAACTAATACACAAAAATAAGCAATACTCCTATACACAGAACACACACAATGAGAACAAGGGCTGGAGAAAATACTTAGAAGTTAAGGCATTTATCTATGAAGCCTAAGGACTGCTGTTCAGCTCTTCACGTTCTATGAAAGCCAGATGCTTAGTGACACTAGCATGGAATGTTGCACATACGCACAAGGGAGTGCACACACCTAGAGTTCAACTGCAGTGGCTAAAGATCCAGGCATGCCAATTCTCTCTCTCTCTTTCTCTGTCACATAAAAAGGCCAGTCTTTTGTGATTGCCTCAAAATAAATAAATAAGAAAAACAAGTTAGAGAGGCTGTCCCATTTTCAATAGCCACAAAAAATAAGTATATTGGAATAACACTAAACAAGGGAATGAAAGACCTATATAAAGAAAGCATAAAAACATTAGTAAGAAACTAAGGAGGGCATGAGAAGATGGAAATATCTTCCATGTTCCCAGATAGGTACAATTAATATTGTGATAATAGCAACTCTATAAAAAGCAATACACAAATTCAATGCATTACCAATAAAAGTCCTAGAATTATTCTTCACAGATACAGAAAAAATAATCTCAAAATTCATATGGAATGGCAGAAGGCCCCAGATATCCAAAAACAAAGCAAAACAAAAACCACTTCTGGAAGTATTACCATACCCAGCCTAAAGCTATACTACAAAGCCATATGTGCTAGCCAAGGTGATGTCAACTTGATCTGCTTAATAATCCACAGAAATCCCTTTCGGGTGGGTCTCGGAGGTTGCTTCCAGGAAGGATCAACTAAAAGAGGAAGTCCTTCCCCTAGAGTGAGCCCTTCCCCCAGAGCATGCAGCCCTGTTCAGACCGGGACTTCATATAAGGAAGCTCTGGGTGAAAAGAGCCCCTTCCTTCCACTTGGCTCCCAAAGCTGCCTGCTGCCTTCCAGCAAGGATTAAAGACCAGTGTGGACTGAAGACCAGCATCAATTGACGATTCACATGGATCAAAATCCAGTGGCTCCTCAGGAAGCCTTCAGGCCTTCTGGTACCATCTGCAGTTCCTGATCGGGTCTTCTGAGGCATCTGGCCATGTGGACTGAGCAGCTACCAGGTTCCTGGATTCTTTGGCCTGCAACTGCTATTGGGCTAGTGTAAGCTAATCCAATAAATTCCCTTTTTAAAATAATTCATTCTAGCAGTTCTGTTCCTCTAGAGAGCCCTGACTAATATACCATAGTAATAAAAATAGACATATAGACAAAGTGAACATAATTGAAGACCCAATCCTTATTTTAAGTACCTAAAACTACTTGATCTTTGACAAAGTAGTCAACAACGTACACTGGCGAAAATACAGCATCTTCAAAAATGGTGCTAGACAAATTGGATAACCACATGTAGTAAAATGATAATACATCCTTTTCTCTCATCAAGCACATAAAATCAACTCCAAATTGAGTAAACCTCAGTGGGGGAAAAAATAGGAGGAACTCTCCATGACATAGGAGTGTGGAAAACTTCCTGAACAATACCCAGTAGCACAGAAAATTAAGCAGTCACTCAATCAGTGGAATCTTATGAAGCTAATACGATGTTTTACAGATAAACGTACCGTAAACAGAGCCAACAAACTACCCACAGAATGGGAGAAAATCTTCACTATCTATACCAGACAAAGGCCTAATATCTAGAATCTACAAAGAACTCAAAAAACTAAGCAATAAAAAATTAAACAATTCATTCAAAAATAAAGCAGAGAAGTCAGGCGTGCCAGTGCACACCTTTCATCCCAGCACTTGGGTGGCAGAGGTAGGTGGATCACCATGAGTTCGAGGCCACCCTGAGATCACATAATGAATTCTAGGTCAGCCTGTGCTAGAGTGAGATCCTACCTCAACACACACCCCCCCAAGAAAAGTGCAGAAAACTGAATTGTTAATTCTCAAAGGAAGAAATACAACTGGCTAAAAGTCACCTAAGAAAATGTTAAGCATCCTTAACCATCAGGGGAATGCAAATTAATACAACTTTAAGATTCCACCTTAATCCAGATAGGATGACAATCTTAAAACATCAAACAACAAAAAATGTTGGCAGGGAGGAAGGGAAAGAGGACTACTCATTCACTATGGCTGACAGTGCAAACTTGTATAACCACTATGAAAATCAATATGGAGACTCTTGCAAAAATGAAAATAGAGCTACTAACTGATATAGTTATTTCTGTACTGGCATCTACCCTAAAGGCTCCACTCTTCACTGCAGATATTTGATCAACTGTGTTTATTGCTGTTTAATTCACAATAGCTAAGAGTAGGAATCAATCCTGATGTCTATCATTTGATAATGATAATGAAGACATGGTACAAATACATAATGGGATTGTACTTAGCAGTAAGGAAAAATGAAGTAATGAAATTTGTAGGAAGATGGGGAGACTTGGAACAAATCCTACAAGCACAAAAAGACAAGTTCTGTGTGTTCTTCCTCATCTGTGATTCCTAAACTGAAAGAGCTTGAGTTGCAAGTATATTTGACAAATAACTCAAGGGACAGAAAATAGGAATGGAAATGTTTGGGGAAAAGGGAATGGGAGGAGGGGGAGATATACACAAAACCAAATCCAAAATAAGTTGGTATTATAGAAACCTTCCTCCTGGATAGTAAACTAAAAGATATAAACTTCAATAATAGCATGGAGGGATTGTCTATTAAGAAGGGCCCAGAAAAAGGGGGTAAGACTCAACCCAAAAATATTTGGCCCTTGCTTGGTATAAGAAATTGGTTTAGAAGCTCCTGAGAGGACAACAATAAAATAGACTTAAAACACCCCAACCAAGGCTTAGGTAATTTTGTGGAACAGGGAGTGGGATGATTGGATGAGCCACAGGGTGGCTTTCAGTAGAATGGTGGCAGAAAGAAGGAAAATTTTCATATCAACACATGATGCATCTATAGACAGTTTCTATTTAATAAAAAAGAAGATACAAGAATTCAAGAAAAATTTAATCATTGAATCACAAAGAGATGGCCTCACAAGGTAGATTGCACCTTCATGAACATACCCATTCTGTTAAGATTTCAGCCCTGAGTTGAATTAAAAGATGGTAGAGGGGGGAATATGAAGCTATTCACAATTCACTTGCCCATGTACAAAACTGAGAAACCAATTAGCCTTGGGTTTGGAAAGGAACATGGATATATACTAGACTCCATGCATAACTCATACTATAGAAGTTCTGCACAGCATTCTCAATACAATTGCACAAAAAAAATTAGTAGGTGTTTGTGGTGAATTGAGACTGTCACTGGTCTCTACAGAGCTACAAAGAGAACAATGAAAGAACAAATAACATCTTAGCCAGTATTCACTAAAGCTGCTATAGCTAACTGGACTATATACTCGAAGTTCAGAAATTAAAGGGCTTCCTATCTACCAAAGCATTCCCATAAAAGCAAAGCAAAAATTTATTGAAAAGTTGGGTCTCTGAGAAAATCATGAGACTCACAGTATGCTCTTGGCTTAAAATGTTTGTTCTAGATTGTTGCATAAAAGTCACATGACATTTTCTTGAGTCACCTGGCCTTTATTTGAACTTATACAATAGTAAGTGCTTTTGACCTAATAAAAGAGGCAATTTAATTAGGCCTGTGTTCAAACAATAGTCTGTTGATAACTGGAGACTGGTATGAGTAATTTTTTGTTGTTTGTTTTTGAAAGCAAGGCCTCACTCTAGCCTAGGCTTATATGGAACTCACTTTGTACTCCCAGGGTGGCTTCAAACTCAGCAATTCTACATCTGCCTCCCAAGTGCTTTAATTAAAGGTGTGTACAACCACACCCAGCCTACAAAGTCAATTTTTTATTTTTTTTCAAAAATTTTTGTTTATTTTTATTTATTTATTTGAGAGCAACAGAGAGAGAGAGAGAAAGAGGTAGATAGAAAGAGAGAATGGGCATGCCAGGGCCTCCACTGCAAATGAACTCAAGATGCATGTGCCCCCTTGTGCATCTGGCTAACATGGGTCCTAGAGAATCAAGCCTTGTGAACTGGGGTCATCAGGCTTAACAGGCAAGGGCTTACCCACAAAGTCAATTTTTATATCAAGCAAGTACATGCTAAAGAAATACACATGTAATCAGTTTTTAAAAATTGTGTCTGTTATAAACAGAATGATACTGAGCTCGTGTGTGTGTGTGTGCGTTTATCGTGTAATCTGAATAAATCCAATGGCCTCAAGTGGCCTAGACTCAAATTCAAAGTAGCACTGTTCATGCAGAAAAAAAAAAAAAAGTAGCAACCAGAACAAATAAGTTTATGGGGACACCCGACACAAACCACCACAGCGTGTGCATGTGTGTGTGCGTGTGTGTGTGTATATGTGTATAAATGATATTTGAGCATTTTCTAATTTTGCATATTCTAATGATGTTTTTATGAACATTTGCATTTATGTTTTGTGAAGACATAAGTTTTCATCTCTTGGGTACATACCTAGGAATGAAGTTATTGGATCAGGTCTTGGTGTAAATCTACAATGAGCTTTGAAGGAGCAGCCACTTTCCTCAGTGGCTGCATCATTCTATAATTCTGCAAGGAATCAGTGAGAATTCTAATGTTTCCCTACTGTTGAACACTCCATATGAGGTTAACACATAATATGGAGTGACTTGGCTGGAAGCTGGAAGAGAGTCAGTCCCCAGTCAGTGTGTTAAGTGTCAGAAGGTTCTACATGGGAAACTGGGGGAAAATGACCAATATCTGTCCAAGCAATTCATGGTATAACCTACTTATCAGCAAATAACCTGTTTTAATGCTCACACAAATACAATAGTGGTACAAAGCCATGGTGGGAAACAATCTGCTCTTGATTTGGCTAACTGATCCACTCAGTGGAATGAAACCCATAACTGGAGCTGGGAAACAAGTCAGAACCATATCCAAACATGAGCCCACTCTCCATTATCAAGCTACCACCAACTGTGGGCTATAAGAGGGCCTACACCTATAAAATTCTCTATAAAAATATCCCATTTATCTGGTGCTAACTTTACTCTCTGTTGACAAATTTGCTTCTCTTTTTCAGATAGATGCAGATCCTAAGGAGAAAACCAGCCCATCATACCTCAAAAGGGCCTGAGCTGAAACTAAGAATAATTGGCAAAACAAACAAGATTTCTGTTTTCTTGGTGAACCCAGTAGTAGCAGAAGGATGAAAGAGATTGACACAGAGAACAATCATCTCCTACCAAATCAGATATCCAGAGACACAGAGGCTCCCAACACATCATCACTGAAGCAGACCCAAAATGAACACCAACATGGCTCAGGGATATTTTGTGGAAGAGGGGGCAGAAAGAATGTCAGAGCCACACATTAGGTCATGATAAGCAGAGACATTTCCTCATACCCATAATGATGGGGTAACTCCACAATGCATGACCCATATACTTCAACAAGGAGAGGGCAGGGGGAAGGGGAAGGACATGGAGGAGGCTAACAATGTACCAACTTGACTGTAATCACTGAGTTAAAAACTAATTAATAAAATTTTAAAAAAGGGATTTCTGGTCAAGATGGTGTCTGCTTAACCACACACATATCACCTCCTGGGCAAAGAAAGGCAGGCCCTATTGCCATCAGAAGCCTAGTAAAAGCAAACATAAAAGGGAATAATCACTGAAGAAACTTCAAGCATAGAATACAGATTCCTCCCTAATTAAATAAGATTCTTAGACTGTGATGGGCAGACCACAGCACAAAAGGTATAACATGAAAAATCAAATACAAATAAATCCAACAAGATTGCCCATTTCCACAATGGATGTTTGTAATCAAAACATAGAAGAGGAAATAGGATTAGAACCCCAAAATGAAGATACAAGCTCTGCTGCCCTGGCAGGGAAATACCAGAACTTGCAGAAAATCAACAAAGGCCAATAATTGTATGAAAATTGTCCTTACTTGATTAGACTTAATAGAAAAGAAGCAGGTCGGGTTCCAAAGATAGTTAAATGATTTGAAGGAGAGGGAAAGAAAAAACAAAACAGGACTTCAATAACCAGCCAGTTAAGCTCAATGAGAACATAAATAAATGCAAGGATGAATTCAAGAAGCATTAAGATAATCAGAAATGATATGAAAAGTGAACTTGACAGATGGATAGAAACTAACAGAAAATAGCAGTTGAAAGTACAAACCAAATTGAACAAGCACAAAATGCTACAGAAGCTCTCAAAAATAGAGTCAGCCATGTGGAGGATAAAATCTCAGAACTAGAAGACAAAAGAGAAGAAACAATTCATGAGTCCAAAAGTTTCAATACATTCAAATATTTTAAGAACATAACATTAGGGAACTCTGGGATACCCTTAAATGTCCCAACATATGGATCATAGCAGTACCAGAAGGGGTAGAAATTAAGACCAAAGTCATGAAGAACGTATTCAAAATTAATGAACAAAACTCCCACACTCTCTAAAGAAAGTCCCAAAAGTTACAAGAAGCTAACAGAACTCCAAACAGACTGGATGAAGGGAGAAATTCTCCAGGACATATTATCATCAAGACTCTAAACATCAATAACAAAGACAAAATCCTAAAAGCAGCTAGGGAGAAGCAACATATTACATATAAATGTAAGCCCATCAGAATTACTTCAGACTTTCTCAATGGAAACACTGAAAACCAAAAGGGCCAGGAATGAAACACTGCAAAATCTATAAGAAATTATAGTTTATGACACAAACTACTCTACCCATCAAAAATATTCCTCATAATTCATGATGAAAGTAAATGTTTCCTTGATAAAACTCAGCTTTACAACTATGTGAACATAAAGCCAAACCTAGAGAGTACTTCAGAGAATTCTCTACACAGAACAATTAAACAACCAACCTCAAGTGCCTACAATAAGCAGATCACAATAACCAAACTCAGAAAAGGTACAAAGACCTACCCAGTCCAAGAAAACACCAAACCACATAAACCATAACAATAAGGCAGGGATTCAACCAAACCGTACAGTTATTCTACTAAATTTAATGGCCTTAATTCCCCAGTCAAGAGACATAAGCTAACAGGGTGAATGAGAAAATGAGAACCCCTCAATCTGCTGTCTTCAAGAAACCCATCTCACCACTAAAGAAAGATACCACCTCAGGGTGAAAGGGTGGAAAATGATATTCCAAGCAAATGGAAATAAGAAACAAGCAGGCATAGCTATACTAATATAAGATAAAATGACTCCAAACTAAATGTAATCAAAAAAGACAAAGAAGGCCACTTCTAACTTATCAAGGGAATGATCCAGCAAGAGGATATCACAATCATCAATCTTTATGTCCCAACACAGGTGCACCACAATACATAAAACAAAGCCTACTTGACAACAAAACAGAAATAACCACCAACACCATCATAGTTGGGGCATTCAATACTCAACTATCAGCGATAGGTAGATCATCCAAACAGAAAATTAACAGGAAAGTAAGAGAGCTCAACAAAACCACAGATGAATTAGACCTACCATGCATCTATAGAATTCAACCCCAAATCTACACATTACATATTCTTCTCAGCAGCCCATGGAACCTTCTCTAAAATATATTATACACTGGCTCATTAAGCCTGCCTCCATATATTTAGGAAGATTAACATAATTTCCTGCATGATATCAGACCACAATACTGTATTCCTAGAAATTAACAACAAAAGATGCTCTAGGAATCCGATCAGCTCCTGGAAACTGAACAACACCACTTAACCAATAAATGCATAGTGGACAAAATGAGAAATGAAATTGCAAAATTCTAAAAATGAATAACGATAAGAACATAGCACACCAAAACTTATGGGACACAATGAAGGCATTCCTCAGGGGAAAATGAATTGTAAATTAAGAAAATAATTAAGAAAATTGATGAAACAAAGACATAGTTGTTTGGAAAAAAACACACAAGATTGGTAAACTCCTGGCCGATTTGATCACGTGAAAAAAGAGACACTTCAAATGAACAAAATTAGATAAGAAAAAGGAGAGATCACAGTCGACATAAGTGAAACTGGGAGAATCATCAGGACTTATTTCAGAAACCTCTACTCCACAAAACTGGATAATATGGATGAAATGGATGAAGTTCTGGACACATACCACCTAACAAATCTATATTCAGAGCAGATTAATCTCCTAAACAAACCTATCACATCCATCAATATTGAAAAAGTTATCAAAAACCTCCCCAAAAAGTAGAGTCCAGGACCATATGCCTTCTCATTTGAATTCTATCAAACCTTCATGGAAAATCTGAAACCAGTCTTTCTCAAAATGTGCCACATTACCAGAAAACAGGGAAAGCTCCCTAACTCCTTTTATGAAGCTACTATCACCATAATACCAAAACCAGGCAGAGATGCCACAAGAAAAAAACAAAAAAACTATAGGCCTATTTCTGTGAATAACTTAGATGCAAACCAAATCCAACAGCACATCAAAAGAATGATCCATCTTGATCAAGTATGCTTTATCCCAGCAATACAGGGATGGTTCAACATATGGAAATGTGCCAATGTAATATGCCACATAAGTAAGCTTTAAACATAAAAACCACATGATCATTTCAATAGATACAGAAAAGGCCTTTGACAAAATACAACATCACTTCATGATCAAAACATTGGAGAGAATAGGCATGGAAGTCTATATCTCAACATAATAAAGGCTATATATAAACCTCCTAAATCCCAAGTAACACTTAATGTTGAGAGCCTGAAGGAATTACCATTGAGATCAGGAACAAGACAGGGGTGTCCACTTTCACCTCTGCTCTACAACATAGTACTAGAAGTCCTAGCTCAAGCAATCAGACAGGAGAAAAAATAAAATGGATACAAATTAGAAAGTAAGAACTTAAGTTAGTCCTTTTCACAGAAAACATGATTCCATATATAAGTGACCCAAGGACCTCTATCTCAAAACTCTTAATGGTGATTAAATCTTTCAGCAACATAGAAGGATAAAAAAAAAATCAATGCACAAAAATCAATAGCCTTTCTATATGCAAAAGACAAAGATACAGAAAATGAAATAACTGACATTGTCCAATTTTCAATACCATTTAAAAAATAAAGTACCTTGGAATAACATTAACCAAGGAAATCAAAAACAATGAAATCATAAAAACATTCAAAAAGGAAATTGAGGAGGACTTCAGAACATGGAAAGATCTCCCATGGTCCTGGATAGGCAGAATTAAGATTGTGAAAATGTTAATAAGTGACAGAATGGGAGAAAATTTTTGCTAGCTAAACAGAGGCTTAAGTTCTATAATTTACAAAGAACTCAAAAACCTAAACAATAAAAATTCAAACAGCCCACTCACAAAATGGAGCAGAGAACTATACATGGAGTTCTCAGAGGAAGAAATACAAATGGTAAGCATACACTTAAGAAAATGTTCATTATCCCTAATCATTAGAGAAGTGCAAATTAAACAACTATGAGATTCCACTTTACCCCAGTAAGGATAGCAAACACTAAATGATCAAATGACAACAAATGCTGGTGAGGATGTGGAGTAATAGGAAGCCACATTCACTGTTGGTGGGAATGTAAGATGATACAACCACTATGGAAAGAAATATGGAGACCCCTTAAAAAGCTGACTATAGATTTACCAACAGAACCATATCCAAAAAATGATCCTGCTCTCCAATCTCAAGCTCCAACCAATCAAGGTCTACAAGAGGATCTACTCCTGTTAAATTCTCTTTAAAATAATAATGGTTATCCCATTTATCTGGAGCTAAATTCACTCTCCATTGAAGAATTTGCTTCTCTTTTTCAGATGAACACAGATCCTGAGGAAAGAATCATCCCATCGTGCTTCACCAGGGTCCCAGCTGAAACCATAGAATAATTAGGGAAATGAACAAGAGTGCTGCTTTGTTGGTAAACCTGCTACCAGCACAAGGGTGAAGTAGATAGACATAGAGAACACTCAACTCCTACCAACAAGATATCCAGAGACACAGCGGCTCCCAAGACCTCATCGCAGAAGTAGACCTAAAACAAGTCCAACATGGCTCAGGGGAATTCATGGAACAGGGGGCGGAAAGATTGTTAAAGCCACAAGTTGGAACATTATGCACAGAGACATTGCCTCTTCATAACTGATGGCTATGCCCACAATGCATCACCCACAATCCCCAATGAGGATATTCCCTTCTGAAAGGGTAGGCAGAGAGGAGGCTAATGATGGTAACAACATGGCTGTATACACACTGTACACATAACTAATAATAAGTAAATAATAATATAAATATATAATAAATAAATATAAATATAATATACTTAAATTTACTTCAGAGCAAATATCTACAATTTTAGTGTAGGTTTGCCAAGTAGATAACAGTTCAAAAGAAATCTAAGACTTTTTACATACTTTTATATATTCAGGAATAAACTATCATATTAAAATTAAATGTGTTTTATTAATAATTTTTATTTTTTAATGCTTAAACAAAGCTTTTAATAATGGGAATAAAGGAATATATATATATATAGATAGATATAGATATATATTACAGATAATTGAAACTTTTATAATTAATTTAATGAGTATTCATTTTTATATGCTATTCAAGTGATTAAAAATGGATATTATGGGCTAAGGAGGTGAATCAGGGGCTAAAGGCATTGTCTTGCAATGCCTGATTGCCTGGGTTTTATTCCTCCAGTACCCATGTAAAGCCATATGCACAAAGTGGTGCGTACATCTGGAATTCATTTACAATGGTAGGAGGCCCTTGTGTGCCTTGTGTCCATCTGTCCATTTCTCTCTGTCATAAATAAATAAAAATATTTTCTTTAAAAAAAATGGAAGATTCTATGCTGGAGAGATTGCTTAGTGGTTACAGCACTTGCCTGTGAAGCCTAAGGACCCATGTTTGACTTTCCAAGTCCCATGTAAACCATATGCATGAGGTGACAAAAGTGTGCAAAGTCGCACATGTACACAAGGTGGCTCATGCATCTGGAGTTTGATTACAGTGGCTGAATACCTTGGACTGCTAATTCTCTTCCTCTCTCTCACTCTCACTCTCTTGCATAAAAAAAGAACGAAAGAAAAGCCCAGTCTGTTATAAGATTCTAACTCAGAATAAGTTGTACCTTCTTTATAAAAAATAATCTATGCCTCTTAATATTAGTTATAACAACTCATTGGTATAGCTGATGTTTTAACTTTTATTATACTTTAGGATTTTTTAAATTATGCAAAAGCAATTATTATTTGCCTCATTGCCCAGATATCCATAGTTATAAATAATTTCAATTTTTAATAGGCAACATTTTCATTCTCCTCACATAGTATTTACCTACATTTTTCTTTTATATTACTTGAATTTCATTTGAATTTATAAAAGTGCTCTAATATTTTACAATAATACATCTTCATAACATACTCACTCTTAATGTGCATGCAAAAGGAAAAGAAATAATGAGTAGCATCACTTAGAAAGAGCTAGATTCTTAGCACATAATACAATAATTACTTTATTTATAACACATTCCATAGAATATTAGCTGTCTTGCTTATATTTTTCTTAAGCTATTATAGACATGAGAAAAAGAAACTCTGAACCATTACTCATGACATATGTGTATACAAAGGAAAGAATTAAATTAAGAACATAATGATATAAATTTATAATCAGTTGTGGTTAGAAGGGAAATTATAGCTGATAGATAATAGATACATAGATAATAGATACATGGGCTTCTTAGCCATCTGTCTTTGGGACAATTATTTTTTCTATTTGAGCAGGAATCCAAACATACATACTAAGTTATATCCATGGTTGTACCATATCCACATTTTATAGAAGGAGAAATCAGATACAGTAGTAAATATTGGGTGATTTTTTACCCTTGCAGTAGCCATGACCTCATCCTTGATTTATTACACACTGTCCCCATAATGATGCATGGCTCAGCACCAAGTTTGTCTTATTCACTGCAGTTCTTCTTTGTATTAAGATTTACGAGCCTTCCCTCTCTCTTTATAAAACTATTAAATCTTTTTTTATGGCTCCCCCTACACACATCCAGAATCCACTCCCTCCCATTCTCTAGTTTCTGCCATACTTTAGTACCACACCCAAGGTCTCGGCCATGACATGGTAGCAGGCTACCCAGGGCCATAGCATGGCCCTTGACTGGCAGCTGCTCCACTTGGGGCTCAAATCTTACTTTTGCATTATACTTTAGCAGCCTGAAGTTATAGAAATATCCCCCATTATTATCTTTCCCAGACTCTCTTATGAAGCATGTATTCACTGTGGGACATTAGAGTGCACAAGACCTTTCCCTTTATTTAAATGTTTTGTATTATTATTAGTAGTAATAGTAGTATTATTAACAACATATTTTGCATGGATACATTATGTGTTGGTACCCTCTTTTCCCTTGTCCTTGTCCTCATTCCACTGAGTATACTCCTCAGTGGGGTTGCAGCATTTATTCCCCATGGGGTTGTGGTTTTGCTTATTGTCTTGTAATGTCCTCTTCTCAAGAGGTAATTTCTTTTAAAGCTTGTGGCTCTCCAACTATACCAAGGAAAACAAGAAAGCAATCTCCTTTTGAAAGAAACCTCACATCTCGATAGTTTATGGAATGTCACACCAACCCTCATAATTCTTTGAGAGAGATACTTTTAGTACAACCACAACTAACTTAAAAATAACAATGCTTGCATTGATTTCAACCACTGCTGTCCATTATGTCTGAGACAAAACTGCATATAGGGAACAATTATATGGTTACTAATGCATGATATGGAATTAATTTCCTACTATAGATAGTTGCAGTAATAGGAATTGGCCTTTAAACTTTACAATATTCAATAGGATATAGATATCAGGGTATTAACTTTAAATACTAGTTTATATTTGATTTTTATGAAAATATATTTTAATAGAATCTTTAATTCAGAGCTAGATAAGATTTTCTGCCATGGGCTGAACATTGAGTATTTCAGGCTTTACCAGACATCTGCTCTTCATTACAAAAACCATACTGTGCTGTAATGGCAAGTATGGACAATCCATAGATGACTGGGTATGGCTCTGTTCTAATACAGTTTCATTTATGAATGTCATATACTTTCCACTTTATAAAATATTCTTTTGAAAATTTCAACCACTTTAAATGTAAAGACTGTAGTTAAGTTTGTAGCTCATAGGAAAACAAGCTTGACATAACTCATGGGTCATAGCTTGCTGATTTTGTTGTCACCTAAGAAATTGCATTTTATTTGTTTAGTGGGCTTTGACATATACTATGCAATAATCTTAACAAATGGAGGAGGGATATAGATTCATGATTCATTGTGACAAATAAAATTTTACTGGGCTTTTCAAGAGTCCAAAATTTAATTTAATATGTATTTCTTGTATGAATTTTATCTAGGTAGTAAGTATCATCACACAGTAGCAATGTTCAGTTCAAGCAAATGAATGGGGTTCAGCAAATGAATGGGGTCCAGACATTGTTGGGCTCTGCTACTGATTTAATGATGGTGTGCCTGGGGAAGTTTCTAAAGCATATTTTATTTTCAGAACATGTCACAGATATCTGATATCTGCCGCTAGTTTTAAAGACAGTGTTTGAATTATTCTATTTTTAAAAATTGTAAAACCGGTTTGAAAGAAAAATGAAGCCTATGAAAATGATTGCTTTTTAATAACCACCTAAACAAAATAATCAATAGCAACAGCAAAAACAAACTAAGAGAGCAAGAAACATCACAAACATACCAATGCTCTTTCTACATATTAAATGATTAGTTATGAGTTCAGGACTATTAACTTCTATGTACAAGTTTTTACTTCCTGGAAATTTATTAGGGTTTCCTGAATCTATTTGTTTGTAAGCTGATAAAGAGATTGTACACTGCTGCAGATGGCACACATACCAGGATGAATTTTGCTTGGTGTTTTATGCAAGTGCTCAGTGCATTTCTTCTGTACCTCAGGGGTTGGTGATGTCTGCAGTCCTGTACACATGGCATTAGCATTATCTTTTCTACTCTAGTGTTTCAGCCACTCCTAATTTTCTAATCTTACTGTTTCTTTTCTAACCTCTTAAAGCAAATATGTCCTATACATTACAATCAAAATTTTTACAGTTGTCTCCAAGGTATGTACAAATAAATTGGTCTGTACTTAATTTGTGAATATAGGAAGTGTATTAGTGGGACTAGAAAGATGGTTCAGAGGTTTAAGGGTGCTTGCTTGTAAAGCTTTCAGGTCCATATTCAATCCCCTAATACCCACACAAAGCCAGATGCACAAAGTGTGCATGCCTCTAGAATTCATGTGAAATAGGAATAGTTCCTGCCACACCCATTCTCTTTCTCTCTCTCTTTTTCTCTCTCATACTCTCTCAAATGGACAGACAAAATATTAAAAGAAAATGTTAGTGAAAATTGCTATGCTATTTATTTCAAGGATTACAAAAAATATATTTTTAGTTAAATGTTTGAGCTGCTACAAACCTAAGATCTTTTAAATGAGGCAACCATGTCCCTGTTTCCTTTGTGGTTTGTTCTAGAGTTCAGGCACCATGTGCACAGAGCTATCTTCAGGAGGTAATGAAGAAAAATCAAATTTTCTCTATCTTTGAGAACTTCAGATCTGAAAAGTAAAGTTCTGGGCACAGAATAATAAGCATGGGTAGATACCCTGCAGAAGAATAGTCAAATGCATCTAACAGAATGATCAATTTTACCTGAATTATCTTCAGTATAAACTTAGGACAGTGAAGTCAATGGCATTAGGGAGAGCTGAGGCTGCAGGTGGCAGTCATCACTACTAAGAAGTTGCTCTGCCAAGCATCACACTCAGCACTCCTCGCCATGCCACTTCAAGGTCCAATGTAACAGGATTCTTCTGTTGTCAGTCTCTGCACATCTCATTGCTTTGTTTCCCTGTACACCTTAATGTATACACAGGATCACCATATGCGGCCTGTACTTACCCAAAGCTTGCTCCATCTAGCTCTCAACAACCCCATCAGTGTGTCATCTGGTCGAATTTTATTTATTTTAAATATAGCATTTAATTTATTTTTTATTAACAACTTCC
Organism: Jaculus jaculus; assembly: GCF_020740685.1. Classification (NCBI taxonomy): domain Eukaryota; kingdom Metazoa; phylum Chordata; class Mammalia; order Rodentia; family Dipodidae; genus Jaculus; species Jaculus jaculus. The sequence continues at coordinate 43,801,015 of NC_059111.1, forward strand.
ATGATTATAAAAACTACCCCATGATAATACCCTCCCTCCCCCCACTTGCCCCTTTGAAACTCCACTCTCCATCATACCTCCTCCCCATTTCAATCAGTTAGTCTTTTACTTTTAATGTCATGATCTTTTCCTCCTCTTATGATGGTCTTACGCCGGTAGTGTCAGGCACTGTGAGGCCATGGATATCCAGGCCATTTTGTGTCTGAAGGGAACATGTTGTAATATAGCATTTATAATAACATTTGCTCAATGCTTCAACCTTTTCCATAAATGAAGTATCATTTATCATGTATTAACTTTGGACTTTATATAGTTACATTGATTTTATGCCTATTTGCAACCACAGTTTTATTTATTGTTGCTTTGAAATAGATTTAGTACCTGACAAAGCAAAAAGAAAATCTTCATTAATACTGTGGATGTCTTAAAATATTTGCTTTAAAAGAAATACACATTTGTTGTTGGAAATTTAGGAAAGATCTTATACACACACACACACACACACACACACACCACACATCAAATATATTGTTCCATGGTATTATTGTCTATAAGTCACCCAGTAGGACTGGTTAGTGGTATCACTGCTTGAAAGCCCAGATGACTCCCTGGTACTGTAGCTATCTTTGATTTACCCGTGCTCCTGAAAATAATGTTAATAAAGTCATTGGTTCAACAAGTTGAACTTATATAGAACCCTTTATTTGGACAAGAATCCTTTATCGTGAGTAATAGATGTTTCCTGGTCTCTCAAGAAAAGTCACATGAAACTGTCATTTATAGATGAAAATGCAATTTTCTGTGACTGATACACCTAGGAATGTCTCTTTTGGGAGATAGCTCAGTTAGTAAAATGCTTGTCTTGCAATCATAAGGACTTGAGCTTGAGTCTCCCAAACTCATGTAAAATAATCCAGACCCAGTACACATGCTTGTAATGTCAGTGATGGGAAAGATCCCTGGTGCTCACTGGCCAGCAATCTAGGTTGCTTGGTAAGTTCCAAGACAATGAAAGGATCTGTTTTAGACAAGAAGGGGGATTGCACCTGAGGAATAACACCCAAGGTTGCCCTGTGACCTCCATACTCATGTAAACACACATACTTGAGCACTTGTACATTCACCCACAACTCATCCATGCATATGTACAAACACACACAAGAGGATCTCTCTCACTCATGTTACTGTCTTTGTGGGTTCCCCAGCTTGGCAAACTGATTTGTCTTTTCTGAAGAATAACCTATCTAGAATTGTCCCCACAGTGAGCAAGGCTCTGAAGTGTATAGGTGAGTGATGCAGTGAGAGCAAACAAACATCAACATTCACCAAACATGCAGAAGAGCAGTTATTTTGAAGCATTATGAAAGAGCAGTGCAGCCCTCTGTGAGAAAGAGAGAAGCTTCATAGACAGATGGCTCCTATTTCTTTGCTGAGGTTGGTAATGGCAACCTACTCAAACAGTTCTAGACCCTCAGATAACACTGTCCGTATCAACCAGAAGCTCTCACCACACTTTGGGAAGTACAGATAACCATAGAAATTTTTGTTCCATATCATTACATGTCCCTTAAATCCCAGGAAGATTTTGAATCATTGGCAAATGCCTTCTACCCTATAACAAAGTATTCCTATTTGCAAAATTATGTTTGTTTTTGTTGTAAAATAAATTGTGTACTTTGCTCTCCACTGATTCTTGCATGCCAAGCATCAAACATGGATGATAGATTTCAGATTTAATAAATAATCCCTAGTTCACCAGCCTTCTGTGCTGCTCTGTGAATTTCATATTCATCACACATTCAGAGCACTTCACTGCTTAGTAAAACATTCTGAGTTAGAGTACATGAAAAGTACTATATAATTCCCAGTACAGTGCTGGATGAACAATCCCATATTTAAAGATTAATGATTCTTTTCGTGATACAGCTGACTTATGGTACTATTTTTAAAAGAGGAATCTGTGACGAGATGCTTATGTTAAAATGCCTGAAAAGGTTAAGCTTCCTGTTTTCTGCTAAGTAGCTATTTTCTTGCAATGTGTATGGCTTGGCACCATAAATCCTAATGAGAACCAATTTAACTCTGCCCAAATCTCAATTATGTGATGTGGCTTATCCACTCTCTGAGCATCTATAGAAGCATAAAATGTAAATTGTTCTTTGTTTTGTATTCCTGACATCCTATGTGCTTCTCAGCCGCCTCTACCCTACCACCAGCATTGCACATTCATAAATTAAAAATAAGTTTCATGGCACCATTCCCCAAATACTAATTTTCATTAAAGCAAAATACATATGTAATGTTTTAAGCTCAATTAAACTTCTCTTAGACTGTTTGTGATATCTTTATGTTGAGATGCAACCTTATTTCTGATTGTTCTTACTTTCCAAACATTACAATATTCATCTAATTTCTCAGCATTTAAAACTTATTAATCAAACATTCAGAATCAAATGTGGTTACCACACTTTGACAAGTAAGTACAGTGTACAGCACAGAATATACAGGGAGAAGTAAACAAAGCAAAGAATTTTACCATCTTAACAAGTGAATGAATGTTCTTCATGAAAGGAGGCCATGTGAGATAACTTAAGGGACATAATTAGAGTCTGTTTTAGAATAAAATTTTAGTCAAATGCTTAGAAATCATAGCAACAGCTATTGATAAATGCAGCCACTTGGGTGAATCTCAAATATGCTGTTTGAAGTGAAAGAAGTCAGAGGCATCATTCTATTTACATGACATTTTGGAAAAGGAAAAACTATAGCAATAAAGGATAAATCAGTGGTTGCCAGAGGTTAGGACTGGTGAAAAAATTGATAATGTATGTATGTTAGATCCATTCTATATCATGAATGTGGCTGTATTTACACTGTTTTATGCTTTTGCCAAAGTTCTATAATTGCATGCCAAAAGACTGACTCTTGCATAAATTTAAAAATAAACTTCAAAAATTTGAAGAAAAACAAGATATTATTATCATGGACTTAAGATCAATTCAAATCATGTTATTGAACAGGAACACTTTAGAGTTCCTCTAGTCACAATATGAACAATAAGAGTTAAAGTAGTCACAGTCTAAGCTGTGTTAAATATAGGATTCAACACACTGAGATAATGTAGATCCACTGAACTATGTAGAGTAAATAATGCATTTTTCCCAACCAGGTGAAAACAAATAAGACCTCCTTAAACCCAAGTGCTCTCTGTTTAAGAGAGAAATGTCATTGATTTTGCTTAATACAGTATCTACTTTCTGGTTCCATGTAATCTCTGATCGTTTGCTACCTAATCTTATCGTCCTCTAGACCTCCCCTTAAAAACAAACCAGTATATTTCCCATTATGTTTGGAATCTTATTTCCTATATTTTACTCCTCTTTTCCAACAATTCTCAAAAGGTGTTTCAAAGCATAGAAAGTAGTCACTAGCTATACTATACTAAATAACAATTCCTTAAAAAGACCATGAGCTGATTACCTAAGACTCAAACACAAAAATCTGTCCTATTACAAGGTATTTTACATAAACAATTAAGGTTATAGATATTAAAATAGGGAGATTTTCCAATCCAGATGGAGCTGATCTAAATACATCAGCCCTTAAAAGTAAGAACTTCTTCAGGGACAAATAAATGACCTGAGGTAGAAGGTATGTCTAAGTGGTAGGAACAGGCAATAGACTCAAGTCCCTGTGGCAGGGCTTTTTGAAGGAGAACAATAGTCAGAAAATAAAAGAGGCTTCCAGAATGAAAATGACCCCAACCCCATAGCCAATAAGGACATAAGGACTTGGTCTTATAGATACCAAAAACTGAGTTATTCCAACAAACTGAATGAATCAGAAAGTATGTTCTTCCCCCTAGTCCCAGGGAACCTGCATTTGACTCTTGTGAGATCCTTTGTTTATGAGAATAAGCAGTTAAGGAGACATCTTCGATCTACAAAATTGTCAAACAATATACACGTATTGTTGTAAGCTATTAAAGTTGTGGTCATTTATTATGGTGGCAGTAAAAAGCTAACACAACTCCTGAATCATAATATGTTAGAGAGATATCTGAGAATATGGAAATTTTTATAAATGATCCATTTGACAGTCATTTTGCTTTATCCTGTACTTTTGTCCTAAAATGTATTACATGTTAATATCAGGACCAAGCCATCATTGTCTATATATTTGGAAAGTCTTATGTGATTGATATCATAGTCTTCAAATGTTCATTAAGGTTCAGACTTTTAAATTTATTTAATGATGACAAACATTATAAATTTATATCACCTACTACAGCCTATCCAAAAGTAGCTAGTGATTAGTGATGTTTCTTGTTTATACCCCACAAGTCCAAATTGTATGGTTCAAAATTCTTGAATTTTTTTTTATTTCTTCTGAGATCTGTTAATGAATACTGAATTTATAGTTAGAGTTTTTATGGAAAAATTAAAATACCTGTCATAAATCAAAAGATTCAAAGAAACCAAACAAGTCTTAAAGTCAGAGAGTGGCCAAGAAAAGTTCCAGATGATTTTTGGCACATAACATAGGTTGAGTGTTATGTTGGAGTTTTTTGTGACAAGTAGCCAGGTAGTGGCCATCATTTTTGCAAAATTAAGATCTTAATTCAAACTGAGTATTCTGTTCTTTAAGAACAGACTCACTCTGGGCTGGAGAGATGGCTTAGTGGTTAAGTGCTTGCCTGTGAAGCCTAAGGACACCGGTTCAAGGCTCAATTCCCAAGGACCTATGTTAACCAGATGCACAGGGAGTGTACATATCTGGAGTTCATTTGCCATGGCTGGAAGCCCTGGCATACACATTTTCTCTCTCTCTCTTTCTCTCTCTGTCTGTCACTCTCAAATAAATAAAAAAATAAACAACAACAAAAAAATAACAGACTCACCCTGTTACATATAGATTGAAATAGAAAATCAGGTATCAGTGCATTACTTTGCAATGAAGTCAAGGCCAAGCAGACAGCCTCTACTTCCATGGTCTCAACTAGTTGATATGATGCATGGAATGACTCTTTGGTGAGCTCAGAGTTAAGAGGATTTCAGTATAGCACTAAAATGAGTGATGATGCTAGCCTTTGATGTGCAGATGCATGCAGCTTCAAAATAGGGATGCTTGCTCAAAGGATGTCACTAGTTAGGCAGATAATAGATTTGTCATTTTGATTTTCATTCTACATCTCAACTGTAGTGAATACATAATATATGTATGTGTACTAAAACTTGCAGTTAAGTTTTGAGTGAAGGCTACCTTGTCTCCTGTTTACTTTGCATATCCAATTCTACACATTTATCTAAATTTTACCATTTAACTTTAAGTGCAAGATTTTATTTATAGCTTTGTCATAAAAGTGACCTTATTATCAATGCCACAAATATCTGGTACACAAAACAAAGTAAGTAAACAGACAAAAAATAAGAGACTTTAACTCAAAAAATTAAATGACAGACCATTTAGAATAGAGTTTCATCATAGAAGCCCCGTTTTGCTGTTTGTGCTTGAACTGAATAATGGATACAGAGGGATCAACCACTGGTATACTTCAAAAGAAGAGATATTGTTGCAGGTGAGGTGGTGCAACTTTTAATTCCAGCACTTGGGAGGCAGAGGTAGGAAAATTGCTGCGAGTTCAAGGCCACCCTGAGACTACATAGTTAATTCCAGGTCAGCCTGGACCAAAGTGAGACCCTACCTCAAAAAAAAAAATAGACATATTATTGGTCATTGATCAAGATATGTATCTTCTCTGCTTACAAATTTATGAATGCAAAGGCTATTAACAAAGTTTGTACTTTAGACAATTAGTCACAATTCACACATTGTAGCTATTGAAATTGATCTGTGTTGTTGGAGCTGGTTCTATATATAACTTGGCCATGATAACAGACTTTATGTGAACTGGAAATGGGTAAGAAAAGGAGGACTGTTTTCTTCTTTCCAGGGAAGTGCTACTGCTGTCTGTACACTTTCTTTCCATCTAAAGTGCAGTTGAAAATGCAGAAAGTGCCACATAGTAAGTTTGGGTCTCTAGCATGAGATAAATCTCACTCTCCAGTATTAATGTAGTGCATATGTCTTTATAATGTGACTACATTATGTCTCATTGTAGCTGCGCAGGGCGAGATGAGAAAGTGTGCTGATTATTTAGAGATAGCTGTTTAGTTTTATTCAAAAGTGAAGACTAAATATTGTGGATATATTTACTCCTAGTGAATTCATACACAGTACACATACAATATAAGGAAAGGGATACTTCCCTTTCTTAAAATTTAATTTATTTATTCTTTTCAGCAAATACAGGCAGTTTGGTACCATTGTTTATGTTCATCCATGATCTACCCCCTCCCAATGGACCTTCCTTGTTGATGTAAATGGGTCATGCATTGTGGAGTTAGTCCACAGTTATGGGTAAGATAAATGTCTCTGCATATCATGACCCAACATGTGGCTCTGACATTCTTTCCGCTCCCTCTTCTGCAAAATTTCCCTGAGCCATGTTGGGTTCATTTTTGGTCTGCTTCAGTGATGAGGTGTTGGGGTCCTCTGAGGCTCTGGCTCTCTGATTTGGTAGGAGTTCATTTTTTTCTGTGTTGGTCTCCATCCCCTTTGTGCTGGTATCTGGTTCAACAGGAAAACAGCACCCTTGCTTGTTTCGCCAATTTTCTTTAGTTTCAGTCAGGCCTCTTTTGAGGTATGTTGGGGCAGCTCTCTCCTTAGGATCTGCATTTATCTGAACAAGAGAAGCAGATTCTCCAACAGAGAGTAAGTTAGCACCTGTAAAATTGAGATAACACTTACTTTTTTGATAGAGAGTTTATTAGGTGTAGGCCCTCTTGTACCCCATGATTAATGGTAGCTCGATATTGGAGAGTGGGCTTATGTTTGGATATGGTTCTGACTTGTTTCCCAGCTCCAGCTGTGGGCCTCATAACACTGAGGGAATCAGTTAGCCAAATCAAGAGTAGTTGGTTCCCCACCATGGCTGTGTGCCAGTATTGCACTAGTATGGGCATCACACCAGTTTATTTGTTGCTTATTAGGTTAGACCATGAGTTGCTTGGACAGATATTGGTCATTTGCCCCAGTCACCCATGTAGCACCTACTGGCACTAGACACACTGACTATCTGGGGACTGACTCTCTCCTGGCTTCCAGCCATGCCATTCTATTTTACCCATCAGCTGTGTATGGAGTCTTTAGCAATAGGGTCTTACCACTGACCTTTGATGGGTCATCAAGTATTCTGACAAAAGTCTGTCATTGTTTTAGGAAACCTTGTAGGTTTCTCTGATCAAAAGCTCATTGTGGATGATAGCCCCATGCTGGTAGTGGGGGTTACAGGTCAATGCCCACTAAGAAAATGAGGAAAAACATAACTAATATACAAGAGTTAGAGAGGAGAGAGAGAGGGGGGAGGGGGAGAGGGAGGGAAGGAAGATGTAGAAGATTTAGGTTAGTCGTGATCCTACCCTCTCCAGTGTCTTGTGGTTCAGGTTTTTCCTAAAAGGGTCTAGTGAAGGTACAGCCATTTGGTCTGCCTTTTAGGAAGTAGAATTTTATGGTACCATTGCCGTTTGGGTCCAGATTAGTGTTTCCTACTCTTTGATGCCCTCCCCTCCCTCCCCATTCATCTAGTGTCTAGTCCATGAGGTGCTTGCTGGGTATGTAAGTTATCTTGGGTAGATTCAGGTTAGGTGTTGTAGATGAGTGAGACTATGGGTCAATTTTTTTTTCTGTGATTGGGTAAGTTCACTGACAATGATCTGTTCCAGGTTCAACCATTTTTCCTCAAATTTCTTTGTGTCATTTTTTCTTACTGCTGTATAGAATTCCATTGTGTAGATATACCACATCTTAGTTATTCATTCTTCTAGTGATGGACATCTGGGTTTATTCCAGCTTTTAGCTATTACAAATTGAGTCACTACAAACATAGTTGAGCAAATCTCTCTGGCCTGTGGTTTGAAGGTTTTAGGGTAGATGCCCAGTTAGGGTATAACTGGGTCTGTTGGTATCTCTATAGTCAGCTTTTTCAGGAGTCTCCATATTGCTTTCCAAAGTGGTTGTACCATCCTACATCCCCACCAACAGTGAATGAGTGTGCCTGCTTCTCCACATCCTCACCAGCATTTATTTTCATTTGATTTTTTGATGTTGGCTATCCTTATTGGGGTAAGGTGGAATCTCATAGTTATTTTAATTTGCATTTCTCTGATGATTAGGGATGATGAACATTTTCTTAAGTGTGTGTTTGCCATTTGTATATCTTCCTGTGTGAACTGCCTGTTCAACTCTGTGCCTCGTTTTGTGAGTGGGGTGTTTGTGTTCTTATTGTTTAGAATTTTGAGTTCTTTGTAGATTCTAGAGATTAGGCCTCTATCAGTTGGATAACCTGCAAATATTTTCTCCCATTCTGTGGGTAATCAATTGGCTTTGCTTATTATATGCTTGTCTGTAAAGAAACTCTTCAGCTTCATATGATCCCATTGGTTGAGTGACTGTTTAAGAACGTGAGCCACTGGGGTTTTGTTCAGGAAGTCTTTTTCCATTCCTATATCATGGAAAGTACTTCCTAAATTTTCTTCCAGTAGGATTCAAGTTTCTGGTCTTATGTTGAGGTCTTTGATCCATTTGGATTTGAGTGTAGTGCATGGTGAAATGTGTGGATCAAGTTTTGGTTTCCTGCATGTGGTTATGCAGTTTTTCCAGCACCATTTGTTGAAGATGCTATCTTTTTTTCATCCTATATTGTTCAGGCCTTTGTCAAATATCAAGTAGCCATAGTTGCTTGACCCAAAATCTGGGTCCTCAAGTCTATTCCATTGGTCCCTTTTAAATTTTTCCATGCCATGTACCACAACATGCATTTTAAGTGCATGTGTGTGTGCTCCTGTGTGCTTATAAGTGTGGATGGTGGAGGAAAAACTTAAGTGCCACGGTCTCATGAACATCATCCATATTTTTTTAACTTATTTTTTAAAAATGGTCTTTTACTAGCCTGGAGCTAACCTGTTTTGCTAGACTGGGTGGTCAGTGAGCCCCAAAATCATCCTGTTTCTTCCTCTTCAGTGTGTGAATTACAAGCATGTGCCACTATGCCTTCATTTTTGCATAGGATATAGAAATTGAACTCAGGTCCTCATGCTTGCATTTTGCTGACTAAGCTATCTCTCCTGCTCTCTCTCTCTCTCTTTCTCTCTCTCTCTCTCTTTCTCTCTCAATCTGTATGTATATTATATCTCAAGAATTACTGGGTGTCTATCTAGATCTTTCTCTATGCACAGGTTAATTTCTCTGCCTTTCCTCTTTCTTCCCAGTCAGTCTGGGAAAGGGGAAATTTCCATTTGGCTTGGGCTTCCCAGCTAGAAATCTCTGTAGCTCCTTATTCTTCCTAAAATAAATCTCATAATTCATAATTAAGGAAAAAGAATTCCTGCTCTGACCTTAAAGGTCTACCTTTTGAAAATTTCACACCAAATTCTGTAATGTCTCCAACCTGTTTGAAGGAAAAGCAATTCTAGGCCACTTATTAAATAACAACCTTGAAACCGCCCTTTTCTGGGCCTTAGCTTACTTCTTTTGAGTAGTCTAATCTGCATGTTCACATTGGTACATTAAAACTATCAGGTAAACAGGTATTGACTCTGAAAACTACAAAGTACTACATGAAATAAAGGTGCAATTTTTTTCTTGGGCCCACTTTCCATTATCAATCTTCCACCAATTGTGAACTACAAGAGGGCCTATACCTATTAAATTCTCTCTTAAAAAACAATAGTTATCCCATTTGTCAAGCACTAACTCTACTCTCCATTGGAGAATTTGCTTCTCTTTTTTCAGATGGATGCAGGTCCTAAGGAGAAAATCAGCTTACCATGCCTCAAAAGGGCCCCAGCTGAAACTAAGAGTAATTGGGGAAATGAGCAAGAGTGCTGCTTTCTTGGTTAACCTGGGACCAGCACAAGGGTGAAGGAGATAGACACAGAGAGCACTCAACTCCTATAAAACGAGATATCCTGAGACAAATAGGGTACCAAGACCTCATCACTGAAGCAGACCTAAAATGAACCAAACATGGCTCAGGGAAATTTGCAGTAGAGGGGGCAGAAAGAATGCTAGAGCCATACATTGCACAGAGACATTGCCTCTTACGCATAACTGATGGCTAACCCCATAATGTACCACCCATATTCCCCAATGAGGAGGGTCCCTGTGAAGGGGGGAGGGCAGGGAGGAGGTTAGTGATGGTACCAACATGACTGTATACACTGTGTGCATAACTAATAAAAAATAGCAGTGCAATTTTTCTCATATGGAAGTCTCCTGGACCTAGAAAACTGGAACTTTTTAGTGTCCAAGGACAGATTGACTTATATCTCACCTACCAGGAGGAATAGTTTCATCTGTGCTTGTTCCATTGTGAAGATGCATTTCTTTGATGGATAATTTGGAAGCAAAATAAAAGTACTCTGCTTTTTTGTTCATCTGCTAATATTACACAATCTGTCTGGCACTATCAGGTTGTAAACATAGCCTAAAACTTTATTTCTTGCTCTCAGTTTTCTTGTAATCCTTAGCTTTTTCTCAACTGAAAATTTCCAATGAAAAATCTCTCTCTTTTGCAACAATAACTATCCTTTCAACCTTAGCTTACCAAGGAACACCCTTCATTTTAGGCTAGACTATATTATTCATAGTTTCTTTTTAGAGATCCCCATGAGTGAGTGACAAGTTTCTTTTTTCTGAATTATTTTTATAAATTTGAGTTTCTAATGTCTATGGTTTATATGTATGATTACCTGGCCTTCACATACATGTAGTCCATAGGTAACTGCATTTGCTTTTACTATTAATAACTATGTAAAGCTATACAAACTGGGAATGCTATTCTGAACTCATTACCAGAGAACTGGAAAATTACCTCAATCCTTGGCAAGTGGCCTAAGGCTAGGACTGCCTCACATACAGAAATTACTTGGAAAAAAAAGCAAGGAGATCAGAACAAAAGGTTAAGGAACTGTAGCAGACAGCTTCAGGTTTGCTGAGATGAACTTCCAGACCAGGTACAGTTATGAAGGAAGGGGTATTTATTGAAGTTTACAGATCCAGGGGAAGTTCCATAAATGGCAAAAGAAGCTGGCCTTCCTTCACAGGTCCAAGCAGAGAGATAAGCACAAGCCAAAAGTCAAAAGCCACACAGCACAGCACACTTCAGGAACTCCAGCTAGGCACACTTTACACATCTTTAGATTGGAATCTCAAACCCACCGCCACACCTTAAGATCTGCCCACTAATACTGCCTCCAGCCACGTGGCTGCAAATGCAAGCTAGAAAGTAATAAAACACTGAATATACTGGGGACCATCTAGTCAAACTACCACAATTATCAAACCACAGTGACAATGGGAGGATGGTACAAATACAAAAACAGAAATGCATACCAGTGGAATATTCTAGATAACCCATATCTAAACCCTCAGAGCTATGAACACCTAACTTTTGACAAAATTCTCCAAAACATGCACTGGAAAACACAGTGCCTACTCAATAAATGGAGCTAACAAAAGTAAGTATCTACCTACAGAAGAAGGAAATTAGGTTCATATCACTTACCCTGCACAAATTTTAATTTAAATTACATCAAAACTGATACATTGGAAAACCTGAAATACAAGCTGCTATAGGAAAACATATTGGAGATACTTTAAGGCAGAAACTCCAGCTAGGCACACTTTGCATATTTTTAGATTGAAATCTCAAACACACCACCACACCTTAATGTCCACCCAGTGACACTGTCTCCAGCCAGGTGACTACAGATGCAAACTACAAAGTAATAAAACATTGAACATATTGGGAGCCATTTATTCAAACTACCACATTCCGCCCTTGCCCCCCAATAGATTTATAACCATAACAAATTGTAAATTGTATTCAGTTCAATTTCAAAGGTCCCCACAGTCTTGACCAATTTAAGTTAGTAAGTCATGTAAAATCAAACAAGCTAAATGCTTTCAACATATAAAGACATCGAGTAACATTTTCAATTAGTATAATGCATAGCAAGGAGAGAATAAATCAATGCAAATTCAACCACCATCAAGCAATCATCAAACTTCTGCAGTTCAAGTACAATATAACCAGAAACTACCAGTCTCTAGATTTTCCAATTCCACCCCTCCAGCTAGGCAGAGTAGACAGGGAGCACTTCCATCCTAGGCCAACAGTGCACTCTATGGTAACTCTTGCATAGTCCTGTATATCCAAAATGTCTTCATGTTCGGAAAAAAAAATGTTCCTCCTTGTGAGCAGCATTTTGTGAGCTGGCAAACTTAGCAAGACTGATCTGTGTGAGGATTGGCAGGGTATGTCCTTATCCTTTAAGACAGGAATGGTGAGAGACTATCTTCTAATGATCTGTTATAAACACTCAACTGGCAACATAAACTCAGACTTACCTTAGAAATATTTACTATATATATATATATATATATATATATATATATATATATATATATACTGAACTAATTTAGAGTAAAAAAATTAATAACTGAAATATAGTATAGTCATCTTCACTTTTAAAATTAACAACTTAAGGATGCCTAGCTATCTTAGTTTGTAGGGCTAGGGACTCTTTAAATTGACACTGTGATACATTTTTTAAGTCTTATTTTCTTAAGAAATATTACTGGAAAATCACATGTACACAAAGTTCTTAACATAAAACAACACTTTCCAGATTATCTACTAAATGAATATATCTCGAAGTATTCCACTGCAAGGAATATGATCTATATATCAACTCAGGAGTGAGGCAGAGGAGGGCTTAAAGATGGAGGAGCACCACTCCAAAATTCAAACAGGACATGGAAAGAAAGCAGACTTGGAGAGCCAATGTTTGGAAGAGCATTAGTCTTTTCCACTTCTATCACCAGTGCTTAGGTAGTCACTTGCTTCTTTGCTCTCTAGCAAAAAGAACACATTGAGACTTTCTTTTCTCTTATAAGAATACTTTAATCAAAAACGGCTTATAACATAGTGTTTCCTTAGTAGAGTATACAAGGTTCTACTCGGTCTCTGTTCCTTCTGGAACAAACCATTCTCCTGGTGCAAAATCATTCACCTTGAGGATGCCTGTTCAATTAAGAACATGTCCTCACATGGTTTCCTACTCAACTAGCAGATAGATCAACCCTATGTGTGACAATGAAATAAAAAAGAAAGGCTGTTTAAATAAAATCACTTTATATATATATGTGTATATATATACACACACACATACATGCATACTTTGTTTCTAGTTTACAGTGTTTCATGGAAAGTTAATATTTCCTTCAACTAATATTTGATAACTTCTACAGAATAGGCAACAACTAATAATATCAAGAAACAACTATTTGGCTGCATATTTTAATATCATATTCAAAAAGACTAGAATTAATCCAAATTCTTTAAATGGAACATTTACTTATTTGTAACACTTGGGTATAATACACTTTTAAATAAATTACATTTGTGTGAATTTATAGGGGAAAAAAAAACTTTTAACATGGTTGGCATTTGATTAAAATCACAATATGGGGTTAGAGCAATGGTTTAGCTTGAGAATCTGAGGCAGCCTGAGACCACCAGAATTTTAATCTCCAGATTCCATTTAAACAGATGGACATGGCCCACATGTGTCTGTACTCTTGCAAGGGACCCAAGAATTGTCAGAGTCTTGCAAGTTTCTGAATCAATTAAGAGACTCTGGCTCAAAACAAAGACTGGCTAGAAAAGTGATGAAGAAGGCCACCTGATGCTCTCTGCTCTAGCAGCTGAAGGAAAGCACCCCTGGCCACAGGAGGGCATTTCAAATGTAACATGGGCACATATACATTCACACTCCACACAACACACACACACACACACACACACCTCACAGTATAGACATATACCTCACATTATGCAAACTCCACCACTTATATATCCACTCCACATTATACACATACACACCCTACGCTTCACTACACACTCACTTGCGTGCACACACACACACACACACACACTCTCTATTACAAAAATTAAAGAAAATAAAGTCACAATATGATTTTTAATTAGAGACAACTGCAAGTCAATTCTAAATAGCTTGAAGCCCTAAACAGCATTCTTACTTGATTTGTGATATTTATTCTATCAAAGACACAGGCTTCTAGATGAGAAGTATTTTAAGTGTCATTGTTATTAATTGCTAGAATTGTTATAATTGCTAGAAAAGTTATTTTTCCTGAAATGTTTGACTTTATTTACTTGAAGAAATTATCACTACTAAAAAATATGCTGACCTTATATGGATTTCTACTTTCAAATAGCTACTAACACACAATGTGGAAAGAACAAAATAAGGATACAGTTCTAACACATCCAGAAGTCTCTTCTGTACAAAAAAATCTTTAGCAAGTTACAGGGCTATAAACCCCTGAAATGAATATGATAAATGTCAAATGTGAGTTGCAACTGCTGTTTTTAGGGTTAGTGATGGCACATGACCACATTCAATACTCAATTGCTTCATGAACATGTAAGGGACATCATCAACTAATCTCAGCTTCACAGAAGAAGCTTGTTGTTCATGGACTTGAAAAGAGTACTGCCAAACTAAGCAGACCAGGAACTTGGTTGTGGTGAGTACGAGTAATTCTAGCTCCTAGGAATTAAATAAAATCACACATACACAGCACTACCAAACTCAGATATTTGAGTGATTTTGTGAAAAAAAAATGACTCTACTGTACTCTCACCTATTTTGGCTATCCAGACAATATAGATTTATACAACCAGTTCTGAAGTAATTATCAGTGCAGTTCTGTTGAACCACTTCTATCCAGATATGTAACTGTTTCCTGCTCATGTCATGCTTTTCCTGTCATAAGAAGCCTCTTCACAAAATTGAAAGCATGAAACTTCCACCCAGGAACTGCTTTTGGTTGGATGTTTTATTTAGCATGAGGGCCAGAGTTTGAATCTTCAACACCCACATAAATATCCAAGTGCAGTGGCACATGTTTGCAATCTTAGATCTGGGAGATGGAGACATGAGAGTCCCCAGGGTTTGCTGTCTATTCTAATCAGTAAGCCCCAGGTTCAGTGACAGATTCTAAACCAGATGGAGAGTGATTGATGAAGATCCTGGCATTAATTCCTTGTCTCTCCCTCCATGCACATGCACATGCATATACGAGTACATACCTACCCAACCAACATGCACTCTACACTTACAAACATGCAAAAGTACATGTATATTTATACCACACCCACATACACATTCAAAAAGTTTCTACATGGCTATCATAACTTATCTTGTTAGCATATTTTAAAGGAATATGTAATATATAGATCTCTAAGTATTTCAGATCTATATCTAACTTTCAAGTGTTTATCTGCCAGCCTAAAGTATGCCCTTTAAAATGAAAACTGACATCATTAGTTTTGTCTAATAAATTTAAAGCATATTCCTGAAATTCCATTCCAAAATTAACATCTGCATCTGCTATTTGATACTCTCATATATTGTCACTTTCTTTCTACCTAACTCCAGTGACCCAAGATACCAAGAGGCTTCTGAAATAGCACCAGTGTTTCTGTTTAGCTTTATCATATACTCTTAAACATCAGAAGAAAATGGCATATACCTCCACAAAGATTATTTTGAAGTTTGAATTATCTCATCAATTAGAAGTAGTAAATTCAATTAAGTAAAATACTTTAGATAGTGATTGAAACAATGTCATCCCATGGCAATGTGGGTAATTTTAGTGGTTATAGATTTTCAGCTCTAAATACTTTCACTTGCATCATTTCCCATATCAAAATACAGAAATATGTATATTCACTGGTGTATAAATGTAACAGACATGAATTGACTGGGGGAGAAACCAGCAAAACATTTTCTCTATCCATTTTACCTAATAATTTTCAGAGTTAATGGATGGATAGTGACCTCATCCTCTTAGTAAACAAGATGTTATTTGCTTATTGGTTATAGGGAATTTATTGGTTATAGGGAATGATAATTATTTCCCAGGACATGTTTCAGAGGAATAGAATTTCACAGCAGCAGCATGATTCAACTTTTTTTGAACAGTTTACAAGCAGAGCAGAAATAAGGAGTACATTTGAGATCTGTTCTTAGAAAGAAAGAATGCTATCTGATTAATGGATCTGTTCGGCTGAGAGTGTACAGTTCCTCTTGTTAAATCAGCTCAGGCTAAACAACTGAATAGAATAGATCTTCATCAAAACACTGCAGTTTTCAGCATCTTTAAAAAAATCTTATTAAATAGAATTTTGTGCAGTGGGGGATAGGTTGGGGTGAACCCAGTGTCCTAAGAATGCTAAACAAGCACTATTGAACTACATTCCCTAACCCTAGAAATAGAATGTCTTCATAAAATGAAGTATTAATTGGAAGCCTGCATGCTATCTTCATAGCAAGGAAGGGCTGTTTTTCATGAAAAGAGATATGCAGGAACTTATATCAGCATCCATCCCTCTCTCTCATTCCTAGGTGTTATTCCTCCTCATACAGGGATAATGATAACATAGAAAAAAGGTCAAGAAATAAAGGAACTTGACAGCCATCTGTATAACATGAATTATAATATTTTATGGCATGGAAAATAAAAAAAATCCCATCTTTTAAAAGGGAAATTTTCAAACAAAATCTGCATCTGCCCTATATGGAAACTGAAAGCCACTGATTAAAAGCACTAATGATAAGGAAAGTATTGCTGTGATTCATCCTTTCTGATTTAGATGTATAAATTAAAATGATTTCAAATTAGACACTAACTGATAGCAAGTTGGTTTGTTACTAAATATAGTGAGTCATCTAACTTTGAATGGCTTGTATATTATCTGGGCTAACAGGTGCAAAGAAGAGAAAACAAAATGAATACAGCAGAACTTTAACAACATCTGGATGGAATGTTTAACTTACATTCCTCAAAAATTAGTCTGATTGCCTTTTATCTCTAGTTCTTTTGGTGTAAAAGCCATGTGTGCAACATAGTTATTTAAAACTGCATTACATCTGCAATATTTATAATTGCCAGCTTCTAGTGAGGGCATCAGCAACAAACATAGTGAAGAGGGATCACAGGCAACTTCCAAATATGCTTTCAGTGCGAATAATCCACAAGATGAAATATTTAGGCTGCCAAAAGAGGGCCTTCTTAATGCTGGGCTCTTTTTCCTGTTAATATTGATATGTACAGTAGAAACCTTTTTAACTCTGCATACACACACACACACACACACACACACACACACTGATCCTTGTAGTATAAATGCATTGATAAGGAAATAGGAAATAGTTTCTGTAAACTACTGTTATTCTGAAAATAGACAATTCATCAGCTAGATTTCTAATCTATTTAAGAAGCAAGAGAAAATTGAGCAGATGTTTGAATAAACACACAAAATGAAGAAGACCACTCAAACACCTACTGCTTTTGCTGTTTTAATGGATCATTTGGCACAGTTGAGGGTGTTTTAAATCTCATTGAAAAACAAGATTTCCTGGAGCTGGCAATATAACTCAGTAATAGAGCACCCAGCTTTACTAAGAACTTATTTCCAGCACTGACAAAATAAACACTAGGGCCCAATATTTGCTATTGCAATGGTCCTATTATTAAATGTAGGGAATTCCACTGAAGCTCCGTTTTTTTTTCTTACTAAAATATGTAAAGCACAACTATCTTTTTGTCTATGTGCATGCATTTCTCTGGGTTTTACAGTACAAAATAAAGGAAGCTACAGTGTTTTCCAAGTGAACTATTTCTTAATACTCTGAGCTCATGAGTCTTGCTAGAATATGTCAAGACTGAAGAGTGTGAGCTGCTGTTGATAGCCTTTGCCAAGAGAGTCAGGCATACATTGTTCAACAGGGAACTTCCCCCACACTCCTCTGTAATGCTGGCATATAATGTCAATTAGGAAAAATCTAAAACATGTGTTAAAGTAAAGAAGAAAAGTTTTTATTAAGTACTAACTAATGATCTAATTGATCTCCAGAATGTGACCTATGCAAGTAATTACTGTATTAAAATAAATCATAGATTCCTACCATGGATTTAAGCTCTGACATGTTTCCCAATGAATTCAGTGCTATATCTTCTTCTTTTCCTTACCTCCCTCTCTTCCCTACCCTTCCACTATGCTCTGTGTCTTCTCTTCCTCTTCTTTTTCTTCCTTCTCCCTTTCCTCTCCCTTCCCTTCCTTTTCTCCTCCACTTCCCTCCCTCTTCCTTTCTCTTTCCCACCCTGCATTCTTCCCTTTTCCCTCCCTTCCTTGCTTCTTTTTCCTCTTTTAGGCATATTTCCATTACTTCCTTCAAAGATAGTATTGCATACTCACTGATCACATTTCTTCCCTGTGCATCATCCCCTGGCAAATTTCACTCCCCTGGATTAATTTCTGACCTCTATTAAAAATTCATTCCTCAGTTCATCTTCCCATAAAATAGCACCTCCTTTCTCCAGCATTCATGAATCTATCCATAAGTGCCATTTCAAGTTAAATGTTTTGAGATAATTGTTTAAGAATCATAAAATTTCCTTATGTTGAGACCATTATAACAGACTTCCTTTCTGAAGTTGCCACAATCTTCAAGATGTCAGTAAGAATCCTTTGATTCTATTTTCATCTTATTCTATTTAATGCTGTTGAAACAACAGCATCACTGGCTTGCTGAAGAAACTCCAACTGTTGTCCCATGTCTATCTTGAGAAGTCCTCATTTCAATGGTATAATGCTATCTTGGATTTTCTACCTTATTTCAAAAATTGTATACTTATATAACTTTAAATTCCCAAAATAACTTAAGAAAGAAGGAGTTGATTGCATCATTGAGTTTTTATCTGTATTTTTTATTTTAGAAAGAGAATTGGTGTGCCAGGGCCTCAGCTACTGAAACAGAACTCCAGACACTTGCACCACGTACTGGGCATGTGTGGCCTTGTGCCTGCCTCAGCTTTGTGTACCTGGCTTATGTGGGATCTGGAGAGTTGAACATGGGTCCTCTGGCTTCACAGGCAAGTGTCTTATCTGATAAGCCATCTATCCAGCCCTGACTTTTTATTTATTTATTTTTAAATTTTTATTAACATTTTCCATGATTATAAAATACATCCCATGGTAATTCCTTCCCTCCCGACCCCCACACTTTCCCATTTAAAATTCCATTCTCCATCATATTACCTCCCCATTACAATCATTGTAATTACATATATACAATATCAACCTATTAAGGATCCTTCTCCCTTCCTTTCTCTTGACTTTATGTCTCCTTTTTAACTTACTGTCCTCTGCTACCAAGTGTTTTCCTTCTCACGCAGAAGCCCAATCATCTGTAGCTAGGATCCACATATGAGAGAGAACATGTGGTGCTTGACTTTCTGGGCCTGGGTTACCTCACTTAGTATAATCCTTTCCAGGTCCATCCATTTTTCTGCAAATTTCATAACTTCATTTTTCTTTACCGCTGAGTAGAACTCCATTGTATAAATGTGCCACATCTTCATTATCCACTCATCTGTTGAGGGACATCTAGGCTGGTTCCATTTCCCAGCTATTATAAATTGAGCAGCAATAAACATGATTGAGCACGTACTTCTAAGGAAATGAGATGAATCCTTTGGATATATGCCTAGGAGTGCTATAGCTGGGTCATATGGTAGATCAATCTTTAGCTGTTTTAGGAACCTCCACACTGTTTTCCACAATGGCTGGACCAGATGGCATTCCCACCAGCAGTGTAGAAGGGTTCCTGTTTTTCCATATCCCCGCCAACATTTATTCTCATTTGTTTTCATGATGGTGGCCAATCTGACAGGAGTGAGATGGAATCTCAATGCAGTTTTAATCTGCATTTCCCTGATGACTAGTGACGTAGAACATTTTTTAGATGCTTATATGCCTGTTGGGGTTTGATTCAGGTGTCCCCCATAAACTTTAGGTGTTGTGAATGCTAGGTTCCCAGCTGATGGAGATTTGGGAATTAATGCCTCCTGGAGGGAGTGTATTGTTGGGGGCGGGCTTAAGGGCTTTATAGCCAGTTTCCCCATGCCAGTGTTTGGCACACCCTCCTGTTGCTGTAGTCCACCTTATGTTGGCCAGGCTGTGATGTCCACCCTCTGCTCATGCCATCGTTTTTCCCTGCCATCGTGGAGCTTCCCTTCGAGCCTGTAAGCCAAAATAAATCTCTTTTTCCCAGAAGCTACTCTTGGTTGTGTGATTTCTACCAGCAATGTGAACCGAACTGCAACAATGCCATTCTTATTTCTTCCTTTGAGAATGCTCTATTTAGCTCCATAGACCATTTTTTGATTGGCTTGCTTGATTCCTTATTATTTAACTTTTTGAGTTCTTTGTATATCCTAGATATTAATCCTCTATCAGATATATAGCTGGCAAAGATTTTTTCCCATTCTGTAGGTTGCCTCTTTGCTTTTTTCACTGTGTCCTTTGCAGTGAAAAATCTTTGTAATATCATGAGGTCCCAGTGATTAATCTGTGGTTTTATTGCCTGAGCAATTGGGGTTGTATTCAGAAAGTCTTTGCCAAGACCAATATGTTGAAGGGTTTCCCCTACTTTTTCCTCTAGCAGTTTCAGAGTTTCAGGTCTGATGTTAAGGTCTTTAATCCATTTGGACTTAATTCTTGTGCATGGCGAGAGAGAAGAATATATTTTCATCCTTCTGCAGATATATATCCAGTTTTCAAAACACCATTTGCTGAAGAGGCTGTCTCTTCTCCAATGAGTATTTTTGGCATTTTTATCGAATATCAGGTGGCTATAGCTACTTGGGCTTACATCTGCAGCCCTGACTTTTGAACATAAATTTAGATTTCTTATTTATCCTCATTACTTGTTATCTGGTTGGAATTAGTTCTTTGCTCCAGCCTATCAGGGTAACATTGAGTCTTATTGATATTCCTTTCTTTATCAACAGTATTTTAGACAAACATAATTTAAAGTTTTCCATATGAGTTCATAGTAAAACTTTAGAAGGCCTCAGAACCAAGGAAGAAATACTCATTCCTTCCTCTCTCAAAATCTCAGTAAATCATACACACTACCAATGTTTTAAACCAACCAACTGGGTTTTCATGACTGTGATTATATAGGACAAGAGCAGCTTAGAAAACATCATGTAGTGTTTGTCAAAAATCAATGTATTGGGCTGGAGAGATGGCTTAGCAGTTAAGGAATTTGCCTGAAAAGGAAAGGATGCAGGTTCAATTCTCCAGGATCCACATAAGCCAGATGAACAAGGGAGCGCATGCATCTGGAGTTAGTTTTCAGTGGCAGGAGGTCCTGGTGTGCCCATTCTCTCTCCCCCCCCCTCTCTCTCTCTGCCTCTTTCTTTCTCTCTCTCAAAAAAATAAACAAACAAATAAAAAGTTTTTAGAAATCAGTGTATGTACAGGTATAGGATTATACTGTTGCATGAACCAAGAAATATATCAAAAAGTAAATGAGATATTTCCCTTGACCTATTGAAGCCAATTATAAAGGCTACCTAATTATCTTCTGCATGCCCCCAAACCAACCACATTATTATTGATACATTATCTAGACTAGAGCATTTTTCTTTCCTATTTTCTATTTAGAAATAAATAATGATAATACCATGCAATTTAAAAATTGAAATTAATGTGTAAAAAATGTAGAAAAGAGCATGGGGAAGCAGAATGGCTTTTACATAAAGGTTCTAAAGCTTTATCATTTGGCTTTCTTCCTGTCTAAAAATCTTCATTATCAGAAACAAAGATCAAGAAAACATCTGAGCACACAAACAAACAAAAGTACTTTATTTGCTATTAAAGGATTTGTGGGATAACACTGCAAAATAACACTGCCTCTTGAAAAAAATTAGACCAAAGATAGTAAATATTCAAGGAATTATACTCTGTAATAAAACTTTGGTAAATTTTTAAAACATAAAGTCCTTTATAGACTATAAGTAGAAATATAGGCTTTGGAAACTTGATATCAAAACACAGTTTATTTTGATAGGAAACTTGGCTAGAGTTAGGTAAAATTTAAGGTATGTGTTAGAGAAATGTGTTTAAATCTTGTCTCTGTCGTTAACCAGTGATGTGAAGGTGGACAATCTACTTTGCTATATGTCAATTTTCTCACCTATAAGGTGGAATCATAATATGTACATTATTATTTTCCTGGAAAGATTATAAAATGTAATATACCAATGTTTTGAAGGAAAATGCTTTGTAAGAAGAAACAAATTTCTAAGTTAAATGTCTCCTAATGATTGAACAAATATTCTTTGATAGGGTATGCTTTGTATACATTTTAAAATTCATTTCTCATGCAGTAAAAATATTTTTCCTTACTTTACAAGTGAGAAAACTAAAGACTTAAACTTTTGTCATTTTAACCAAGTTTGCAGAGCCAAATGAGGCAGATCAGGACTTAAACTGCAGTCACACTGACTCCCAAGATAACACTACCAACTAAAGTGTCAGATCGTACTTTGAGCTGCTCCTCCCACCAAACCTGTTTTCACTATTCATAGAAAGTATAAACTAACACTCAGTGGCTACCATCTCAGATATTTTACATAAAGGACTAGCTAATAATATCCTGGCTCAGAAGTTATGGGGAATGAGACAATACTTATTTAAGAAGACATGTTTGTCCCTAGGATGCTGCTTGGCTAACTTGGTTTTATTTATTTATTTATTTATTATTTATTTTGCTTGGCGGGGAAGGGGTAGGGAGATGTGACTATCTTCCTAACTTTCTATGGTTCTGGAGAAACATTGAGTTGAGGTGCATATCCTAAACCCAGCCAGAGCCTCAAAGGGCTGTGTTGATAGCATACTACATACTCAGTCTTTCCTAAGTCTTGTGTGTAGATCCAGGGATTATCTTAACTCATTTTGCTAATAGGGTATGCCTATGGCTCCAAGTGCTTGGATTGCTTCCATGACAGCATGGGGGAATGGCCCAGCAAAACAAAAAAGCATAGAGAAAGGCCAACTCAGAGTAGAGAGACAGGACCTTATGATACAGTATTACTCCTACATTTAGACATATCTGAAGCCAGAGAATTGACAAATCCCTGTTTGAATGTTTAATAGTCGACATTCGGTTGGGTTTTATTTATTGAAGCCTAAAAGTGTTCTAGCTAAACCATTTCCTCTTACCTAAGATCTACTAGACTTATCTTTCCTTTTTCACCAAACACAGTTGTACATGGTTATTAATAATTCCTAAAATTAACCAATTTCTCTCTATCTTCAGGTCATTTCCCTAGGACATTACACTATCTTCTGTGCTTTGGATGTTCCTTTATTCTCTGCAACACTGTTAAGCCAGAAACTCCCTTATATGATATCTTAAGAAGTACGGCGAGACTTCCGGTTAAGATGGCGGCATAGCTACCACGCCAAAGCAGCCTAGGGGGAGAAAAGACCAAAAAAACTCAGCAAAATACAAACTTTTACTAAAAAGTGAGATGTATAGGAAATTGAAGCAGCAGCAGAGAAGTAGAAGAGATCCAGACCATCCAGAGCCCGCACAGGCCGACAAAAGTGGCTCCCGCAGCTCAGCCAACCACTGCGGCGGCGGCGCACCAGAAAGCCGCCAGGCTCGGCTTCAGCCGCAGGAAAAGCCAGGTGCGGGAGCTTCCCCTCACACCGGCACTCTCTGCAACTCAGGAAATGCGAAGGGAGAGTGGCAGTAACGGAGGAGCAGACAGCGAGGTAGAAGAACACGTGGAACAGCGAGAGAACCAGAGCAGCTGCAGCTCCCTCCCCTCCCCCACTGCCTGAGCCCAGCTCCAGCGAACAGAGCAGCAGTCCTGGACCCAGCCACGCCAACTTGAGCCAACAGAGGGACCCAAGCAGGGGCAGAGTTTGGCAGCAACATCAGTGGCTCCAGCACCGGAAACGATGGCCCCAGCAGTAGCAGTTCCAATTGCAGCAGCAGCAGCAGACCCAGCAGCGGCAGACCCAGCAGCAGCAGCTTCAGTGGGAGCAACGGCAGTGGACACAGCAGCAGCAGCTTCAGCAGCATTGGTGGGTCCAGCAGCAGCACCTTCAGCAGCAGCGGCTACAGACCCAGCAGCGGCAGCTTGAGCAGCAGCAGTTCCAGCAGCGGAGGTGCTGATCTACAGGGCCACACTTGCCAGGCTTGGTTTGCCCTGCAGGAAAAGCAAGTGTCCAGCTCCAGAAATCAGAACAGCAGCCGGACGACCCAGGCAGCAAATTGACTGAGACCAAAATCATCCAAGGTAACTGGGATTGCACCAGGGAAGGGTCTCACTTGGTCACAAGCTGACTTGGATCCCTCAACAGACCAAAAATCTTAACCTCTTTGTTGATAGAGGATCTGGTCATTATAATAACTACTCTTGCATACATACTCGGGGCTGTTTTTATTTGAATGTGTACAGTGTTTAGTTAAATTTTAGAATCTACCTGTATTTTATTCCACTCAGCCTGCTTGAATACTCCTATAGCAGGGAAACTCAACCCCTAAGAACATCTTTGTAGATACTCTGAGAGTCTTAAGAGCCACAACTAACACCTTAAGCTCCTTCCCTGAAAATATATTACATCAAATCAATTGATACAGCTAAGAATACCCAGGTAGCTAGAAAATCCAAGCATTAACTTAATCCAAGATGCAAAAATATATACATTATAACACAAGAAACACTAAAAAGCAAGATGATATAAATCCACCTGAAAGTATTAATGCATCAGAAATGTCCTCCAGTGAGAAGGAGTTAGAGGAAATGCCTGAGAAAGAGTTCAAAAGAATGATTATAAATATGTTCAAAGAGGTCAAAGAACACTTCAAAAGAATCAAAGAAGAAATCAAAGAGGAAATCAAAGGAATCAAAGAAGACACAGGACACCAATTTAATAAAACAAAGAAGGCAATACAAGACATAAATAAGGAAACAGAAATAAAAAAAGAAAAGCCAGTCAGAATTACTAGCAATAAAGAACACAGTTAATGAAATAAAAAACTCTGTAGAAAATCTCACCAGTAGGATGGGTGAGGGAGAGGACAGAATATCTAAGCTAGAAGACCAGGTGGCAGACCTAATACAGTCCAACAAAGAGAAAGACAAACTTATAGAAAAGTATGAGTGGAAATTTCAAGATATTCCTGACACTATGAAAAGATCCAATATAAGAATTCAGGGCATAGTAGAAGGAGAAGAATTTCACACAAAAGGCATAGTAGGTGTCTTCAAAAAAATCTTAGAAGAAAATTTCCCCCAAATTGGGAAAGAGGCACCAATGCAGATACAGGAAGCCTTTAGGACCCCAGCCAGAAAAAACCCAGAAAGAACCTCTCCTAGCCATATTATAATCAAACTACCGAACACACAAACCAAAGAAAATATATTGAAAGCAGTTAGAGAGAAAACTAAAGTTATCTACAAAGGCAAGCCCATCAGGATTACAGCAGATTATTCAACACAAACTTTTAAAGCCAGAAGGGCTTGTAGTGATATATACCAAGTTCTGAAAGATAACAACTGTTAACCAAGGTTGCTTTATCCTGCAAAGATATCCATTCAAATAGATGGAGAAATAAGGGACATTCCATGACAAAAGCAGGTTAAAGGAGTATTTGAAGACAAAACCAGCTCTACAGAAAATGCTTGATAGAATCCTCCATGCTGAAGAAAAGGAAAAGCACACATATAAGGAACCTAGAAAAAACAAGCAATACTCAAATACTAGTTAACACAAGAGAGCACAGGTAGAACCAGAACCACACACACACAAAAAAATGGCAAACATAAATACACACTATTCAATAATATCTCTTAATATCAACGGCCTCAATGCCTCAACGAAAAGACATAGGTTTGCAGACTGGGTTAAAAAGCAGGATCCTACAATTTGTTGTCTCCAAGAAACTCACATTTCTACAAAAGATAGACATTATCTTAGGGTGAAAGGTTGGAAGACGGTGTTTCAAGCAAATGGGCCTAGAAAACAAGCAGGGGTTGCTATCCTAATATCGGACAGGGTAGAATTTAGTCCAACGTTAGTCAAGAAAGATAAGGAAGGTCACTTTATATTGATTAAGGGCACACTCCAACAGGAGGACATTACAATCCTAAACATATATGCACCTAACATGGGGGCTCCCAAATTCGTCAAACAAACACTATTAGAACTAAGGTCACAGATAACACCAAACACAGTGGGGGCGGGTGACTTTAACACCCCACTCTCATCAATCGACAGGTCATCCCAGGAAAAAATAAACAGAGAGGCATCTGGACTAAATGAGGTCATAGAAGGAATGGACTTAACAGATATATAAAGGACATTTCATCCAAAGGCTGCAGAATATACATTCTTTTCAGCAGCACAGGGAACATTCTCTAAAATAGACCATATATTAGGACACAAAGCAAATCTTAACAAATTCAGGAAAATTGAAATAATTCCTTGCATTCTATCTGACCACAATGGAATTAAACTACAAATCAGTAGCAAGAAAGGCTATAGAGCATACACAAAATCATGGAAACTAAACAATACACTACTAAATGAAGAATGGGCCAATGAAGAAATCAAGAAAGAAATAAAACAATTTATAGAGTCAAATAATGAGAACACAACATACCAAAATCTCTGGGACACAATGAAGGCAGTTCTAAGAGGTAAATTTATAGCCTTAAGTGCCTATATTAAGAAATTAGAAAGGTTGCAAGTAAATGACCTAAAGCTTCACCTTAAAGCCTTGGAAAAGAAAAACAAGGCAAACCAAATATCAGTAGACGGGAAGAAATAATAAAGATTAGGGCAGATATTAATGTAATAGAAACAAAAAGACAATCCAAAGAATTAATGAAACAAAGAGTTGGTTCTCTGAAAGGATAAACAAGATTGATAAACCCTTAGCAAATCTGACCAAAAGAAAGAGAGAAGAGACACAAATTAATAAAATCAGAGATGAACAAGGTAACATCACAACAGATTCCAGAGAAATTCAAAAAATCATAGGGACATACTATAAAAGCATATACTCCACAAAGTATGAAAATCTGAAAGAAATGGATGATTTCCTTGATCTATATGACCTACATAAATTAAATCAAAATGAGATTAATCACTTAAATAGACCTATAACAAACATGGAGATCCGAACAGTTATCAATAATCTCCCAACTAAAAAAACCCCTGGCCCGGATGGATTCACTGGGAATTTTACCAGACCTTTAAGGAACAGCTAACACCATTGCTTCTTAAGCTTTTCAGGAAATAGAAAAAGAAGGAATTTTACCAAACTCCTTCTATGAGGCCAGCATCACCCTGATACCAAAACCAGGCAAAGATAGAACAAGAAAAGAAAATTACAGACCAATCTCCCTCATGAACATAGATGCAAAAATTCTCAACAAAATATTGGCAAACAGAATACAAGAGTAGATCAAAAAGATCATTCACCCTGACCAAGTAGGCTTTATCCCAGAGATGCAGGGATGGTTCAACATACGCAAATCTATAAATGTAATACATTACATATGGGTTGAAGGACAAAAATCACAAAATCATCTCATTAGACGCAGAGAAAGCATTTGACAAAATCCAACATCCCTTCATGATAAAAGACCTACAGAGGCTCGGAATAGAAGGAACGTGTCTCAATATAATAAAGGCTATTTATGACAAGCCTACATCCAACATATTACTAAATGGGGAAAAACTGGAAGCTTTTCCACTAAAATCAGGAACAAGACAAGGGTGTCCACTGTCCCCACTTTTATTTAATATAGTTTTGGAAGTCTTAGCCAACGCAATAAGGCAAGAGACACACATAAAAGGGATACAAATTGGAAAGGAAGAGATCAAGTTATCATTATTTGCAGATGACAAGATTCTATATATAAAGGACCCTAAAGACTCTACTAGCAAACTGTCAGAGCTGATCAAAATCTACAGCAATGTAGCAGGATACAAAATAAATGAACATAAATCAGTAGCCTTCATATACGCTAACAACAAATACACAGAGGATGAAATCAGAGAATCACTCCCATTCACAATTGCATCAAAAAAAAAAAAAAAAGTACCTTGGAATAAACCTAACCAAGGAAGTAAAGAATCTCTACAATGAGTACTTTAAAACACTCAAGTGAGAAATTGCAGAAGATACTAGAAAGTGGAGAAACATCCCTTGTTCCTGGATTGGAAGAATCAATATTGTGAAAATGGCAATCTTACCTAAAGCAATCTACACATTTAATGCAATCCCTATCAAAATTCCAAAGGCTTTCTTCATGGAAATAGAAAAAACAATCCAAAAATTCATTTGGAATCACAAAAAAACTCGAATATCTAAAATAATACTGAGCAACAAAAATGAGGCTGGTGGTATCACCATACCTGATTTTAACCTATACTACAGAGCCATAGTAACAAAAACAGCATGGTACTGGCTCAAAAACAGACATGTAGATCAGTGGAACAGAATAGAGGACACAGATGTAAGCCCAAGTAGCTATAGCCACCTGATATCCGAGAAAAGTGCCAAAAATAGTCATTGAAGAAGAGACACCGTCTTCTGCAAGTGGTGTTTTAAAAACTAGATATATATCTGCAGAAGGATGAAAATAGATTCTTCTCTCTCTCCATGCACAAGAATTATGTCCAAATGGATTAAAGACCTTAACATCAGACCTGAAACTCTGAAACTGCTAGAGGAAAAAGTAGGGGAAACCCTTCAACATATTGGTCTTGGCAAAGACTTTCTGAATACAACCCCAATTGCTCAGGCAATAAAACCACAGATAAATCACTGGGACCTCATGAAATTACAAAGATTTCGTGCTGCAAAGGACACAGTGAAAAAAGCAAAGCAGCAACCTGCAGAATGGGAAACAATCTTCGCCAGCTATGTATCTGATAGAGGATTAATATCTAGGATATACAAAGAACTCAAAAAGTTAAATAATAAAGAATCAAACAAGCCAATCAAAAAATGGGCTATGGAGCTAAATAGAGAGTTCTCAAAGTAAGAAATATGAATGGCATATAAGCATCTAAAAAGCTGTTCTACGTTACTAGTCATCAGGGAAATGCAGATTAAAACTACATTGAGATTCCATCTCACTCCTGTCAGATTGGCCACCATCATGAAAACAAATGATCATAAATGTTGGTGGGGATGTGGAAAAAAAGGAACCCTTCTATACTGCTGGTGGGAATGCAATCTGGTCCAGCCATTGTGGAAATCAGTGTGGAGGTTCCTAAAACAGCTAAAGATTGATCTACCATATGACCCAGCTATAGCACTCCTAGGCATATATCCAAAGGACTTAGAAGTACGTGCTCACCCATGTTTATTGCTGCTCAATTTATAATAGCCGGGAAATGGAACCAGCCTAGATGTCCCTCAACAGATGAGTGGATAATGAAGATGTGGCACATTTATACAATGGAGTTCTACTCAGCGGTAAAGAAAAATGAAGTTATGAAATTTGCAGAAAAATGGATGGACCTGGAAAGGATTATACTAAGTGAGGTAACCTAGGCCCAGAAAGCCAAGCACCACATGTTCTCCCTCATATGTGGATCCTAGCGACAGATAATTGGGCTTCTGCGTGAGAATGAAAATACTTAGTAGCAGAGGCCAGTAAGGTAAAAAAGAGACATAAAGTGTAGAGAAAGGAAGGGAGGAGGATACTTATTAGGTTGATATTGTATATATGTAATTACAATGATTGTAATGGGGAGGTAATATGATTGAGAATGGAATTTTAAATGGGAAAGTGTGGGGGTGGGGAGGGAGGGAATTACCATGGGATATATTTTATAATCATGGAAAATGTTAATAAAAATTTTTAAAAAGGAAGTCCTGCAAGTATTCCCTACTATTTATACTTCTGATAATGACATTAGAGACATGAATGCATATTTTTGTCAAGAAAATACTATTAACACTTTTGAATGTTAAGCACTTAAATAGATAGCTTATATTTTAAAAAGAAATGACACTCTACTGTGACTGTCATTGTGTTCCTGCTGGTCTTTTGTGATCTAACTTTTGTGAACATCTTTACCCAACATGTATAGAATCACATGTATCTGATACTGAATACCCTGATTAAGAAAAACCTGAAATAGCAATATGTTCTCAACATTAAACCATTCTAACCTGCCTTTGTAAGTACAAGGTCAAATTTTTAAATATCTACTCCAAACAATCTTAAAGGTGAATTTATTTCATTATATTTGCAATTTCATTTGATGTCTATCCCATGTCAGTACATTCATTCATAATGTCGACCATAATACTCCTAAAATGATCAACTAACTATGCTTTTAGTGCAATGGAAATTTAATGCTACTTCTGTAGCTATTAAATTTATCCACATTTGTTCAATTCTATCCATACAGCACAGTAACCTGTTGTGAACTAAAATGACATGTACTACAATTGACCCTGAGAATGAGCTAGGTTCTGTTTGCTTAGTGGTAACAGGCAGTGAGAGTCCATTTAATGACAGCCATTTCAACAAGCATGCTTTAAATATCATGGTTGCAAAAAATAACTTCTAAGCTGTAGCAGAGTAGGTCATAGCACTTTAAAGAGGTACAAATGACAGCATCTAAAAGAATGAAAAATTCAGGAAGCACTGGTAATGTGAACTTAATCATCATAATAAAGGAAACTTTAGAGCAAAAAACCCATAAAGTCATGAAATGAAAATTTGGCTGGGTGTCAGAAACTGCATGCAGTGCATGCCCTGTAAGGGTGCATTGGGATAGTTTCATTGCCAAATTAGCTAAAAAGTGCCTCCTATCTCACCATGCAATTTACACATTTCTACTAAGTTTAGAATTAAGCTCACAGTTAGCTATTTTTTTGAGTTCTTTTAAGTTAAGGAAATATTTAAAATTGTTTTTATTGTGATTATTCTATTTCTGGCTTTTCCTGGTGATTATTCCTAATAAGGACATTTTCCAAGAAACCTAAAGAACGAGGATAATCCACCCTTATCTTTTGTGGAAATAATGTGGCAACCACTGGTCATGCCATGTGAAGGATGCCATAGCAAGGGAGACCCTATTCACACTACAGACTTTGTTTATTTGTATGTTATCCCAATAAACTTGCAGCACTGAGGTTCACATGTCTTTAGTAAGGGAAGCTTATTCTGTGTGCTCATTGCTGGACATAACACCTGACTTCATGATGCTAGGCAAGTACTTTACCACTCAGCTACATTTCCATCCCAACAAAGGAAATACATTCAAATTGTTTTGTGTGGGTACTGTAGCAGTCAACAATGGCTCCGTGTGGTGGTAACATGAATGGTAACTGAAATATCATTCAGTAGACTGCTGACTTCAAAGTCTCGTGCCTGTCTCATTGCCAGTCTGCTATCATCTTCATGAAGCATGCCATCTTTCTGTCCCAGTTTCCTACTGCACAACTCAGATCAATAACAACTCTCTGTGCCATTGAGTTGTGAATTTTGAGTTAATGATTGTAATGTTTTGGAAAAGTGTAGCTATCATTATTAGTAGATAATTTTAACCCACAATAGTGCTAAATGTTTCCAGATAATAAAAGGTAAAGGAAACAGAGGTTCAGAGAAGGTAATAATTACCCAAGCTAAAAGGTAATGAAATAATTCACTCTTTTACTCACTTACTCTCTCATCTACTTCAGATACATTCTCAGGCCAACAGGGATGAGGATTGGATTGTGATACAGATAGTAGGTGCATTAGAACACAAGGCAGCATGTGATTAATCAGATCTAGGAATTGTGCTGTTGAAGCAAGAACACAGCTATGGGAAGGTGAGAGGTTTACAGAGGAGGCAATTTGATAAGACACAAGCATGAAGCATCCCAAAGAGCACAGAATTCAACTTTTTCTGGTGCCTTCCTTTGCAGTTCCAGTCCTTTCTTTTCTCGCTCTGCTCCTGGCTGAGTGACTCAGCTAGATATTAAAAGGTTAAGGATAGTCTTGAGTAAATTAGCATCATTTTACTCATACTAAACACACTACTGACCCAAGGAGGACTGGGTAGAAAGATGTAAATGGAACTATGTAAACCTTTCCAATTTTAACAGTTGAATTCAGAGGACATTCTAAATACTAGTATGTGTCTAGTGAGTACTTGATTCATTATGGATTTCCACATCATTATTTTGCATGATCTTCTTGAAATCATTTGCTATAGGAAGGTGAATGCATTTCACACATGAGGAGGTTAATGCTCTATTAAGAAATGTTAAGAGTCTGGATTTGAACCCATGTTTGCTAATTCAACTTTGCACTGTTTCCAAAACAACTGATTTCTTTATCTTCAGGAAGTCTGAGAAATAAGGACTCATGCAAAAATTTTTCCCATGACTTGGTTTAGAATTGTTTTTAGCTTATTTGAATTTAGATACTTAACCTTGATAAGAATCTACTTAAAATTCTGTTCATTTCCAGAAAAATTTATTTCATTGTTTTTCAACCTTCAGTGATAGCCAGGTCCTTTCAAATAGAAAAATGCTTGAAGGTCTCTAGTGTTCATTTATATTTAGTCTAATATTACTTAAATATATGTAAATGTGAAATTGACCATCATAGTATTTGTAAAATTTTTATGACTATAAACTACAATACAGATATAAATTAAATGCAAATAAAATTTCAACTGAATAACATTCAAATTTATATTTTATGTGATGAGTAATTAGTGATAATATCTTGGTGAAGTAGATCACTGACTAATAAATATATTTATATCTTCTATATCAATTTTGACACAAGTTATTGTATCTATTAATAATGATTTTAGGGTTTTTTTTTGTTTTTTTTTTTAGGTCAAGCAGTCCCAGGATGGAGTCACTGTGGACAAAATGTTGATAAGAGGAGGTCTTACAGGATAATACAACAACCAATCTGACTACATTCCTCAGAAACCATCCTTGCACCTAGGACACAGTTTCCTGTTTACCTTATCTCAAGAGCCTCTATTTTGGTGATGCACCCTTACTGCCTGCCATAATCTTGGGATTAACAGGAAAATTCCCCTGAAGAAATTCACCTACCTAACTTCACAAAGAAGCCACCCATTCCCCTATCCCCACCCAGCCATAAAAAAAATAAAAATAAAAATATAAATATAAATATCTAACCTTCAGGAACCCAAGCTGCTGTGCTCTTCTCTTACATCTTTCCTGAATAAAACTTTTACTTTGCTTCAGAGTGTACTAATGTGGTCTAGTCATTCTCAAACCTTACATCTGTTGCCAAAACCTAGGAACTTACATCTGGTGCCCTAACCCAGATATAAGTCCCAGTTGCCCTCTCTGGTAGCCAAACATCCTTTCCCTGACCAGACCACCAAGCTGCCACTGACCCTCTGAAAGCTTCAGACCATCTCTGCCTGGTGCCAGTTCTCGCTCCCACCACAATTCAGCCTTGCTCTTCTTCTCTTCTTCATCTCTTATCTCCTTCTCAGTAAGTGTCCCTCACTGATTGGCCTGTCCTGGGTTTATCCCTTTCTCGTCAAAGCCCTGTTAACATGCCAAGCTATACCCCTTGCCCACATCTGGGAACTGCAGCTCTCAAGAAAGATGCACTCTTGACACCTAAGGCCTCTCCCTGTCTTCAGAGTACTGAGCCCTAAGGGGCACCTTTTGGCTCAGGTTGCTGGCTTCAGTACACTTTCCTGCTTCCTTTTCTGTTTCTTTCCTTCCATCTCCACTTTTTCCTATCCCATCTCCTCTTGGTGTCTGCACCCTCCTTATCACCTAAAATACCAGTATAAATTTCTGTACTGACAGTCTTTTTCTCTCCACATATATATCCAAAAGCTCAATGAAAATTAAAAATTAAAATTACTTCATTGAAATATACATATGATAAATTCTCACTACAAAATGTTCTTCCAACTCATAAAATAAATGATAATTTCTGCCATTTTCACAGGGAGAATTTGCAGCCTTGCTGAGAAGCCCGTATCTTCGTAAGCACACTGGCAGTGAAACAGTGCTGCTGTAGGTGCCCTCCTACAATGGCCTGTGATGAAAATAAACAGAACCATGGGCCTGAATACAGAAGGTGAAGTGAAATTACAAGTAATGCTCAGATATTACTTGAATAACAATCAAAATAATAGCTGGAGAGATGGCTTAGCAGTTAAGGCATTTGCCTGTGAAGCTAAAGGACCCAGGTTCAATTCCCCAGGACCCACATAAGTCAGATGCACAAGAGGCACATGCATCTGGAGTTCATTTGCAGTGGCTAGAGGCTCAGGCTTTACCTTGCTCTCTCTGTATCTCTTCTCTCTATCTCTCTCTGCTTTCGAATAAATAAATGCTTTCTTTTTTAAATTAGAAAGTGAAAAGAATTATAATAAATAAAAAGAAGACTTAAAATCAGAATGCCTCACACTGACCACTGTTTTATTCACATTTCTAGATAAGCCCTCTTCAGTGATCAATTTTCTTTTTTCCCACTTACTGTATTTATTACCTTTGGCAAGAGTGGAAATGGAGCCACAGAAATATTTGAACAAGCGCATTTTCCTCTTTCAAACAGGAATACTATAAGAGGCATTTAAAACATCCTTTATCCTTGATTTCTTTTTATTAATTAAGAACATACATACACATATATACATATATATGTATTGGTTTATTGAAGTAGGGTCTCATTCTGGCCCAGGCTGACCTGGAATTCACTATGTAGTCTCAGGGTGACCTCAAACTCACGATGATCCACCTACCTCTGCCGCCAGTCCTGGGATTAAAGGTGTAAACCACCATGCCTGGCAAGATACTAATATTTTGATGTGAATATCAATTTACCTAATTATAATATTGGGAAATGAATCAAAAATGGAAATGCAAATATTTTTTCTTCTTGCAGACTTCATATTAAAGAGACTCTCAGACACATATGTAGCTGTGGAAATCAGAATGTGTAAAACTCCAATGAAATATTTACAACATACACACTTCAAAGAGTAGTGGGATTTATAACACCAATGAATAATTGTTTTGTGACAAAACTGTGAGACTATAGAACCTCTTCTTCCACTGCCTATGGTTGGCTCTCCACTAGCCTCCCTTCTTCTCTTTCTAGAAGGCTTTGAATATGGTCTTATTTTTTCTTTCCTTTTTTTTTGTTCAAAATGTCTTCCTATTATCTTCTTGTTTTATTATTATTAGTTTTGTACTCATTGTATACAGACAAGGTCTGTCTCCCCACCCCAGTTCTCAGTGCACCAAACACCTTTTATTTCCAATTAAATCTGTTTCTACTTTGATGGCTTTTGTTTGTTTGTTTGTTTCTTCCCTCCTCCACCATTCATAAGACAATGTTGATGGTCCCAGGATTGTGCTGATCTTGTACAGGACATGAATGCAAATTGCCACTTCAAGTCCAGAATACTGCATTCCAAATCACTCCTTCCCATCCTCTGGTGCTTACACTCTTTCTCTCTCCTCTTTCCTAATGTTTCCTGAGTCTTGGAAGAGGGAGATATAGATATCTCCTTTAGTGCTGAGTACTCCACACATTGATGAAGTTTAAGTCTCCCCAGCGGCACTGCCAACTTCAAAACAATTTTTCTGACTACAGGTGAGTGCGGCACTAAACAATGGGCATAAACATAAATACCTAGAGGGTGATTTAATGGTCACAATGATTCCATTTAGCCAAATAACAGTGGTAGCTTTCCTTCTATGGCCTGTGATTTCCTGAGACATAGGTTTTTGATTAAGTTTTCAGTAACAAACATGACTTTCTTCCCATACTTCACTGATTGGTTGTATAGCTCATGGGGTCTACTGTTGGATAAGATTGCTAATGACTTTTCTCCATAAGGATGCTGCTCTCAGCACATTCAAGCACTATAATCGCTAGCTAGCAGGGAGATGTCCAGTTTTGTTCCAGCTTAATTTCTCAGAGTCATCTAACTGGAGCTTGTGGTATATTCAGCAATAGGAGCTTGTCATCTTTTCCTGATCAGCAACCAAAAGCATTGGAAAATGACCTGTATTGTTTTGGGAGCACCCAACGCATAACTGTGTGATCTTATTGTTAACATCCACACTTACCACAGAGATGTGAAATGTCTCATATTTGTTTTTTCTATTCCTATTTTCCTTCAACCTATGTAGAAGGTTAAAAGAATTAATTAGGTATCCACTCACCTGCAGCAAGGAGATCTAAAGTCTATTCCTATTCCTTTCAATTAGCCTCATGTACATAATTCTTCCTTGGTTGGTACGAAAGTTGCCTTCCATTGCTGGGATGAAACACCTGACCAGAAGCAGTTTATGGAAAGAAAGTGTTTGAGGGAATGTTTCATAATGATGAAGAAAACATAACAGGTTGTTGGGCATTGCATTCCACAGTAACCCAAAGGAAATACTTTGAGTGATTTATCAATGATCACCCAGTGGCCTGCACCAATAAATCTCATGATCTTCTCCTAGTGACACAACTCATCTAGAAAGGCTCACTTTCAAAAAGCTCTTTACCAAATTGGCACCAGCTAGGGAAAAACACATGAGACTATTGGAGACATTTCATTAAACTTACCACAGCTGGGGTGAAGAATTAAAGTATTAAGCAGGGCATGTAAGTTCAAGGAATAACATTTTCTCTCCCATATTCTCAGCTACTTGTCATTTGAATAACACCATGTCTGCCACTTTCCAGGCCCTGGTCAATGTGTACATTAAATTCAGGAATGAATTCTTCTACATAGATCTTGCTACCTGCTAAATCTGCTGAAGGCAACTATTCCTTCTTAACATGGACTCAATATTCAGAGCTCTGACTCAGGATTTATGAACTTGAGTAATTCTAAATGCTTTGATTGCATTTATTATGAGATGCTACTGATGTCACTTTTTTTTACACCAACTTTTATGAAGAAAGTAACTGAATTTAAAAGAAACATAGTCTTACTCCTATGTGAGTCTTAGTGACTGTACCCACTTAGTACCCATTGGTCAAACTTACTACATTCTTCTCTCCAGAAAATACCTTCTAAATCAACTTCTGTCAAATCAGTATTTTCAGCTTTCACAGATGAGTGCACTCATGTGGCACTTGTCTTTCTATGCTTGGTTTCTTTCTCCCGATATAATGACCTACAGTTCTAACCATGTTGTTACACATGACAGAATTTCACATTTTTATGGCTGAATGGGGGAGTCAGATGGTCTGGTGTTCTATTGAACAGTAGTTTCCTATAGATAACAGTTCTGAACTATACATAAGGATAGATTTTGGATGTTTTCACTATAATGAAATGATGGCTGAAGTTAGGTGTATTTAATTTAATTTAACCATTACATATGTGTGTGTATATTTGTGTTTTATATATGTCAAAACCCATATAATGTATAATTTTATCTTAATATGTATCAGAATTTTTAAAAATGTCTCTGTGCCATTCATATAACATGCTATGCTGCCAATTAATATGTGTGTATTTGTAACAAGTAGTGAACTGAATAGAGAGGAGAATGAGGTATGTGGAGCTGAAACATTTGCTATGCCTTCATCTAGACTGTTTTCTGAGCAGTCCTGATGACATGATGCCTCTTATTGTCTTGCCTGGAGCTCAGAGGTAACAAAAGCATTTTGGGGGAATATATAAGATTTTGGACTGTTAGATTGATAGAAGACAGTAGACCAGGAAATTTGTCCATGTACTAGTGTTAGGACCCTGTGTCTGTTGTGTTAAATGGTAGAAGGAGCGTTACCTGTCTGATGTGATTTAGGCTCTTGAGATGAGAAAATGACTATGGATTATCTGGTGGCACAATGTGGTGACATGGGCTTTACAAGAGGAGAACACCAGGGGAATAGCTGATGTGACAGTGAAGTCCTCTGAAGACAGAGGTAGGAATCATATAGACAAAGGGGCAAGTGGTCTCAATTGGCTAGAAAAAGCAAGAAAAATAGATTCTCCAGCAGAGGTTCCAGAAGCCATGATTCTGTGGGTGTTGATTTCACCCAAATCATTCCTTTACACTTCTGACCCTAGGGAGCTGTGAGGTCTTAAGCTTCTGTCACTTTAAATCACTAAGCTTGTATTCATTTTTACTAATAGCAGTAGAATACCAGTTTAAACCATATTCAATATCATAAACTTTCTGGAAGAAACCTCAGACTTTTTTTTTTTTTTTTTTTTTTTTGGTTTTTTGAGGTAGGGTCTTACTCTGGTCCAGGCTGATCTGGAATTAACTCTGTAGTCTCAGGGTGGCCTTGAACTCATGGCAATCCTCCTACCTCTGCCACCCAAGTGCTGGGATTAAAGGCATGCGCCACCACGCCCGGCTTCAGACTACCTTTTAAGTAAGCCTCGCAGATAACCATTATGGTTAGTGTTGGAAAACTTCATCAGACTTGTGTACCTCGGTCTAAGGGAATTTTATCCACTCAGTACATATCTTGCATATAATGTTGAGAGTATTTGTTTTAATAATATTCCCTTTACACTAACAAGAGTCCTTAGGAAAGCAGTGTACACTTCTCTCAAGTCTCTCCCTTCTATTTTCAAATCATAAAACTGTATTTCAACAGTTACATCCTGATAGGGGTACCTTCACAATTCATATGCTGACACCTTACTTCTCAGAGTGCTTGGACTTACTGATAAGGTCTTTAAAGAGGAAATTAGGTTAAAGGAAGTGTCACAGGTGGGACCCTGACATAATATAACCAGTGTCCTTATAAGAGAGAAAGACAGCAGTGATATTTAATAACAGACAAGGCCACATGAGGACACAGCACAAAGAAGCTTGCCATCTGTAAGCTACAGAAAGAAACCTCGAAGGAACTAACTTGCTGAAGAGTTTAACCTTAATCTTCCAGCCTTCAGAAACATGAGAAAATGAATTTTATATCTTTAAGCAACTCAGTCTGTAGTACTGTGCTTTAGCATCCCAAGGAAACTAGTACTCATTCCTAACCCAAGTTCTTAAAGTATTTAGTTCCCAAAAGTTTGTTTTATTAGCTAGAATTTTAGTCACTGACATTTATTGTCCACTTATTAAATCCTGTGTATGGTGCTGAAGTCTATATAGCTTTATTTTTTCCCTAAAGTTCTCCAAATAATTCTACAATGAAGATATATATTTTTTTAAGTTTATAGGTGAGAAAACTTCAATCCAGAGAGTTTCCTCTTGGGTACAGGAAGTGAAGTAATATATAGGTGGCTCGGACTCAAAGGTAGGTCTGATGGCCCCATTGTGACAATGATTTTCCCTAATACCTGTCACTTACTAATGTTGCTTTGTGCCAGATAGCAAGAGACATGTGGATGGGAGACTGGTTTGATCCCAGGAGTGTTACCTTTAGTTAAGGAAGGTACTTAGGAAGCAAGATAGAATTTGCTGAGTTACTAGGAGTACTATACACCACTTGAGTAGATGAAAACATACGTTTATATCTTTATTATAACCATTTATCAATAGTCACCAGTTACATTATTACCTGGGTAAAATGGTTATTTCTACATAAATCATGGTTTATATAAATGAACCCACACACCTAATGTCTATCAATAGTTATTTTATGGTACCTGCTGTGAATGGTGAGCACAGTTCTTGAGCATGGGATTCTGGTAATAGGATACAGCATGCTTAAATGCTTCTCTATTTCTCAGATGCTTGGAAACAAAGAAGCTTTCTAAAGGCAAACTGTCCTGGAATATATCTCACATCACCTATGACCCTAGAGGCAATTAAGATTTTGACTGGGTCATGGACAGATAATTTAGTTTGCCCAAGGTTTTGCCTTTTGAGAATGAAATCCAGTCATATTTGTTGGCTTGAAGCAATTTTTGTCACTGTGTAGAAACCAGGTGGTCTAGATTTTATGCTACCTATAGGACTACAAATATTGGAGGGTAATTTTATTTTGAAAAAAAAGTTTCATTTATTTGAAAGTAGAGAAAGAAACAGAGAGAGAGAGAGAGAGAGAGAGAGAGAGAACAAACTAAAGCCTTCTTGCCACTACAAGCCAACTCCAGAAGCACATGCCACTTTCTAGAAGTAGCTTTTCAGGGCACTTGGGAACCAAATCTTGTCACCAGGCTTTGCAAACAAGCACCTTTAATCACTGAGAAATCTCTCCAGCCTGGGTTGTTGTTATTTTGGTCTTGATTCCCTAAAGTTTTGCAATTAGGTTATGTAATATAATTTTTATGTAAACAACGTCCTCAAGAGAATATGAATTTCTTTATGCTTTATTAGGCTCAGAAAGTTCTTCTACTATTAGCAGCACTAGTTATTACTGTGTATTTGGCTGTATGTACACATGCCGTGGATTAAACAATAAGAACCAGAATACCTAAAATCTTAACACATAAAAGGAATATTGAAAAATTAGAGTAAACTTTTGATCTCATTGTTAATAATGAGTTTTTAAAAAGTCAAAACATCCAAGCAAAACTATTAAATGATTTTTTCAGAGTCGTTGATACAAACTTCAGATTATAAACCATAGTCAAAATTATCGGATATGTTTACAAACCTCTAGAGCATTTCCAGTTAATCTCAATGTATCTTTGCTCTGTTTGGTATAATGTTGTTCTCATAGTACTCTGATACCTACTCATTGAAGAAATAACAATGGTCTTTAATCATAAGAACAAATACAAGATTTTTCTAAGTATTTTAAAATATAAATGACTTGCATGATAAATTTTGGCAATGGTAAGATTATTAACTATAGGAAATAATTAAGTTTAGATATATACTTTGCATTAACCAATTTCTGACTATATTTACCTTGCCCAATCATAAGCAACTAGAAGAAATGAGCTGCCAAATTTCTAATTCTTTCAGTTGTTTGTAATTTTTACTTGACTCATTCACTACTCTTCCACACACGTACTTCTCCTTCAGAGCAGATCTTTCCCTAAACATAGTATATGGCCTGGTTAGAGTTTCTCACTCTAAAGTAAGTCTGACTCTTACTTTAACCTCTTTCCTTCTGCTACTTTATATTATCTTTTCCAGAAGTATCATGTTCCACATGGTTTCTTAGGTCACATCTTGTGGTACATATTGACAACAGAGAGAAAGAGACCTACAAGGTTTCTGTTCACTTGGGTTTTACACACACACATACACACACACACACACACACACACACACACACACGCACACACACACACACACCTTTTTACTCTATAGAAAACTCCCAAAACCTCTCAACCTTTTCTTCCAAAGGTATGCACCTTTACCATTTCCATTAGTCTGAGTTCTCATTATCTCCAAACGGATTAATATAACATCTCTTCCACCATGGTCAGATTCATTCTTTAACTCCTCCATTTCTTTCCTCATCTTTTTATATACTTCTAGAAATAATTATACACACCATTGCTATGCAAACTTTTGAGGCCTAAAGTTGCTGTTTTTTCTGCATAATTTGATAATTACTAGTGTGTCATATCTTGACTGAACAACCAATGTAGAAATCCAAATAATGTTGTCTTCACTAATACCCAGTCTGAAAGTTTGAGACTTGTCAGCCTCTTGCTTTCTCATGACCTCATCATCAAGTTGTTTTCTTTGTAGGTTCACTCCTGTTTTTGTTTCCCAGATCTGTGGTTTTCTGTACTTGCAGATCCTGCACATCTCTATTAGGACTCAGACTACTGTGACTTCAGAAGACATATCTATCCTGAGCATATACAGTTCCTGGTTTGTAATTTGATACTGCCACTTAACCTTATATTACTCTTTCTTCTTTCTTTATATTATTGCAATGGCAGGAGACAGAACCCTTGCTTCCTTTTTTATTTACCACCCTCACATGTTAACTGGGGACAATGGGAACATACACACCCACACTCACAAAAATTATTTCTGGCCATGGTGGTGAATGCCTTTAATCCCAGCATTTAGGAGGCTAAAGCTACCCTGAGAATACAGAATGAATTTCTGGGGGACACCTGAATCAAACCACCACATTCTGCCTCTGGTCCCCATAAACTGATATCCATACATGATGTAAAATACAATGCATTCAGTCTGATTTTAAAAGTCCCCATAGTTTTTATCAATTCCAATGATGTTCATACATTCCCATAGTCCAAGATCTTTTAACTGAGCCATAATACCAAAAAAATAACCTCAAAAAACCCATAATGGCACAGAATAAATTTTCACACTGCAAAAGATGGCATTGGGCATAGCAAAGAAACATTCAACCAATACAAGATTTAAACAACCAGGGCAAATATCAAACTCTGTAGCTTCAAGTCCAGCAACTCTAGCCAGTGACAAATCTTCAAGTCTGATAATTCTAACCAGCAACAAGTCTCTGGCATTCCAATTCCGTCCCTCCAGCTAGGCTACTCACAGTCCTGGAAAACTTCATTGGGGCCGGCAGCTCCTTGGCAGCCATCTCATGGTCCCGGCATCTCCACTGGGTCTCCACTGCAAGCCACGGTTCATCCTCATGGCCCCATGGGGTCTCTATGCAGGCAACCAGCAAACCTGCTTCACACTGCCCATGGCTATTTCCAAAACACAAGACCATGCTGCAAACTCAATGACCCTCTTTCCAGCATTTCTTATACTCCATGATACCAGGTAGGGTGCCAATTTGTTAATCCAGGGGGGATTAAAGCAGACTTTGAAGAACAGGACACTCCTTGAGCA
Organism: Jaculus jaculus; assembly: GCF_020740685.1. Taxonomy (NCBI): domain Eukaryota; kingdom Metazoa; phylum Chordata; class Mammalia; order Rodentia; family Dipodidae; genus Jaculus; species Jaculus jaculus. The sequence continues at coordinate 43,843,734 of NC_059111.1, forward strand.
CTCAGGCCCTTTCAAAAGAGTCTACATTCTTCTTGTTGCCCCAGCGCATGTCAGCTAGCCCAGTCTCAAAGGTTGTTATCTCTCAGTTGCAGCTGAATGGGCAACAGTTCACCCAAAGATTTTTCTTTCTGTGCCATATCCCTCTGCACACACCAGTTCATTTCTACGCAAAGCAACCCTGCACAACTTCTCAGGACACAGGCATTACAGCAAGCTTTTCATACAAACTGCTATCCCAGTCCAGGCAAAGCTCTTTCTCACCCTCATAAGCCAAACCTCACAGTCAATAGTTCTTACTGCATTCAGGTCTTTCAACTCTGACCAGAATAGTCCATCAAGCTGTACTTACAGCACTGCAAGGCATCTCTTAGGCCAAGGTTTCAAATCCTTCCACATTCCTCTTGAAAATCAGTACCAAAAGGCCAAAGCCACAGTCAGCAGGTGTCTAGCAGCAATCCCACTCCTCGGTACCACTTTACTGTTGCAGTCCAGTTCACATTGCTGGTAGAAATCACCCAACCAAGAGTAGCTTCTGGGAAAAAGAGGTTTATTTTGGCTTACAGGCTTGAGGGGCAGCTCCATGATGGCAGGGGAAAACAATGGCATGAGCAGAGGGTGGACATTACCCCCTGGCCAACATAAGATGGACCACAGCAACAGAAGGGTGTGCCAAACACTGGCATGGGGAAACTGGCTATAAAGCCCATAAGCCCGCCTCCAACAATACACTCCCTCCAGGAGGCATTAATTCCCAAATCTCCATCAGCTGGGAACCCAGCATTCAGAACACCTAAGTTTATGGGGGACACCTGAATCAAACCACCACACATGGTTAATCAGGAATTAAACTCACAGCAAATAAGGTCCTCTTTGGCCCTCATTGCTTGTGAAGAAAGAGGTCTCACCTGTTCATCTATATTCCCAGCCACACAATCTTTATTTGATACTTTAATATGTTCTAAATTCTAATATCATTTGATAGTGATGTTGTATAACATTAAAAAGCAAAAGAGATTATATCTTTTGTAGGATATCACTAGCTTAGGCAATAAGTATCATTTCAGTAAAGATATACCTCTAAAACAGAAGTTGGAAGTAATGAATAATATGATGGATTAGTCTAATAGGAAGTACTCCTTGGAGACAAGGAAATCATGTGGACATGTAATTCAGTATTTTGCAGTTATTTATGATCCTGTTTATTTTTCATTAGTTCCTGTATCACTGTAGGACAATGGTTGTGTTTATCTTATTGATTTTATAAGAAAAATATGCTCATAAATATATGTCAATGGTTAGAACTATGCAAGCACATAAAAAGAACCATGTACCTACCAGCAACTATTGCTATTAAAAGTATGGAGTGAAACTAAGTTCACACAAAGTACCTTGTGCCTGTCATACAGTGAGTGTTCCTTGTGGGTGCTACCTACCTAAGAAGCAAGCAGTTGACATCATTTTATCCATTTTATAGATGAAGAAACTGATGACTAGATATTCAAGAAAAATTCTCAAAGGCCACATAGTTAGTGTAACAAATACTAAATTTGAAACATTCACATTTAAATTAATCTTAGTTTAGCCCAATGTGTTAATTAAAAAAGTATGAAAGTAAGATGAAGATTAATGAAGAATGGGAGGGGGATGAGAGGGTAATTGGAAAAACATGATGAAAAAAATTACTTACAAGTATGAAAGTGAAGCTGGGCGTGGTGGCATATGCTTATAATCCCAGCACTCGGGAGGCAGAGGCAGGAGGATCACCATGAGTTCAAGGACACCCTGAGACTAGATAATGAATTCCAGGTCAGCCTGGGCCAGAGCAAGACCCTACCTTGATAAACAAAAGCAAAACAACAAAAAAGTAAGAAAGTGTCAAAAGTGAACAAAAATAAAAATCAACATACAATTTTGACAATTTTAATATTGTCTCCCCTTCCCTTCCATTTACTTTCTTGTTTGTTGAGGGAAGGACAGTTATAACAATGTATCTGATCAGGACCAGTGCTAACACTCCTTTTGTAGCTGGCCTCTCACATCAAAGACATGACTGCAGCAGCGCTTCCTATAGAAACCAAGTCCTGCTTTTATTGCTGAGTTAGGACATACTGTAGGCAATAGTCTACACAGAAATGGAGGTGCTCACATGGGCTTTAGGACTGGGTGGGTATGGGTACAAGAAAAGAGGTACTGTCTCCTGAAGAACAGATGTGACATTTTTTAACATTATTTAGTCCAAGAAATATGGTTTTGTAATACTTAAAATTTTCAATTGCAAGTACACATTAAGAAATATGCTCCTATCTTCTTTTTTTTAAATATTGTTTGTTTATTTTTTATTTATTTATTTGAGAGCGACAGACACAGAGAGAAAGACAGATAGAGGAAGAGAGAGAATGGGCGTGCCAGGGCTTCCAGCCACTGCAAACGAACTCCAGACACGTGCGCCCCTTGTGCATCTGGCTAACGTGGGACCTGGGGAACCAAGCCTCGAACCGGGGTCCTTAGGCTTCAAGGTGAGCACTTAACCGCTAAGCCATCTCTCCAGCCCTCCTATCTTCTTTTATTCACTTTTTATGTCCCCACTACCAAAAAAAAAAATAAGCAAAACTTCTATACATTTCACAACTCATTCCTTTCTCTCAATTCTCAGGGAAACCCAGAACATGCAAGTCGTACTATAGGCCATAAGAGTTCTTCAAGTAATTGTTAGTTTGGTCTCAATGGAGGATATTATGCTATCCTTGAGAAAAGAAAACATCCTGCAATTAAACAAAATATATTTTAGGCAAACACTTAGAGAAAGCATGGATTATGGAAACATACAGAGAAACCTAATCCATTCCTTCTGTGAAAATCCAGGTTAGGGGAAGAACAGTAAATGTGTTATGGTTGTGCTACCCATCCTCAGAAAACCAATGCTCAAGTTTACTTTCTTCTAAGGAGCCTACACAGCATCTGGCTTCTGAATCCCTTCCACTACAGAGCAGAGCTCTCAAGGGATTTTTAATTTCTGAATTTATTTTTAGGGAATCAGAAGTACATTATGTTGACATATTCATTTTCTCTAGGCAAGGCTAGTGCTTGTAAAATAAGAAAATTTCTTGCATGACTAATGAATTTGGACATACAGCACCAGAATGTTACAGCTGTGCTCATGCAGAGTCTTACTGCATGAGAGATTTTTGTTCTGACTCCGTAGTTTGCTCTTGAGGATTGGGAAAATGATGAGCTATCAACTACTAATACATGTGGCAACTAGCCCCTCATTTCTAATATCTCTTGTTTTATTAGCAATCACTCAAATAGAATCCTTTCCCTATAGAGAAACCAAAAGTTACACCAAACCTCGGTTTACACTGGATAATACAGAAAGCTATTATTTTGTATTTGTTTGCTTCCTGAGTTTTCAGCTTTAAATCCAGGTCTGCACAATTGGGCTTTGTCCTTATATAGAATCACATGAGCATTCTAGCCTTTTGTAAAACCTGGAAGCAGATGGACTTGGAGGATCTAGAAAGCCAATCCCATTCTGTGCTTCCTGTCATCATGTTTTAGTCTTGTGCTATACTTAATGGCTTGTGCATTGAATTTGGATTTTCTTTTTTGGAAGCTGCACCTATGATCTAGGTATTTTTGGCTTCCTGTTCCCCATCCTGGGCTTCTTGTCTACAGGTCCTTGACAGATAATGATGTAGTGGGCATTTTTTTTTTCCTTCTAGAGGAGCATATTTGTTATTCTAGGTGAAGTCTATGTCCTGGTAGCATAGAATGAACTTCATCTTTCCAGTGCTAATAGATTTTGCTTTTTTAGCTGCTTTGAACTTATTCAGTGTTCGAGTCTCTAAGTTTAACCAAGTGACCCCAGAGTGTTAGAAATCCATTATCTGCAATTAGATCATTTGTGTCCCAGGCTCACTATTGCATATTGGTCATCTTGATTGGGTCTATGTCTCATTTTCCTCTGCTGGAGATTTAGAATACTAGATTCTGTGCTATAGCATTGTGATAATAATTCAACAAGTTAAGATTTGGAAAGAGTCACACCAAGAGAAAAAAAAATAACAAAAGCAAACTGTTTTGAACCTCAGCACTTCCAGGATCTAAAAAACTAAATATAGTCAAGAAATAGAAAAAAATAATTTATGTAATAACTTTTTTGGAATAAAAGGTACACATTCCCAAATATTTCCACAAGACCTTCCCACACAGGGTGCTTACTGACCTTCTGTAACCTTTCAAAGCAGTCAGCACAACTCTGCAGATGGAGAAAGCTTAGCTTGCTTGGAAGCAATGCTGCTGCCCTTAAAACCCTTTGCACACCTGAGTAGGTAGCATAAAAGACATTAGCACCTAAAAAATCCATCTCTTGATAGAAGATGCAGCAAAAAAAAAAGGGGGGGGGCTCAGACAACCAGTTTTTGTTTCCTTTTGATTTTTTTTTTTTTTTTGCATATGTGTGTATGCATGTATGGCTTTAGGTGTGGCATGCATGTTCGGTGGCCAGAGTTTTATACCAGGTGACTTCCTCATTTGCTCTTTGACTAATTCTTTGAGACAAAATCTCTCACTGAACTTGGAGGTTATTGATTGTGCTAGATTAGCTAATCAGTATGAAATAAACCTCCCCCAAAGCAGCTGTGAGTCCCCCCCACCACACACACACATGTTAAATGTCTTCCAAGGTAGAACTGTAGAACTGTTTTGATTGTGGAAAGATAAAATGCTGTAGGTACAGAATCAAATTATTTTTGGTCTTCCTTTAGCTCTCTTAATGGCCACTTTTTGCCCACCTCTATATCTAACATGTTTTTGACAATCAGATGATCAAATGCAAACTTTTGGTTATGTACCAACTAACCACCAGCTTCCACCAACCCAAAGGCTAAGAATGTTATCAGAGAGAATCTGAAGGCTGGAGCAGAGATTTCCCTGTTTTGCTAGAACACAACTGCATAGTGTTTCCACCAATGTATTTGTAAAGTGTCTTGGATTATGACCATCTCTTGTTCTGAAACTATGAAAACTACATGAAATTTCTAGTGCATTGGAATATGTAGTTTGACATAACCTGAATTTTTGTACCCAGGTCATAGTCACTCATACTTGTCTCCAAAATACAGTATTTTTTATTCCTTTTGAAGTGAGAGTTGTGTGTCTTGTGTTGAAATGAATGAGCTCCAGGAATCCCTTTCTGCTTCCCCAGAGCTGAGCATTTATGTTGGTATGGGTCTGAACTCAGGTCCTCATCCTTGGATTGCAAGCACTTTACCCACAGTGTCATTTCCTCAGCCCTTCGGATGAATATTTTCGCTCTAACTGCAAATTCTCAGATACTCCTTATGATCCTTCCCCATATTAAATAAATAAGAATGTCACAGGCATCTCTGACTTCTCCAGCCTACCTTGTCTCTCCTTAACTTTCCTTCCCATTGCCTATTTCCTTCTCTATGGCCCTATCCAGAGGGAGGCTAAATATTTTCTGTAATAACATAAACCTGGATATTTAAACTTTGCAATCGCCTCTGTTGGTATATCTTGAGTTTTTACCAAATTTCTCCACTTCGGAAGGGGTACCAGGGAATCAAACAAAGCAGCCATGGATTTTAGTTGGCTTTCTACTGTGCTTTCTTGAAGATATGCTCAGATTCCAAGACAGCCTTCATTTAAACAAGGAATAGCTTCACTGAAGGACATACCCATAAGTACAGGTCTTTTAGAGGACTCTCCATCAAAGGACATTGAATCATATGATGAGTTCGTCCTTTCCAATTCTGTTTCAATTCTTTTGATTACATCAAGAGAAAAAAACAGTTTGCTTCTGTTTTTCTATTATTGGCAAATACCTTTTCAGCCAACATCAAGACTTCAACAGGAAAATCCAACAGGAATTTAGGAAAGTTGCCTTGTTTCAATTGTACTTATTTCAATTATTAATGAAAGTTTTATTTCAAAATAAATATTCTCAAGATATTTAAGTCAGTGACTTAAAATTAATGTTTAGAAAAGTCTCAAACAGAAATATTATGACATTCCAATGCCTTCAATTTGAAAATAGTTTAATAGAAACTCCCTAAATATTCTTATTTCATTGTCATTACTAAGCAGTAAGAGATATAACTTGTCATGTTGCAAGGGAGAAATAGTTAGGTAACTTAAGATAAGTAGGAGGTAAGATTTGCAAAGTATGCAAGTGCACACCTGTAATCTCAGCACTCAGTCAGCTGAGGAGGGGATTGTGAGTTGAGTCTAGGTTACAAATCATGACCATGTGTGAAAAGAAAGGAAGAAAGTCAGAAGGAAAGATGGAAAGAAGAAAGGAAGGGAAGAAGGAAAGAAACAACAAAAAGAAATGGAAAGAAAAATTGAAGAAGGTAAGGTTGATGCTGTATGGAGAATATGCTGGAATGAGTCAGGAAAATGTGTGTGGCAGAAAATTCAACTGAAGAAAGAAGTGTGCAGGAAGGCAATCAAAACCATGACCACAGAGGGAGACTGCTCTCAGGAACATCTTTAGAACTTCTCTTGTTTCTTCATGCATGTATTCTTATTCTTTCTCCAGTTAAAATGAAACTATGGTTTAAATCTTTAAATTAAGATAAACGTTGGGCATAAAATTCAAATCATTCATTATTCTACCATCCCAAAGTAGTTAATGTTAACATTTTGTTTACTTAATTTAATTACTGGAGATCGTGATAATATAATAAATATCTTTATCCCCATGAATATGTTTTTCCTAGATATTTCACTCAAAAAATGTGAAATGAAAAACCATTTGGCAGAAATTTATACTTATTGAATGGCACATATGTCTCTGTATAAAAGAGAACATTGCCAAAATATTTATCCTATATAAGATGCTTTAAAAGTAATGCTTTTGTTCATTTTGATGGTCTCAAAGAATGTGAATTGGGGGGAATAATATGACTTCCAAGCATGTTTACATAATAATTCATATGAAGGTGATATATTTCATTTAAAAAAATTTTTTTGATCAATTCAAGCATTTCCTCATGTCAAACATCATGATTATAAATTTGTAGGATGATAAAACATTGTTACTAGGAAATCAATAGGTAAGCTTGACTAGATAATTTTATGGCATAATTCAGAGTTTGTATTAAATGTTTGACTCATCTTTCAGAAGATCACAAAACATTTGAAAATAAGTGCCCTCATTAAAAGTACTGAAACAATTCCAACTAAATAGAAGTACATTTTTCTTTTTCTCAAAAATTATCACATTAAAAAATATTATTTGTCTCATTGTTGCTAATCTTGTTGATATTGGAAGTTATCCTCATTTTCTTGTAGAACTTTAGGAAATGATTGTTCAAGAGATGCCATTGTTTTGATATTACAGATTTTTCGGTTTTGTTTACCTGAAGTTCACTGATTTTTTTTTTTTTGAGTATGTAAGATAAAAAATGTGTTTCAGAGAAGAAACTCAACAACTAATTATATCAAAAGGAGAATAATCTGACATTTGGTATGCTGAATGATGGAATTTCATCCAGCTAAATTAGGCACTTGTCATGTAAAAATGTTAGTAATAATGTTTTGTTAAATTTTGTTATGAAAAATGCTTACTTTTATATAATGTGACTCACATTAATTATTTCCAGAGAATGTGAGATGACAAATGTAGATCTGAATGCCTAAATTTCTTTTTTTTTTTTTTTTTTGTTTTTCGAGGTAGGGTCTCACTCTGGTCCAGGCTGACCTGGAATTAACTCTTTAGTCTCAGGGTGGCCTTGAACTCATGGCGATCCTCCTACCTCTGCCTCCCGAGTGCTGGGATTAAAGGCGTGTGCCACCACACCTGGTTGAATGCCTAAATTTCTATCATTAAAATTAAGTCTTTGATACTATATACAGAGACTATCTAATGTAAAATTAAAATGTCCCTCACTTTTTAATATACATTTTTAATTTATTTATTATGAGCAGAGAAAGAGAAAGAATGGGTATCTAGGAACTTCTTGCTGCTGCAAATGAATTTTAGATGCATGGGCCACTGTGTGCATATAGATTTACATGGGTACTTGGGAAATGGCTGGCAGGCTTTTCAAATAAGAATGTTTAACCACCAAGTAATCAGGCCCCTGGAAGGAACAATTTTAATCTACAAATATTTAAATAAAGGTACTCCCTAGCATTATTCTAAAGGTAAGACTGAAATGAATTTTAAACTTCAGGAAAATACATCTAGATATGCAAATTTGATAAAAATGTGAAAATATAATTAAAGTAAGATCCTGAACATGGAGAGACAGATCTGTGTGGCTTGTCTATCGATTTGCAGAGAGAAGCTGCAAGAAGTAGCCCTGCAGAAGTAGGAAGTGATAAAATCTCCTTTCAGATGCTTCTCCAGTGTATGAAGTTCTTAAAATTTCTAATGTTATAATAGATTACAACAGAATACTGAATAAAATTTGCCCAAGGATCAAAATTTATGACATCACATTGGGATGATAGGAAGTAATCAATAAGGGATAAAGTAAGGTCCTTTCAGGGATGAGGGAGTTGGGGGATGGCAAATTAGCACTTGCACCTCCTCTTATTTAAGTAACTGGAACAATGTGTGGCCACATCTAAAGGTAAGAAAGGGATTTCTGGGTAGAGTGATTCACTTGCAAGTGTGTTTGAAGCATCTCTGCCAATAAAATACTCAGAACTAGCCAAAAAATAAGCAGATTCACACATCAGTAGAGAAGGAAATATCATCATTTGAAATTCAATTTGAAAGGCAGACTTTCATTTCCTAAAAACAATTTATCTAGTTGACAGCGTTTTTGTCAAGATTCATGTTTCTTCTGTGGCTAATGTTTATAAAGCACCTTGTGCTTTTGGGTAAGAAGGATTTATGAAAGAAAACTAAATCAATGTCTGAATACATAATTTCAAAAATACAAACTTCAACTTTTAGTTTGATTTTTTTTAAGTCCTCTCGACTTTGAGATTCAAGTTATGCAAGTATACAAATATGAGCTATTTCTTGAAAATTCTTTACCAGTAGAAGACACAGTTTTGTTTTGTTTTGTTTTGTTTTATCTGAGCCAAGCAGCACGTCTGCATATTTTTCCAGACACTGATGGGTATCATGGTTCAGGGAGTAGAAGGTACTTATTTATCAAACACATCTGCTTCCAGGTCCCACACTAGATACCAGGTCTGGGTTTCAAGGAGATATTGTCAGATTAACAAATTTCTCCAGTTGTGTATGTGGACTAGGACATTTGAGATTTAGATGCAGGGTCAATTTGCCCAAACCACCTTTGCTCTATAAGTATGAGAAAGCTAATTCGCACTAAGTAGAGTCAGTACTTTCCTCTCTATCATCATGAGATACCTTGAGTGGAGACTAAAGATATTAATTTCAACCACATATTTTACTCTTATTTGTGATTTGCCTAGCAAGGAATTTACCCACTGAGTGATCTATCCAGCATTTACTTGTGATTTTGATATCTCTAATTATTATACTATCAACCTCTTCATATTATAATTTCTACTTTAGTAACCTTTTCATCATTATGCTTTATCACAAGTTTCTGATGAATCTTGCAAAATCTCAAATCATTTATACATTCAAAGAATAAGCATAGAATGCTAAATACAAGTATAAGGATCTTTTCTGAGTAAGACTTATATTCTGTTGGAAGAGACCAACAATGAACTTCATGAACAAATAAATACTTTAGATAATTTGGTAAAAAAGATTAGTATGATGAAGAAAACAACATGGTCATGTGATTAAAAGGCAACAGAAATTGGGGGAGGCAAGTATTGAAATCCACTGTCAGGGAAAATCTCCCAGAGAGAAGAGTTTAGGCAAGAAGAATGGGGTGATTCAAGATGAGGCATGTAAATTCAAAGGCAGAGCAGACATTGAGCTCAGTGTTACTGAGAAACAGAATGCCCTGCCAATGGAGTACCTTTTATGAGAAGGAGAGCATTGGTAGACAAGATATAAACAGTGAGAAAAGTGAGGCCACAACTTAGGGATGACTAATGGAGGTGTTTTGGACCCGAGGCTACCTCAGGCTGAGGGATAGAATTGACTTTATTTTTAGTGAGATCTGAGTTCCAGTTCTGACTTCACTTAGCCTGGTTATTATTTATAAAATGGGAATAATGATGACCTGAATAGTAATGTTTAATAATGTTTTTATTAGAATTAAATGAAAATATATAGAGTGATTAGGAAATTGCCTACTCTTTAGTATGCACCATAAATACTAGTTGCTATTATAATGAGCAAGAGATTTTTTTTATGTGTAAAATACATTAGTACATGATATATATGCATATTCTTACCTTCTGTATTTATAAATTTATATCCTTCAATCCAAAATAGCATTAACAAAAATGTTGATATTTAGGAACATGGAAAAAGGAACAAATGAGTGATTGATCATTTGTATTATAAACTGTTGGCTGGTGAATCCTGATCTTGGAGTTGCATGCATGCTTAGTGAATGCTTATAGCCTCTGTTGCAAAATAGAACAAAACCAAAGCATATAATGTATTATCTGATGCATATGTATTTTTCTTAATATTTTCTGGGAAGCTCAGCACCCTGCAATACTGTCAGGATCATCATAAGTGCCAGCTCGAGTAATTTATTTATTTATTTGTTTATTTGTGGCTTATATCACTCCTCTCTGCTCTGGTTTTGGAATGTCAATAAGTTGTGTCCAGCTTTGTCCTGATTCATGTTCAACACAACTCCACTCAAGTTTATTTTAGACCCATTTAAGGGAAAATAACAAGAATGACATACAAATGTGCTGCTAAGTCCCCTAAGGCAGGTATGTGTACTACGTGGGTTGTTAAAACAATTAAAAATAACTTTAACAACACAAATTTACTGTAACATTTCTTCATTAGTAGGTCAAAGATAAAGTTATTTGTTTCTCTATTTATCATGTATTCAATACTAAAATTAGTCAAGTATATATAAAATACCTTGTACAGTATCTGATATATAGTAAGCATCAAATATTTTGTAGCTACAATTAGGTTAATGGCAGCACAAAATACCTTTCCAAGTTAGAATAATTCCCAAATGTACATACTTAACAGAAATTACACAGTTTTCCTGAATTGGAATCTTCAAGTGATCCCAAAATGCATTTCTTTTTCCAGAAGCTCCCTGGTTAATTTGAAATGAACTGTTAAAGTAGAACGTTGGCAACCTACCCTGGCTATTTGCATGAGAAAGAAAACACTTTGTACTGTATTCTTTGGCCTTTTTAATGTGCATGTGAAACTCTAATTAATATAATCTTTTTAATCCTCTCATACAAGTACAGAATAGATTCCTTATGTGTCTTGTTCATGTGTTTATAGACTCACTTCTAATTTACATAAGGAGTATTGCATTTCATTTCTAAGTGGTGTATTTTTTTATCTGAATTTTAATAATGCTTTTCTTTGTGAAGAATGCGTGCCTCTAAAGATTACTTTAAGAAATTGTAAATTTTGCTTAATATCCATCATTTCATATCACCAACATCAATAATACATATTCTTTTAGTTGAGAAAATGTGGAATAATTTGTATATAATATAAACCTTAGATCTGCTAAGTGTTGTCAGCTCTACAAAACTATTTATTGTTTCATGTGTTCCAAGAGCTTTATTTAGCCACACAGTAGATGCCTGTCCATCGACTACCCACCTGTCAACAACAGGTAGCAGGGAGTCTGCTCCCATGATGCCTGCAGTTGATGTCATGGGGTACGGGAAATAACAGAAAAGTCTTGTGAATGGGTGACTGAAAATTGTAATAGCTACTTCAAAGGAAAACCTATAAATCTTATGACTGTCATGACAACAGGCTTGACCTGACAATAGGGAAGACCTCTGTGCCCATGAGCATCAGAAGGAAATCCCAGGAGAAGAGGTAGAGGAAGGAATTATTGCCAACTGGACATTGGGGTGAGCAGAGGTATGGGCCAGAATGAAGTCAGGGATAGACTGAAGTGACATGGAAGCATGGCAGGGTTGGAAAAGAAGTTCCAGGATGAGATTGGTATCCGAGTTCAATTGACGACAGGAGGAAAAAGAGCAAATAAGAGATAAGCTCAGATGGGTTTCATTGGTCTCTTGCATAAATTTAAAGTCTTGCTATGTTCCAGGTCAAAATGAAACAATTAAAAATCCGGAAAAGGATAATTATATATATCATATTTTGGACAAACAACATTTGTTAGTCACATTTAAATATACTTTTTATTTTGAAACTTTTAATTCAGTTTTCTTTCTTATACAATAGTCCACTTATAAGGACCCATATAAAATTGTTAGGGGCTGTGGATCCTTTCTTTATTTTTCACCAGGTAAAATGTAGCTTTCAGCTTACCTCTCATGAGATAAAGTTCCTATTTGTGACTTTTGAACACAATTTCACAAATACTTAATGAAATACTTAATGAAAATTGAATCTCAGTGATCTATAAAGTTTGATTTCAGAACTTGACAAAAGAGCAAAGAAGTTAAAAAACCAACTCTACTGGGTGACATTTACATGTCAAGCTTCCCTTTCTTGACTATTGAAGAATGGTATTTTATTACACATTTGATTACATTTGATCTTGTTTTCACTGCCTCTCTGCAAATGACAGTATAAACAAATTGGAAGGGCATCATGTTCAAGTCAATCACTGTTGCTGATTAAAAAAAAAAATTCTAGTGGTTGAAATTAATTTCATTTTTATGTGTGCCTACAGAGAAAGAAACTTAAATTTCAGAACATCAGCTGCATAGACATTAGAAGTTGGGAACTATATTACCTCAAGCAGCAAGAAAAACCAGATATAGGCTCCACACTATCCTTACCCCCTCAAATCTTCCTGAATGTTTACCCTCTTTATTTACTCCTGGACCACATTACTTTTGGACTTCTCTGGGATTTGTGCTTTGTTCTGACATACTACCTGCCCATTTGGAATAGCATGATGCTCTTTTTCTTGCTGCTTGAGGGAGCTGTGTTGACATTCCTTAATTTGTTCAGATTACCATCTGCCTTTGCTATTATGTGCCTATTACAGTTTTCACAAGATACATCCCATGTGTGGTGGTTTGATTCAGGTGTCTTCTTGTGGAAAACTTAGTAGTTAATGTTTTGGAATTAGAAAAGCCTGGTATGGAATTTATACAGTGATTGGCATATATCAGGTAATTTGATTCAGAAAGATATCACACATGAGAAAGCATCATTTTATTTTTTGAGCTCACTGGGCTACAGCAAAAACACTGAGGATGCCTCTCATCTACATTTTGTAGCCAAAATGAAGACATAAAGAAATGCAAGGATGAATTCCAAGAATCATCAAGAAAATCAGAAAATGATGTGGAAAGGGAGCTTGACAGAGTGATGGAAATGATACATAGAGAAGTAGTAGAAAATGCGAACCTAATTGAACAAGTCCAAAACTCTCTAGAGGCTCTCAAGAATAGAGTCAACGAAGTGGAGGATAGAAACTCTGATCTGGAAGACAAGATGGAAGAAACAGATCAAGAGTTCAAAAACTTCAGTAAGTTCAAAAGTTCGGGCAAACAGAACATGAGAGAATTGTGGGATACACTTAAACGTACTAATAAGAGAATCATTGGAATACCAGAAAGAGAAGAATTTCAGACCAATGGCATGAAGAACTTATTTAACAAAATAATTAAAGAAAACTACCCCAGTCTCTTAAAAGAAAGGCCCATCAAGATACAAGAAGCCAACAGAATGCCAAACAGACTGGACCAAAGGAGAAACTCTCCAAGACATATTATCCTTAAGTCTCTAAACATTGACACCAAAGAGAAAATCCTAAAAGCATTAGGGAAAATCAACACACCACTTTCAAAGGCAACCCCATCATAGTTACTTCAGAATTCTCAATGGAAACCCTGAAAGCTAGAAGAGCTTGGAGTGAAACTCTCCAAAGTCAAAGAACTTAGGGATTCAAACCCAAACTACTCTACCTGGTCAAAGTATCCCTCGTAATAGATGGTGAAAGAAAAACTTTCCATGACAAAACTCAGCTTTACAATTATATGAACACGAAACCAAACCTACAGAGAGTATTTCAGGAAATTCTCCACAAAGATAAAACAAATAACCAAACTCAAATGCCTACAAGAAGCAGATCACAACAACCAACCCCAGAGTAGGCACAAAAAACTTCAAAGCCCATGAAAACACCAACACACATCTACCACCAAAATATGGCAGGGATCAAATCAAATCTCACAGTCAATTCCCTAAATATTGATGACCTTAATTCACCCATCAAGAGATACAAGCTAGCAGGATGGATCAAAAAATTAGACCGCTCAATCTGTTGCCTTCAACAAACCCACCTCAGCACTAAAGACAGACACCTCCTCAGGATAAAGGGGTGGAAGACAATATTCCAAGGAAATAGGAATAAGAAAAAAGCAGGTGTAGCTATATTAATATTGGATAAAATAGACTTCAAACCAAAAATGATCAGAAAAGACAAAGATGGCAACTTCCTACTTATCAAGGGAACTATCCATCAAGAGGATATTACAATTATAAATCTGTATGCACCAAACACAGGGACACCACAGTTCATAAAACAAAACCTACTTAACAATAAAACAGAAATAACCACCAACACCATCATAGCTGGGGACTTCAATAGACCATTATCAGTAATAGACAGATCATCCAAAACAGAAACTCAACAGGGAAGCAAGGGAGGTCAACAAAACCATAGATCACTTAGACCTAATGGACAGCTACAGAACTTTCCACCCCAAATCCACAGACTACATATTCTTCTCAGCAGCACATGGAACATTCTCTAAAATAGACCATATACTGGGCCACAAAGACTGCCTCCATATATTTAAGAAGATTGACATAATTCCTTGCATGCTAAGAGATCACAATGCTATATTGCTAGAAATCAACAACAAAAGACCCACCAAGAATCCCAATGGCACCTGGAAACTGAACAGCACACTTTTAAACAATAAATGGATAGTGGATGAAATAAAAAATGAAATTGTAACATTCCTGGAGTTGAATGACAATGAGAACACATCATACCAAAACTTATGGGACACAATGAAGGCTGTCCTCAGGGAAAAATTCATAGCACTCAATGCCTTCATAAAAAGATAGAAAGATCCCAAATCAATAACCTAACCATCAACCTAAAGGCACTGGAAAAACAATAAAAGTCCAACCCAAAGAGCTCCAGAAGGAAGAAAATAATTAAAATCAGAGCAGAAATTAATGAATTGGAAACCAAGGAAACAATCAAGACAATTGACAAAACAAAGAGCTGGTTCTTTGAAAAAATAAACAAGATTGATAAACCCCCGGCCAATTTGATCAAGCAAAAACAGGAGAGGCTTCACATTAACAAACCTCAAAATGAAAAAGGAGAGATCACAACAGACATTAGTGAAATTGGGAGAATCAATGAAGAAAACTCTCCCACTATCTCAAAAGAAAGCCCCATCAAGTTACAAGAAGCTAACAGAACTCCAAACAGACTGGACCAAAGGAGACACTCTCTAAGACATATGGCCATTAACACTCTAAACATTAATAGCAAAGAGAATATCCTAAAAGCAGCTAGGGAAAAACAACACATTACATTTAAAGGGAACTCAATAAGAATTACTTCAGACTTCTCAATGGAAACCCTGAAAACCAGAATGGCCTGGAATGGGATGCTGCAAAGTCTAAGAACCTATGGCTTCCAACCCAAACTACTCTATCCAGCAAAAGTATCCCTCATAGTAGATGGTAAAAGAAAAACTTTCCAAGACAAAACCCAGCTTTACAACTATATGAATACAAAACCAAACCAACAAAGACTACTTCAGGAAATTTTCCATAAAAAAGAATCAAATAATCTCAAGTGCCTACAGGAAGCAGATTACAATAACCAAACACAGAAAAGGCACAAAATCTTCAAAGTCCATGAAAACACCAAGCCACATAAACCAACACAATATGGCAGAGATCAAATCAAACCTCACAGTCATTACCCTAAATATTAATTGTTTTAATTCACTCATAAAGAGACATAAGCTAACAGGGTGGATCAGAAAATTAGAATCCTCAATCTGTTGTCTTCAAGAAACCCCCATCACCACTAAAGACAGACACCACCTCAAGGTGAAAGGATGGAAAATGTTATGCCAAGCAAATGGGAATAAGAAACAAGGATGCTTAGCTATACTAATATCAGACAAAATAGACTTCAAACCAAAAGTAATCACAAAAGGACAAAGAAGGCCACTTCTTACTTATCAAGGGCATGATCCATCAAGAGGATGCCATAATCATAAATCTTTATGCACTAAACACAGAGGCACCACAATTCATAAAACAAAACTTACTTGACAATAAAACAGAAATAATCACAAACACCATCATAGTTGGGAGCTTCAATATTCCTCTATCAGCAACAGATAGAACATCCAAACAGAAAACCAACATGGAAATGAGAGAGCTCAATAAAACCATAGAACAATTAGACCTAACAGATATCTTACAGAACATTCCACCCCAAATCCACAGCAGCCAGTGGAACCTTCTTTAAAATAGACCATATATTGGGTTACACACCTGCCTTCATATATGTAGGATAAACTACATAATTTCCTGCATGATATCACGTCACAATGCTGCATTACTACAAATTAAGAACAAAAGATGCACCAGGAATCCTATTTGCTCCTGGAAACCAAACAGCACACTTTTAAACAATAAATGGGAAGTAGACACCATAAAGCTGAAATTGTGAAATTTCTAGAAATGAATGACAATGAGAACACATAATTCCAAAACTTATGAGACACAATGAAGGTGGTCCTCAGGGGAAAAGTCATAGCACTAAATGCCTTCATAACAAAGACAAAGAGATCCCAAATCAATAACATAAACAACTGCATCTAAGGACTGGAAAAGTAAGAAGAATCCAACCCAAAAAGCTCAAGATGGAAAGAAATAATTAAGATCAGAGCAGAAATTAATGAATTGGAAACTAAAGAAGCAAGTAAGAAAATTGATGAAACAAAGAGCCAGTTCTTTGAAAATATAAACAAGATTGACAAACCCCTGGACAATGTGATCAAGCAAAAAAAAAAAAAAAAAGCTTCAAATTAAAATTAGAAATGAAAAGGGAGAGATCACAGTAGACATAAGTGAAAGTGGGAGAATCATCAGGACTCATTTCAAAAACCTCTTCTCCACAAAACTGGATAATATGGAGGAAATGGATGAATTCCTGGACACATACCACCTACCAAAGCTAAACTCAGAGCAGATTAATCTCCTAAACAAACCTATCACACCCATCAAGATTGAAAAGGTAATCAAAAAATCTCCCCAAAATGAAGAGTCCAGGATCAGATGGCTTCTCAGCTGAATTCTATCATACCATCATGGAAGAACTGAAACCAATCTTTCTCAACTGTTCCACACAATTGGAGAACAGAGAAAGCTCCCCAACTCCTTCTATGAAGCTACTATCACCCAAACATCAAAACCAGGCAGAGATGTCACAAGAATTGAAAACTACAGGCCTATTTTCCTTATGAACTTAGATGTAAAGATTCTGAACAAAGTCTTCACAAATGGAATCCAACAATGCATCCAATTTGATCAAGTAAGCTTCATCCCAGGAATACAGGGGTGGGTCAACATTAAGAAATCTGTCAATGTGATACACCACAGAGATAAGCTTAAACACCAAAACCACAAGATCATTTCAATAGATGTAGAAAAGTCCTTTGACAAAATACAACACTATTTCATGATCAAAACACTGGAAAGAACAGGCATGGTCACTTTATATCTCAACATAATAAAGGCTATATATAAAGCTCCTAAAGCCAAGTAATACTTAATGAAGAGAGAGACTGAAGGAATTCCCATTGAGATCAGGAACAAGACAGGGGTGTCCACTTTCACCTCTGCTCTTCAATAGAGTACTGGAAATCCTACCTCAAGCAATAAGACACAAGAAATAAATATAAGGAATACAAATTGGAAAGGAAGAAGTTAAGTTAGCTCTATTCACAGACAACATGATTCTGTACATAAGAGCCTCCATCACAAAACTCTTAAAACTCCTTCAGCAAAATAGCAAGATACAAAATCAATGCACAAAATTCAGTAGGCTTTCTATTTGTAAAAGACAAAGTTACAGAGAAAGAAGTGACATTGTCCCATTTTCAATAGCAACAACAACAAAAATACCTTGGAATAATATTAACCAAAGAAGTGAAAGATCTGCATAATGAAAACAAAAAAACACCCAAGAAAAGGAGTTGAGTAGGACTTGAGAAAATAGAAAGACCTCCCATGCTCCTGGATAGGCAGAATTAACATTGTGAAAATGGCAATCCTACCAAAGGCAATATACACATTTAATGATTGCAATCAAAATGCCAACATTGTTCTTCACAGAATTAGAAAAAATGAACTTAAAATTCATATGGAAAGGCAAAAGGCTTCAAATATCCAAGCATATCATCAGCAAAAGAAACACCTCTGGAGGCTTAACCATACCTGATCTAAAGCTATATTACAAAGCCATTGTAATAAAAACAGCATGGTACTGCCATAAAAACAGGAGTACAGACAAATGGAATAGAATTGAAGACCTAGACTTTGGAACAAGTTACCACAGCTACTTGATATTTGACAAAGGCCCTAGCATTGTATGTTGGAATAAAGACAGCCTCCTCAATAAATGGTGCTGAACAAAGTAGATAACCATATGCAAGAAATTGAAAATTGATGCACACATCTCACTGTGGACAACAATCCAATTCAAATGGATCAAAGACCTCAATATAAGACCAGAAACTCAGTTGCTACTAAAAGAAAAAAGAAATAGGAGGAACTTTCCATGATACAGGAATGGGAAAAGACTTCCTAACCAAAACCCCAGTACCACAGGATCTTAAACAATCAACCAACCAGTGGGATCACATGAAGCTGAAAAGCTTCTTCACAGACAAACATACAATAAGCAGAGCCAATAGATTCCCCACAGAATGGGAGAATATATTTTCTGTATATCCAACTGACAGAGGCCTAATTTCTAGAATCTACAAAGAACTCAAAAACCTAAACTATAGGACTGGAGAAATGGCTTAGTGGTTAGGTGCTTGCCTGTGAAACCTAAGGACCCTGGTTCAAGTTTCAATGCCCCAGGACCCATGTTAGCCAGATGCACAAGGGAAGATGCATGCATCTAGAGTTTGTTTGCAGTGGCTGGAGGCCCTGGCATGTCCATTCTCTCTCTCTCTCTCTCTCTCTCTCTCTCTCTCTCTCTCTCTCTCTGCTTCTTTCTCTCTCTGTCACTCTCAACTAAATAAATAAAAATTTTTAAAAACACCTAAACTATAAAATTCAACCAACCCACTCACAAAATTGGGCAAATAACTAGACAGTCATTTCTCAGAGGAAGAAAAAGAAATGGCAAACCCACACTTAAAAAAAAAAAAATGGTCATCATCCCTAATCATCAGGGAAATGCAAATTAAAACAACTATGAGATTCCACCTTACCCCAGTAAGGATATCAAGCAATAAAAAAAAAAATCAAATGAAAATAAATGCTGGCAAAGATATAGAGAAATAGGAACCTTCATCCACTGTTGGTGGGAATGTAACATGGTGCAACCACTTTGGAAAGCAATATGGAGAGTCCTAAAAATGTTGACTAACAGACCCATTACTGGGCATTTATCCTAAAAGCTCCATGCCTCAGTTCAGAGAGTTTTGCTCAACCATGTTTATAGCTTCTCAATTCATAATAGCTAAGAGCTAGAATCAATCCAGATGTACATCACTAGACAAATGGATAACTAAGATGTGGTATATTTACATGATGGAATTTCCCACAGCAATCAGAAAAAATGAGACAGTGAAATTTGAAGAAAAATGGTCGAACCTGGAATAGATCATTCTCAGTGAACTCACCCAATCACAGAATAGTCACCACATAGTCTCACTCATCTAAGGCTCCTAACCTGAATCTACCTGAGATGCCAACATAGCTAACAAGCATCTAGAGGACTGGACAATAGGGTGGGTGAGGAGAGAGGGGAGGGTAAGGGTATGGATAGGGGACACAAAACTGGACCTAAATGGCAATGATACCATAAAATTCTACATCCTAAAAGACAGACTAAATTATTGAACCTTCACAAGGCCCTTAGAGGGAACACCTGAATCTCAAGGCCCTAGAAAGTGTACAATGAAGACTGACCTTAATATTCTCCTGTCTCTCTCCCTCTCTCTCTCTCTCTCTCTCCCTCCCTATTCTTTCTCTTCTCTCTATCTCTATTATATTACTTATATTTTTCTTTCTTCTCTTCTTGTGTGGTAACCTGTATCTCCCAGTACCAGCATGTGGCTATCATCCACAATGAGCTTTTGTTGTTGTTGTTGTTCATTTTTTATTTATTTATTTGAGAGCGACAGACATAGAGAGAAAGACAGATAGAGGGAGAGAGAGAGAATGGGCGCGCCAGGGCCTCCAGCCACTGCAAACGAACTCCAGATGCGTGCGCCCCCTTGTGCATCTGGCTAACATGGGACCTGGGGAATCGAGCCTCGAACCAGGGTCTTCAGGCTTCACAGGCAAGCGCTTAACTGCTAAGCCATCTCTCCCGCCCCACAATGAGCTTTTGATCAAAGAGACCTACAAGGTTTCCCCAAAGAAGACAGATTTCTGTCAGAGTACTTGATGACCCACCAAATGTTAGTGGTAAGACCCTACTGCTCAAAACACCATATGCTCCTGGTTCAGAACACGGAGTGACATGGCTGGAAGCTGGAAGAGAGTCAGTTCCCAGACAGTCAGCTCATCTACTGCCAGAAAATGCTACATGAGTGACTGGTGAAAAATGACCAATATCTCCCCAAGCAACTTGTGGTCTAAAGTACTCAGCAGCAAATAACTTGATGTGATGCTCACACAAGTGCAACAGCCATGGTGGGAAACCAACTGCTCTTGATTTGGCTAACTGATCTGCTCAGTGGAACAGATCCCAAAGCTGGAGCTGTCAGAACCATAGCCAAAATGAGCCCTCTCTCCATTACCAAGCTCTCACCAATCACGGGCTACAAGAGGACCTACACCTATTAAATTCTTTCTATAAAACAAAGGTTACCCCTTTTATCTGACACTAACTTCACTCTCTGATGGAGAATTTGTTTCTCTTTCTCATATGGACATAGATTATAAGGAGAGAACCAGCCCATCACACTTCAAAAAAGCCCCAGCTAAGAATAGTTGGGGAAATGAGTAAGAATGACCCTTTCTTGGTGAACCTGGTACCAGCACAAGGGTGAAGGAGATAGACACAGCGAAGACCCTACTCCTATCAAACAAGATATCCAGAAACACAAAGGCTCTCAAGACCTCATCACTGAAGCTGATCTAAAATGAACCCAACATGGCTCAGGGAAATTTGCAGAAGTGGGTGCAGAAAAAATGTCAGAGCTACACCTTGGGTCATGATACACAGAGATTTTGCCTCCTTCCCATAATTGATGGCTAACCCCACAATGCATGACCCATATTCCCCAATAACGAGGGCCTCTGAGGAGGGGGGAGGACAGGGCGGAGGCTAATAATGGTACTACCAACTTGTCTGTATACACTGAGTACAAAACTAGTTTAAAAAATCAAAAAAAAATAAGACCATACCAGGAATATATATAATGAAATTCCCTTTTGATTAGTATGCAATTTGTTGAGTGACCCTTTGACATATGCATATACTTATCTTTCACCTAGTGGTATTAGCATCCTTAGCCTTTGCCTATATCAGTATTTCACTGGGGCTCTAGAATGTTCCCTATTTTCTTGAAAATTTCCTACCCTTGACAGCATTGATATCATCACACAGCTGCCATCCTTGATTCTCTTTCCTCTTCCATTCTGGTTCCTTACCTGGTTTCTGAGCTTCTGATCCTCTTTAAATATTAGCACTCCTCAGGGCTCTCTTTGTCAGTTGGACCATTCTCATGCAATTAAGTTTTTTGTCATCAACTCATTGACTTGGATTGTGAGCTTTAATCCAAGAGATTATTTTAAAAAGGATTCTTATGGTGCCTCTTATGATTTTATTTTGACATCTAGAGAAACTAGTCTCCATCAATTACCAGTCATTATGGTTGATATGTTGGAATATTATAATATTCAATCATCTAGTTTTTTTAAGGATTTATTAATATGATATCTTTTTAGCTTCATTTAAATTGTGGTTCTATGCTGAACCCAGAGGGCATAGCCTCCCAGCTCGCTTGCAGTGAGGACACTCTTTGCCTGTTCATACTAACCCCCTCAGCACCCAGAATGACCTATTAAGATTTCCATAATGTGACTGAATGTCTTGAAGGAGTATCTGTAAACAGATGTTTAATATTTTAATATGCTCTAAAGGTATAAGTAAAATTCCTGAAAGAACTATATAATAGTTTATGGAACTTATAATTTAATTTTAGAAGTAGAGTAATGCACCCAGTCAAACCTTTAGCCACACTATCACCCAAATATGTAGGAAGTATAGAGTTGTTTAATTTAGTAAAACAAAACCCTGTAAAGAAGGTGATCATTCATTTATTTTCTTATTTTTGCCTTTTTAATATTTAATTTCTCAATTTTGATAATGCAAAGACTATTCCATAAATATTCATCAAAGTCTATATAGTTTTCCATGAACTGTATATATCTATTTCCATTATTGTCCATTCAAAATTAAATTGCCTTTAATTTGTAGAGAAGCTAATAATAAAAAAGGAATTTTTAACACAAAATTTAGATAACCAGAGTTTAAGTCTAAAAGTCACTTTACTCACCTCTAAAATTATTTTAAAAATGAGAGCAGCATGAGTTGTAGGCACACCTGACAGACAACTTGAGGGACAGATAATAGGGATGGAAATGTTTGGGGATGGAATAGGAGGGCAGGGGATAGATACACACAGAACTAAATCCAAAAGGAATTGGCACCATAGAAACCTTCCTGGATAGCAGAGTAAAAGATGTAACCCTTACTAGGACTATATGGGGATCATCTGGTAAGAAATTCTTCTGGAGAGGGTGGGATGAAGCCTAACTCTAAAACATTTGGTTCTAGCTTTATACTCCCAGTACCAGAAATCAATTACAGTCTACATTGAGCTATTTGTTGATGAAACAGACCTGAAAGGGCCCCAAACAAGACAAACTTCTGTCAAAGTATTTGATTAGGTGCCTGAGGTAAAAGGTAAGACCCTATTGCTGAAGATACCATTTGCTCCAGACAGAGAACATGGAGAGATCCCCCCTGAATCTGGAAGGAAGCCAGTTCCCTGTTGATTAGCATGTATAGTGCTGGAAAGTGCTACATGAGCTGCTAGGGTAAAATGGCCAACAACATTGTGTGCTAACAAGGCACACAGCTATTATATGAAAACAACCAGCCTGGTAAGAAGTACACACCTGTTCAGTAGTGACACCTAGCCTCGGTGGGTAACCAAGGGATCTCTGATTTGCTAATGCATCTGCTCAGTGGACAGGAACCCATAGCTAGAACTGGTACTCAAGTCAGAATCCTATGGAGACCAAGATAATGGACTCTGACAAGAAGCTCCCACTAATGTTTGGCCAAAAGTGAGGCTACACCCACTAAAGTCTCTTAATTAACAATACTTATCATATTTTACCTATGCTGAGCTCAATCTCCCTTTGAGAATCTGTTTTTCTTTTAGAGAAGGCATTAAGAACTGAGGAGATGGGCTGGAGAGATGGCTTAGCTGTCAAACGCTTGCCTATGAAGGCTAAGGACCCTGGTTTGAGGCTAGATTCCCCAGGACCCACATTAGCCAGATGCACAAGGGGGCGCATGCATCTGGAGTTCCTTTGCAGTGGCTGGAGGCTCTGGTGTGCCCATTCTCTCTCTGCCTTTCTCTCTGTGTCTGTCTCTTTCAAATAAATAAATAAATAATGAACAGAAAAACTTTAAAAAAAATTATAAAAAAAAAAAAGAACTGAGGAGATGAACTACTTGTCACACATAATTCAGAACCCAGGTGAAGCCACAGAGGAATTGTCCAGTTGAGAAAAAGTCCTGCTTCCATAGCTAGCCTAACAACTAGCACCAGGGTGATGGCAACAGACACTGTAGATACTCAAAATGTATCAAAGCAGAAATCCAGAAGCTGCTGAGATCTAAACACTAAAGTAGATTGAAAACATATTCACCATGGCTCAGGGAACTTCAAGGAACAGGGTTCAGAAAGATTATAAGAGCCACTGAGTGAGAGGGAATATTCAGAGGCATTAACCCCCCACAATGACTGATGTGTCCTCTCACAACTCCATTATATTGAGTAGGGCCCTCAGTGGAATAGTGGGGGACAGGGAGTAGGGAAACGATGGTACCAACATATGATGTGTTCATACAAAGAAGAAAAAAAAATGACATTTCATTGGTAACTTACTTGTATATGCTTAGTTCCCAGTACATACTGCAGTCAAATGGTTAATTGTATTTATAGAGTTTACCATTAAATGCATTCTAATAATTTAAATAATATCATACAAAGTATTTGATTACAAAATAGTGTTTAAAAGATTGTGAATAAATGGGGCCTTAATAGTCACTGTTATAAATGCATAAAATTATAGCTAACAGTTGCATAGCTCACTTAATTCAATAAACCTTCTCTAAGAGGAATAATCATGAGTGTGAAAAATTCCATTGAGATTTTTTAAATTGTACCACATCAAATATTTAGCTATATCAGCAGATCAGCTGTGATTAAAAGTCTGTAGGGAACATTGTGAGCAATTTGATCCCTAATTACAATAAAACTCCATGAAAGAAAGTGTATGTTACTTAAAATAAAATAATAGAGTGCACTCAATTCATTAGCCCAAATTCTTAGTAGCCTAATACATTTCGTGTTGTGATTACAAAACAATTACTCATTTTATGGAGTATTCTTTCACAATGTACATCATAAACCATCCCAAGTTTTATGTTTGTTTTTCAAGAATAAAATCTTTCAACTTATTGGTTACAATTGCAGAGTTCATTAGCTTGCTAAGGATGCCAAAACAAAGTATCACACACTAGATGGCTTATAAAGACAGGAACTAATTATCTCAGAAATCTAGAAATTAGAAGTCTGAAATTAAGGCCTGGGCTTCTCTGGAGATGCTAGTGGGTCATCTTTTCCAAGCTCCTTTTCTACCTTTATTTTTTAATTAAAAAAAAGCTCTTTTTTTTTTTTACCTTTTTATAAAGCAGCATGAATTCAATATTCACATGGTAGTATCCTTGTGCAAATGCCTTTGCATTCAAATTTTCCCCCATTTCCCCCCTTAATAAAGAACATCAGTTATATTGGAATAGGGATCAAAACTACTAGGACCTGATACTAAATAATTATATTAACTATGACTTAATTTTCAAGGGCCATATTCTAATGTACTAGGGGCTAGGAGTTCCAAAAAATTCATATTTCGTAGAGCTGTCAATTCTAACCAAAACAAAAAAATTCTAATTTTCTTGTAACAAAATATAACCAATGTACTTTGAAGTCCTCTAAATTCAATGTATCATATAAATGAAAAAAAATGCTCTATACTTCCAGGGCAATAATTTCTATGTGTATATACATGTCAGGAGTATTTATATGTGTATGGGATCATGTGTGTGTAAAAATGGGCATGCATGTGTGAGTGGAGGGAGGCAGAACTTGATGGGTGTGTTCCTCAATCATTCTCTACTTAATTGCTTTTTGAAACATAGGCTCTAACTAAACCTGAAATTCACTAATTTGGCTGTACTAGTTCATCTGTAAATGCTGGGGATCCTTCTGTCTCCTCTTCCCCAGTACAGGGATTGAAGATTCAGACTGCAACACCAGGTTTTTATGTGAGTGCTGTGGATTCAAATTCAGTTCCTCATATTTTCATTATAAACACTTTACTCTCTGAGCCACTCCCTATCACTATGTGTGTGCAAGTGTGATATTTCCATTCAGTAAACATGAACATTAAGTAAACAATTCACTTTACTATTTAGTGTACTTGCCTTCCATAAAATCAGAAAGAAAAAGGAAAGAGATTTTTAAAATTTTTTTGGTTATTTTTATTTATTTATTTGAGAGTGACAGACAGAGAAAGAGACAGAAAAATAGAGAGAATGGGCATGCCAGGGCCTCCAGCCACTGCGAACGAACTCCAGATGTGTGCCCCCTTGTGCATCTGGCTAACATGGGTTCTGGGGAATCAAGACAGGAACTGGGGTCCTTAGGCTTCATAGGCAAGTGCTTAACTGCTAAGCCATTTCTCCAGCCCCCCCCCCTTTTTAAAATATCTATGAAGTTACAAAGGATCACCTAATTTTACAGAGTCTTAAATGCCTAGGTATACCTATTACACCTACTTTTCATTGTAACCTATATATATATATATATATATATATATATATATATATATCTTCCTTGGAAACAAAGGAAATAGCATAAATTGTTTGAGATGTTCCACATGTCAAAGATTTTGTGGATACATCATTACACCTTATAATGTCCTTAGAAAATTAGGGTTTAGGAGCTGGATATGTAGCTCAATGACAAGAATGCGTTCCCAACATTCACAATGCCGTGGGTTCAATCTACAGAACTGCATAAACTGGGCATGGTGGTACATACTTATAATCTCAACACTTAGAAAGTGGAGGTAAGAGGACCAAAAGTTTAAGATCATTTGTAGCTACATGACATGTTTGAGGCCAACTTGGGTTATAATAGATCCTGCCTCAAAAACTAAATAAATAAATGTCTCCCCAAATATCCAAATTAAAAAACAAACAAAAAAAAAATAAACAAACAAAATATGGACAAAAACATGAGCACATTAAGGTTTGCTTAATCAGTTATATGTTCATTGGCAATTTAAAACCTATTATCCTTTTCTAATTTTTTTAAATGTATTTGAGAGAGAATGGGCTCGCCAGGGCCTCCAGACTCTGCAAACAAACTCCAGACACATGCACCAACTTGTGCATCTGGCTTACATGGGTCTTGGGGAATCAAACTGAGGTCCTTTGGCTTTTCAGGCAAATGCTTTAACTGCTAAGCCATCTCTCCAGTCCAGTATTTGAGCTCCAAAAACTGCTCTTTAGATAAGGTCAATTGTTAATTCTATCTTCTTTGTGGATAGCAAGAAGGAATAGATTAAAGCAGGAAAGAAACATGAATAAATTTAACAAGGATTATGGGCAATTTAAAAAAAGTCACATGGAAGTTATGGAAAATGCAATGAAAAGATATAATAAGCACAGCAGAGCAATAATATTAATTGTTAAGCAAATATATCCATTATTGATTTATATTTGGCATTATGACACTTATTTCTTTCTGAATATTTTGGGAATTAGGAACTTTGAGTTATTCCTTAGCAATAAGGCCTTAAATATTCAATCAATGAGCAGACCAGGAAGTGACATGAAAATCTCTTATTTGGATAAATTCAAATATAGAATCTATACTCTATCTTTAATCTGAAGTTTTATTTTTATCAAAATGTTATGTCAACAGTTTCAAAAACTTAAAGAGTCACCATGCATATTAAAAATTATTATTGGGAAATTAATTAATATATCAATAGTTCACAGAATCAATAGCATACACTTACAGAAGTTTTTACTCTATGTTGGTACATTTATTTCTTCAAAAAGTTCAATGGATTTAAATTAAATTTTATCTAACATATTCAAGATGATTCATCATGATTATCTGTCATGGCCAGAAAAACATGGCAGGCCTGAACAGGAAGTCTGGGTCATGTTGTTAAATCAGCAGGGAGGAAGGGGAGAGAATAAGCCCATAAAAAATGGCCAGCAGGATTGGGCTATAAAATCCCATAGCCCATCCCAAGTGACATAATTCCTCCAGCAAGGCTTTATCTCCCAAAGGTTCCAGCAGCTAGGGATGTAGTATGAGACCTAATCACAAATTCATAATGCTATGGGGGACATTCTGTAATGGGTGCTAAGCAATCAGGAAAGACCTTGCACCCCAAACCCTGGGTTCATTTCTAATTTTAGTCAAAGAATTGAAAAAAAAGAAATTGAGAAGGATAATTATTAAATTCCAAAACAAGGCAGAGATGCCACAAGAAAAGAAAACTACCGGCCTACTGCCCTGATGAATTTAGATGCAAAGATCCTGAACAAAATCCTCACAAACCGATTCCAACAGCACATCAAAAGCATTATCCACCTTGACCAAGTGGGATTCATCCCAGGAACACAGGGGTGGTTCAACATATGGAAATCTGTCAACATAATAAACCACATAAACAAGGTTAAACATAAAAAGCACATGATCATTTCAATAGATGAAGAAAAGGCCTTTGACAACATACAACATCACTTCGTGATCAAAACACTGGAGAGAATTGGCATGGCTGGTTCATATCTTAACATAATAAAGGCAATGTAAAAAGCTCCAAAGGCCCAAATAATACTTAATGGGGAGAGACTGGAGGAATTCCCATTAAGATCAGGAACAAGACAGGGTTGTCCACTCTCACATCTGTTATTCAACATAGTACTGGAAGTCCTAGCTCAAACAACAAGACAGGAGAAGGAAATGAAAGTGATACAATTTGGAAAGGAAGAAGTTAAGTTAGTTCTATTAGCTGATGACATGATTTTATATATAAGAGACCTGAGAGATGCCATCCCAAAACTCCTGAAGGTGACTAACTCCAATAAAAGTAGCATGCTACAAAATCAATGTACAAAAATCAGTAGCCTTTCTATATGCAAATGACAAATATACAGAGAAAGAAATAAAGGACATAGTCCCATTTTCAATAGCAACACAAAAAAAGTAAAATACCTTGGAATAACATTAATCAAGGAAGTGAAAGATCTATACAACAAAAACATAAAAGCACTCAAAAAAGAAAGTGAGGAGGACTTGAGGAAATGGAAAGACCTCCCATGCTCCTGGATAGGCAGAATTAACACTGACAATATGGCAATCCTAACAAGGCAAAATACAGATTTAATGCAATTCCAACTAAAATCCCTACAGTGTTCTTCACAGAGATAGAAAAAATGATCTCAAGTTCCATATGGAAAGGCAGAAGGCCTCACATACCCAAACATATCCTCAGAAAAGAAATACCTCTAGAGGCATCACCATACCTGATCTAAAGCTATATTACAAAGCCATTGTAATAAAAACAACATGGTACTGGCATAAAAGCAGGAGTAGAGACCAATGGAATAGACTTGAGGACCTGGACTTTGGGTCAAGCAACTATACTTACTTGATATTTGACAAAGGCCTGAACAATATAGGCTGGAAAAAAGATAGCACCTTCAACAAATGGTGCAGGACAAACTGGATAACTATATGCAGGAAATTGAAACTTGATCCATGCATTTTGCCATGCACTACACTCAAGTCCAAATGGATCAAAGACCTCAATGTAAGATCAGAAACTTGATTACTACTGGAACAAAATCTAGGAAGTACTTTCCATGATATAGTAATGGAAAAAGTCTTCCTGAACAGAACCCCAGTAGCTCAAGATCTTAAACAGTCACTAAACCAATGGCATCGCATGAACCTGAAGAGTTTCTTTACAGACAAGCATACAGTAAACTAAGCCAATAAATTACCACAGAATGGGAGAAAATATTTGCAGGTTATCCAACTGATGGAAGCCTAATCTCTAGAATCTACAAAGAACTCAAAAATCTAAACAGTGAGAAGTCAAACACCCCACTCACAAAATGAGGCAAAGACCTGAACAGGAGTTCACAGAGGAAGAAATGCAAATGTACACTTATCATCAGAGAAATGAAAACTAAAACAATTATGAGATTCCACTTTACCCCAATAAAGATTTCAAACATCAAAAAATCAAATGAAAATAAATGCTGGCAAGGATGTGGAGAAGCAGGAACACTCATCCATTGTTGGTGGGAATGTATGATGGTACAACCACTTTGGAAAGCAATATGGAGACTCCTGAAAAAGCTGCCTATAGAGATACCAGCAGACCTTTATTCCCTTACTGGACTTCAACCCTAAAACCTTCAAACCACAGGCCAGAGAGAGTTGCTCAACCATGTTTGGAGTGGCTCAATTTGTAATAGCTAAGAGGTGAAATCAACCCAAATGTCCATCACTAGAAGAATGGATAACTAAGATGCAGTATATCTACACAATGGAATTCTATACAGCAGTAAGAAAAAAATGACACAATGAAATTTGAGGAAAAATGGCTGAACCTGGAACAGATCATTCTCAGTGAACTTACCCAATCATAGAAAAACAATCGCCACATACTCTCATTCATTTCCAGCACCTAACCTGAATCTACCCAAGATGCCTTATAATCCCAGCAAGCATCTCATGGACTAGACAATAGAATGGGTGGGGAGGGAGGAAAGGGCAAGTGAGGGGGTGGAAGACACAAATCTATACCCAAACGGCAATGGTACCATAAAATTCTACTTCCTAAAAGGCAGACCAAATGGCTGAACCTTCACCAGGCCCTTACAAGGAACACCTGAGCCACAAGACACTGGAGAGGGTATGATGAAGACTGACCTTAATCTTCTACAGCTTCTATCCTTCTCTCTCACTCTCGCTCTCTCTCTTCTCTCTAACTCTTGTATATTAGTTATCCTTTTCTTCCTTTTATTAATGGGCTCTGACCTGTAACTCCCAGTGCCAGCAAGTGGCTATCATCCACATTGAGCTTTTGATCAGAGAGACATACAAGGTGTCCTAAAAGAAAGATTTCTGACAGAGTACTTGATGACCCAACAAGGTTAGTGGTAAGATCCTACCTACTGCTGAAGATACCTTATGTGGTTGACATGTAAAATGGAATGGCATGGCTGGAAGCTACAAGAGAGCCAATCACCAGACAGTCATACCAGACAGTCATTGCGTCTAGTGCCACAAGATGCTACATGGGCAACTGGGGGGAAATGACAAATATCATTTCAAACAACTCATGGTCTCACCTACTTAGCAGCAAATAACCTGTTGTGATGCCCACATGAGTGCAATAGGGGCATACAGCCATGGGGGGGAACCAACTGCTCTCGATTCGGCTAACTGATCCCCTCAGTGGTAAGAGACCCATATCTGGAACTGGGAAACAAGTCAGAACCATATCCAAACATAAGCTCGCTGTCCATTATCAAGCTACCATCAATTTTGGACTACACCTATTAAATTCTCTCTAAAAAAAAAAATAAATAAAGTAAGGGTTATCTCATTTGTCTGGTGTTAACTTACTCTGCATTGGAGAATCTGCTTCTCTTTTTCAGATAGATGTAGATCTTAAGGAGAGAGCTACCCCGTCATACCTCAAAAGGGCCCTGGCTGAAAATAAGGACAATTGGTGAAATAAGCGAGGGTGCTGTTTTCTTGGTGAACCGGGTACCTGCACAAGGGTGAAGGAGAACAACACAGAGAAAAATCAGCTCCTACCAAATCAGAGAACCAGAGCCCCAGAGGACCCCAACACCTCATCACTGAAGCAGACCAAAAATGAACCCAACATGGTTCAGGGAAATTTTGCAGAAGAGGAGGTGGAAAGAATGTCAGAGCCACATGTTGGGTCATGATATGCTGAGACATTTATCCTACCCATAATTGTGGGCTAACTCCAGAATGCATGACCCATATACCTCAACAAGGAGGGGCCCAAGGGAAGGTGTAGGTCATGGAGGAGCCTAATAATGTTACCAAACTGGCTGTATTCTCTTGAGTACAAAACTTATTTTTAAAAATTTAAAAAAAGAAAAGCCCTTTCCTTACCCCATTCTTCTTTCTCAAAGACCCCACCGTCATATTGTAAAGTGAGCAAAATGTTATATATATTTCTCTACATTTTTTTATACCTAGTTTAGAGAAAAATAGAAGTCATTTCCTTGTAGGAGATCATAAAACACTTGTTTAAGCAGATGGGGATAGTAGATTAACAGGAGGGTCTGCTGGTCTGAATCGCATTTCCCGGAGCCTGCATTGTTGAGCAAACTCCTTAAGATAAGCAGGACTCCTGGTCACAGGCCTACCTCACCCCCCACACCTAAGCACTTCCTATAACTGACTGACAGACCTATTTTCAAGTTCTTTTTTTAAACTTTTATAGCTTAACTGTCATATTTGAATTGTGATTTATGGCTTAACTCCCATCCTGTTTCTTTTTCTATAAAAACTGACACTCTGAACAGCTCAGGGCTGCATTCTGAGATTCAGGGTGCAGACCTGATATACCAGACTTTCTTCTTTTCTTTCTTTTTACCCAATAAAACTTGGCATCATATTCTGAGTTGGTGGTCTTACATGTGTGACACCAGAAACCATAACAATCTCTCACTCTATGTATACTGTCCCCCAATGCAAACACAGCATCAGCAGTTTCACCATAGGAAAGCTGCTGTCCCTCCAACAAAGAACAGTCTGTGTTGTGTATCTTTTTCTCTTGTATTTCTTACTTTGCTCTAGTCAATCCCAAATTCTAACATCTGGTGCTGAAATATGATTGCCTGGGAAACATTTTCCCCTTTATTCATACTTTCACTAAATTCAGTTTATGATTCTTTTGCTCTGGAAATGAGTCTGGAATGCAACAACTTTCAGGAGGAACACAAAAAAAGTCTATTTGGGTACTTACCCCTGCTCTCTGGCTGGCTGTCTCAGAAAAAAAGGAAGGAGTTCAAACCAACTGACCTGATAGCACCACTGGAGAGACCCTCTCTTAGCCCCTAACCAACTTAAAAGTACCTGCCATGAGTTAATATTATGCCTTTTAATGTCTCCCTCTCCCACCTCAGGACTGGGAAAAAAAAAAAAAAAAAAAACAGGCTGCTCAAGAACAATTAACCCAACCGGGAATTCTGCTCACTTCAAACTCTAAGGACAGACCCCCACCACATTTTATTTTTGTTTTTATATATTTATTTTGTTTTTGTCTTCAGGGTCTGAAATGAAGGGTTAATGAACCAGTGGCCTCTGACCACTGATCCTAGTAAACCACAGAACTTTGTGGCACCATAGCATGATAAGGAACTTCTATTAAAAAGCAAGCACATAACTGAAAGATCTGTCCTTAACAGCTATCAGGCCACCTGGACAGGCAATTTGTAAACAAAAGAAAAGGTCTTATCTTCCCCTTATTCTTCTCTCTCAAAGACCCGGCCCCCATCCCTTATCATATATATCTCTGCTTTCTCCCACATTCAAACACAGTATCAACAATTTCATCGCAGGAAAGCTATTGTTCTTCCAATAAAGATGTCTGTGCTGGCTTTCTTTATCTCTTGTATGTCTTACTCTAGTCAATCCCAGATTTTTTTTTTTTTTTGGAAGTAGGGTCTCACTCTAGCCCAGGCTGACCTGGAATTCACTATGGAGTCTCAGGGTGGCCTTGAACTCATGGCGATCCTCCGACCTCTGCCTCCCGAGTGCTGGAATTAAAGGCGTGCGCCACCACGCCCGGCTCAATCCCAAATTTTAATGTGAACAAAAAATAAATTTTTCCTCTTCTTAAGTTATTCATGTCAGATGTTTGTCACAGTATTAGAAATAAATTGAAAATTTATAATGATGTAGAAGGGACTTGTTTTATAAAACATGTGTTAGGAAGCTAAAATCATGATGTAATTTATATGACAATCAATACTGATGTAACAGAATGCATATTTCTTTAACATATACTAGGATGTAGGAACTCAGAACACAGTATAGATCACCAAATAAGAATTTAGTAAATTTGTGGAGCACATTTGTTTAATTGAAAAGGTAGAGAAGGATAGAAAAGGATAGGAGAGATGGACTTCCGGCCAAGATGGCGACTGCCTAGCTGCGCTGCAGATACCGGGAAAGAAAGATAGATGCAGATCCTAAGGAGACATCTGCCCCAACATACCTCAAAAGGGGCCTGACTGAAACTAAGGACTATGGGCGAAACAAGCAAGGGTGCTGTTTTCCTGATGAACAGGATACCAGCACAAAGGGGAAGGAGACCAACACAGAGAAAAATCAACTCCTACCAAATCAGAGAGCCAGAGCCTCACAGGCCCCCAACACCTCGGCACTGAAGCAGACCAAAAATGAACCCAACATGGCTCAAGGAAATTTTGCGGAAGAGGGGGCGGAAAGAATGTCAGAGTCACATGTTGGGTCATGATATGCTGAGACATTTATCCTACCAATAACTGGGGGCTAACTCCACAATGCACAACCCATTTACATCAACAAGGAGGGTCCAGTGGGAGGGGGTAGATCATGGATGAGCCTAAACAATGGTACCAAACTGCCTGTATTTACTGAAAAGAAAACTAATAAATTAAATTAAAAGAAAAAAGAAAAGGATAGGAGAAAATAGAGGAGAGGTAGAAAGTAATGGGAGGGGAGAAGAGTTGAGGAAAGGGAGAGAGTGAGGGAATACCAGAGAAGAGGCAAGGAAAAATGAAGGTCAAGCTATTGCAGAAAGGCAAGAATCTTAAGAGGTACAGCTATACAAAAATAAATGTAAGTATTAAGTGCCTCAGTTGGTGCCTTGTATGGAGATTGTGACATAAATGGTATCTTTTATATTTGAGAAGAAAGGGAAATATCAGGTTTCATCACATTATGTTAAGGTTAAATTCTGATACTTCATTTTTAGTTATAGGTATATGCACAAGTGTATATGTGTGTGATGTGTGTTCTTGGTTGTGTTCTATATGTATTTCTTTACTATGATTCAAAAAGAACTTTGACTCTCTCCATAATACATGATGGGGCAATGTATTAATGGTAACCTACCTTTCTGGTAAACAGCAAAGCACAATATAGCTCAAAGAATCAAAGAAATCAACATAGTAAATTGAGGTGTGTGTGAGAGAGAGAGACAGCTTCTTACCACTTAGATGAACTTCCTGACCCAGCACACTTACAGATGAAGGGATATTTATTGAAGCTTACAGATCTAAGGGGAGTTCCATAGTGGCAGAAGAATTTGATCCCCTTTTCAAAGGACCAGACAGAGAGAGAAAATGTCCAAAGCCACACCAGCACCACAAACAAGCAAACTTCAAGTAGAACTCAAACATTTTGTGTATCTTTACACTGGAATTCCAAATCTATTACAACACCTTATGGCTGGACCCTAATATATGCCTAGTGAAACCCTCTCCAGCTAGGTGGCTGCAGATCTAAATTACAAACTGTAAAAAAATTCTGAATATATTGGGTCCTTCCATTTAAAGTATATATATCTAGGAAAAAAATTCAAACTATCAAAGGAAAATCACAATGAAAATGGATTGTTTGTAATCTTACCACAAATGTCTGTAGTTCAGGAAGTAGTCAAATATTTTTGGAACAAGATAAACAGGGAAATGTAATTGCAATAAAATGCCTGACTGTATATATAGAAAAAAGTCAAGGCCTTTATGTATAAAGGGCTTACCATTTTTGTTGTTGTTGTTGCTGTTTTGTTTTTCAAGGTAGGGTCTCACTCTAGCTCAGGCTGACCTGGAATTCACTATATAGTCTCAGGTTGGCCTCGCACTCATGGTGAGCTTCTTACCTCTGCTTCCTGAGGGTTGGTATTAAAGTTGTGTGCCACCATGCCTGGCAAAAATCATTTTTATTTTTTTTCTCTTTTAATGTTTTATTTATTTCATGAGCATTGCTTTAGTAATAAAAGAAACAAAATGTGGAAATCTTAATTCACTATTATGAGATTACTTCTATTTCCTACCTCAACTAATATGATATAAATATGTTCATGATTCATATATAGCTATTATCATAGATAGAATAATGTATATAATCAGTCACATTAAAGACAGTATAGTGTACCTCTTAGTTGATAAGGCAATAATACTAAGCCTTTCTACAATAGGTATTTTTTCCTTTTTTAAAATTAATTAGTTTTGTATTCAGCAAATACAGTTAGTTAGTACCATTATTAGGCTCATCTGTGACACACCCCCTAACCATTGCCCCTCCTTGTTGAGGAATGTGGGTCATGCATTGTGGAGTTAGCCCACAGTTATGGGTAGGATAAATGTCTCTGCATATCAAGGCCCAACATGTGGCTCTGACATTCATTCTGCCCCCTCTTCCACAAAATTTCCCTGAGCCATGTTGGGTTAATTTTTGGTCTGCTTCAGTGATGAGGTGTTGGGGGCTCTTGTTCTCTGATTTGGCAGGAGTTTATTTTTCTCTGTGTTGATCTCCTTTCCCCTTGCCCTGGTATCTGATTCAACAGGAAAACAGCACCCTTGCTTGTTTAGCCAAGTTTTCTTAGTTTCAGCTGGGGCCATTTTGAGGTATGCTCTCTCCTTAGGTTCTACATCTATCTGAAAAAGAGAGCACATTCTCCAATGGAGAGTAAGTTAGCACCAGGACAAATGAGATAACCCTTACTTTTTTAAATAGAGAAGTTAATAGATGTAGATCCTCTAGTAGCCCATGATTGATGGTGGCTTGACAATGGAGAGTGTGCTTATGTTTGAATATGGTTCTGACATGTTTCCTAGCTCCAGCTATGGGTCCTGTATCACAGAGGAGATCAGTTAGCCAAATCAAGAGCAGTTTGTTCCCCAACATGGCTTTGTGCCATTATTGCACTTGGGTGGGCATCACAACAGGTTATTTGCTGCTAAGTACATTAGACCTTAAGTTGCTTGGACAGATATTTGTCATTTTCCCCCAGTCACCCATATAGCACTTTCTGGCACTGTACGCACTGACTGGGGACTGACTCTCTTCCAACTTCCAGCCATGCCACTCCATTTTACAGGTCAACCACATAAGGTGTCTTCAGCAGTAGGGTCTTACCACTAACCTTTGGTGGGTCATGCAGTACTCAGACAGAAATCTGTCTTTCTTTTAGGAAAACTTATAGGTCTCTATGATCAAAAGCTCAATGCGAATGATAGCCACTTGCTGGTACTGGGAGTTACAGGTCAGTGCCCACTGAGAGAAGGAGGAAAAAGATAACTAATATACAAGAGTTAGGGAGAAAAGAGAGAGACAGAGAGAGGGAGAGAGAGGGAGAGGAAGAGAGGGAAGTAGAAAATTAAGGTCAGTCTTCATCATAACTTCTCTGGTGTCTTCTGGCTCAGGTGTTCCCTGTAAGGGCCTGGTGAAGGTTCAGCCATTTGGTCTGCCTTTTTGGAAGTAGAATTTTATGGTACCATTGCCGTTTGGGTCTAGATTTGTGTCTTCCACCCCTTCACTTGCCCTTCCCTCCCTCCCTACCCATTCTATTGTCTAGTCCATGAGATGCTTGCTGGGATTGTAAGGCATCTTGGATAGATTCAGGTTAGGTGCTGGAAATGAATGAGAGTATGTGGCGATTGTTTTTCTATGATTGGGTAAGTTCACTGAGAATGATCTGTTCCAGGTTCAGCCATTTTTCCTCAAATTTCATTGTGTCAGTTTTTTCTTACTTCTGTATAGAATTCCATTGTGTAAATATACCACATCTTAGTTATCTATTCGTCTAGTGATGGACATCTTGGTTAATTCCACCTTTTAGCTATTACGAATTGAGCAGCTACAAACATGGTTGAGAAAAT
The DNA here is from genome assembly GCF_020740685.1 of Jaculus jaculus. Classification (NCBI taxonomy): domain Eukaryota; kingdom Metazoa; phylum Chordata; class Mammalia; order Rodentia; family Dipodidae; genus Jaculus; species Jaculus jaculus. The sequence continues at coordinate 43,881,365 of NC_059111.1, forward strand.
CTCTCTGGCCTGTGGTTTGAAGGTTTTAGGGCTGACACACAGTAAGAGAATAACTGGGTCTGTTGGTATCTCTATAGGCAGCTTCTTTAGGAGTCTCCATATTGCTTTCCAAAGTGGTTGTACCATCATACATTCCAACCAACAGTGGATGAGTGTTCCTGCTTCACCACATCCTTGCCAGCATTTATTTTCATTTGATTTTTTTGATGTTTGCTATCCTTATTGGGGTAAGGTAGAATCTCATAGTTGTTTTAATTTGCATTTCTCTGATGATTAGGGATGATGGACATTTTCTTAAGTGTGTGTTTGTCATTTGTATTTCTTCCTCTGTGAACTGCCTGTTCAGGTCTTTGCCCCGTTTTGTAAGTGGAGTGTTTGACTTCTTACTGTTTAGATTTTTGAGTTCTTTGTAGATTCTAGAGATTAGGCCTCTCTCAGTTCGATAACCCACAAATATTTTCTCCCATTCTGTGGGTAATCTATTGGCTTTGCTTACTGTATGCTTGTCTGTAAAGAAACTTTTCAGCTTCAAATGATCACATTGGTTGAGTGACTGCTAAAGATCATGAGCTACTGGGGTTTTTGTTCAGGAAGTCTTATTACATTACTATATCATGGAAAGTACTTCCTAGATTTTGTTCCAGTAGCATTGAAGTTTCTGGTCTTATATTGAGGTCTGTGATCCATTTGGACTTGAGTGTAGTGAATGGCGAAATGTGTGGATCAAGGTTCAGTTTCCTGTATATGGTTATCCAGTTTGTCCTGCACCATTTGTTGAAGATGCTGTCTTTTTTCTAGCCTATATTTTTCAGGCCTTTGTTGAATAACAAGTAGCTATAGTTGCTTGACCCAAAGTCTGGGTCCTCAAGTCTATTCCATTGGTCTCTACTCCTGTTTTTATGCCAGTACCATGCTGTTTTTATTACTATGGCTCTGTAATATAGCTTGAGATCAGTTATGGTGATGTCTCCACAGGTATTTATTTTCTCAGGATATGTTTGGATATGCAAGGCCTTCTGCCTTTCCACATGGAACTTGAGATCATTTTTTTTTTTTTCTGTATCTGTCAAGAATGCTATAGGTATTTTAATTGGAATTGCCTTTGGTAGGATTGTCATCTTCACAATGTTAATTTTGCCTATCCAGGAGCATGGGAGGTCTTTCCATTTCCTCAAGTCCTCCTCAATTTCTTTTTTGAGTGTTTTTATGTTTCCTGGTAAAGATCTTTGTCTTCTTTGGTTAACATTATTCCAAGGTTTTTTTTTTTTTGCTGATATTGAAAATGGGACTATGTCCCTTATTTCTTTCTCTATATCTTTGTCATTTGCATACATAAAGGCTACTGATTTTTGTGCATTGATTTTGTATTGTGCTACTTTGCTATAGGAGTTAATCACCTTCAGGAGTTTTGGGTTTGAGTGTCTTGGGTCTCTTACATATACAATCATGTCATCAGTGAATAGAGCTAACTTAACCTCTTCCTTTCCATATTGTATCCCTTTTATTTCCTTCTCCTCTCTTATTGTTTGAGCTAGGACTTCCAGTACTATGTTGAATAACAGATGTGAGAGTGGACAATCCTGTCTTGTTCCTGATCTTAATGGGAATTCCTCCAGTCTCTCCCCATTAAGTATTATTTGGGCCTTTGGAGCTTTTTACATTGCCTTTATCATGTTAAGATATGAACCAGCCATGCCAATTCTCTCCAGTGTTTTGATCACGAAGTGATGTTGTATGTTGTCAAAGGCCTTTTCTTCATCTATTGAAATGATCATGTGCTTTTTATGTTTAATCTTGTTTATGTGGTATATTACATTGACAGATTTCCATATGTTGAATCACCCCTGTGTTTCTTGGATGAATCCCACTTGGTCAAGGTGGATAATGCTTTTGGTGTGCTGTTGGATTCAGTTTGCAATGATTTTGTTCAGGATCTTTGCATCTAAGTTCATCAGGGCAATAGGCTGGTAGTTTTGTTTTCTTGTGGCATCTCTGCCTGGTTTTGCAATATTGTTTTCCATCCTTTCACCCTGAGAATGTGTCTGTCTTTAGTGGTGAGGTGGGTTTCTTGAAGGCAACAGATTGAGGGGTCTAATTTTTTGATCTATCCTGTTAGCTTGTGTCTCTTGATGGGTGAATTAAGGCCATTAATATTTAGGGTAATGACTATGAGATTTGAATTGATCCCTGCCATATTGTGATGGTAAATGTGGGTTGGTGTTTTCATGGACTTTGAAATTTTTTGTGCCTACTCTGGTTTCGTTGGTGTGATCTGCTTCTTATAGGCATTTGAGTTTGGTTATTTGTTTCTTCTCTGTGGAGAATTTCCTGAAATACTCTCTGTAGGTTTGGTTTTGTGTTCATATAATTGTGAAGCTGAGTTTTGTCATGGATAGTTTTTCTTTCACCATCTAATATTTAGGATACTTTTGCTGTGTAGAGTAGTTTGGGTTGGAAGCCATAGGGTCTTAGACTTTGTAGTGTTTCAATCCAGGCCCTTCCAGCTTTCAGGGTTTCCATTGAGAAGTCTGAAGTAATTCTGATGGGGTTACCTTTAAAAGTGGTGTGTTGTTTTTCCCTAGCTACTTTTAGGATTTTCTCTGTGGTGTCAATGTTTAGAGTTTTAATGACAATATGTCTTGGAGAGTTTCTCCTTTGGTCCAGTCTGTTTGGAGTTCTGTTTGCTTCTTTTATCTTGATGGGCCTTTCTTTTAAGAGACTGGGGAAGTTTTCTTCAATTATTTTGTTAAATAAGTTCTCCATGCCTTGGTCTGAATTTCTTCTCCTTCTGGTATTCAAATGATTCTGATATTAGGACATTTAAGTGTATCCCACAATTCCCTTATGTTCTGTTTACTTGAACTTTTGAACTTATTGAAATTTTTGAACTCTCGCACTGTTTCTTCAATCTAGTCTTCCAGATCAGAGTTTCTATCTTCCACTTCACTGACTCTATTCTTGAGAGTCTCTAGAGAGTTTTGGTCTTGCTCAATTAAAGTTGCATTTTCTACTGCTTCTCTATGTATAATTTCCATCTCTCTATCAAACTCCTTTTTACATCATTTTCTGATTTTCTTGATGATTCTTGGAATTCATCTTTATATTTCTTTATGTCTTCATTTAGCATGTCCAGCTGATTATTAAGGTCTTCTTTTTTTTTCACTCTCCCTCAAATCTTTTAACTCTCTTTGAACTCCTTCCAATTTCTGATCTATTAATTCTAGTTTAGTGATGGCGGTATCCACATGATTATTGTTCCTTTGTTGCTTTTCTGCAAGTTCTACCAGTAGGCTGGTCAGGGTTGTATGGCTCATAGCTTCAGTTTGATGTTCTGATCCTAATGTCTTGTCTATGTTTTGGTTAGATGTATTCATTTTAGGACTGGGTGATCTGACTGGATTTTCTTGCATTTGATTTTTCATGTTATTTCCTTTGCACTGTGGTCTGCTCAGGATAGTGTATGGGCATGCAGGTGGATGGATCAGTCTGGGGTCTAGCACAGTTGGAATCTGAGGCAGCCTGGGGCAGTTGCCAAGCAGCCTGAGCTTTGGCTCTCACTTGACAAAGCAGCCTATCTACTGCCTGGCAGGGTCACCAAAGTTGCCTGAATTCTCAAGCACTAATGTGCCAATGCTGTCTGCATTCCATCCTGGAGGGGGACTGAGGCACCAAGCACTGAAGCAGCCCAAACTCTGGCTGGGAACACTGGGACCTGGAAGCAGTCTGCACTCCCCAATCACAGGACAATGGCAGATGGCCTGCACAGCAGACAGGTAGGGGATGGCACCTGAGCTGGCACAAGTGAGAGACACAGTCTGTGTTAGTGTGGCAGTTGCTGTGCAACTGGGCTCACTGAAGTGTGGAAGCAGGAGCAGTAAATGAGTGAGTGGGCTGAGCAGTCTAAGCTTCCAAATGCAGGGATTGATCTGGGCACAGCTGCACTTTGGATAGGTGGCTACTTGGGGAGGACTGCCGGCTACCCGCTCCTGAGGGAATCAGGGATTCCCTGTTATTGCCAGAACTCACTGAATGTGTGGTGGGCAGAGCAGTAAGAGGGCGAGTGGGTGGAACAGTCTAAGCTTCTGCAAGCAGGGATTGATTGGTGTTTTGTGGTGCCATGGAAACAGTGGCTATTTGGGGGGATGGGTAGGCTGCCCGCCCACGAGGGAATCTGATTCCCTGTTATTGCCAGGACTTGTTGACATGCTGTGGCCTGAGTAGTCTAAGCTTTTGCTGGCAGGGATGATCAGTGTTTGGCGGTGCTGTGGAAACAGTGGCTATTTGGGGAGAGGGGATCAGTGATTCCCTGCTTTCCCTCCTTCCCCCACTGTGCCCTCCCATGACAATCTACTGGAGATTGCTCTCCCCTAAAAGACCCAGTGAACCCTTAATGTCTTGCATTTCTTTCCCTGGGATTTGCAGCACAGCTAGGCGGTAGCCATCTTGGCCGGAAGTCCACAAATCATTTTTTAAAGAGCACTAATTGTATAACAATTAGATAATTCACAGAAAATAGCCATACAACTGAATTTAAAAGTTTATATTCACTTAATCAAAGAAATAAGAAAACAGACATCAGTAAAATGTTTTCTTCCTTATCAAATTTTTTTAAAAATTATTTTTATTTATTTATTTGACACAGAGAGAAGGGTGGGAGGGAGGGAGAGAGAGAGAGAGAATGGATGTGTCAGGGACTCTAGCCACTGAAAACTAACTCCAGATGCACGTACCACCATGTGCACCTGCCTTATGTGGGACCTGAACAGTCAAATCTGGTTCCTTAAACTTTGCAGGAAATCACCTTAACCACTAAGCCATTTCTCCAGCTCCCTTATCAAATTTTATAAGAACTGTTGAAAAGGTTATGAGTAATGGAGAGTAGTGTAAATTGATGCATACTATATTAGACTGCAGTTTGGCAATGTATTGAGAGCACAAAATGTTATTTTTCTTTGACCAAGTAATTCCATTTTGTGGAGCTTTTCCAAAAGGAATAGCTTGAAATATATACCCAAGGTCAGTTATTCCTATCATTACTTATAATGATGCTAATTACATGCTCTGCATGCTGTTAAGTAGAATCACTGAAGGAAGTGCTGGTTTTCAATTGAATCTTTTGTAATGGAATAGGAAAAAAAAAGTGTATAAGTGAAATAACCAAAGTCAAAACTTTTATTTATATGGAGGGAAAGATGAGTGATTTTCTCTTAATTGGGATATTATGAGGATTTTGAGTATTTTAATTACAATATTCCTCTTTATATTTCTGTTAGTCCCTATATGTTAAATATGTATTTTTCCATAATACCAAAAGTCAGTTTCATTTACCTTGAAACAAATCAAACTCCCTTTTGCCCCCTCTGATCTTGGCATAGTGCTGGTGCTCTAAGGGTTTCCCTAAATGAAGAGATTAGAATCACTTCAAATTACCTTCTTTTTCCTTATCTAAATTGGTTCTTTGAAAAATTAGTGCCCGGAAGGTGTTGTAAACTGTTCATTTAAGTACAATTAAGCAATCCCTTAGTTGCTTCCTTATTGGCGTTTCAGCTTGTTTTCACTCTTCATCTCTCTCACCATTTCAGTATGGCAATTTGAAGGAGCCAGCAGACCTTCTAAGATAATAGCTTCCTATTAAACATAAATTAATAAGGCAATATTGTAAAAAGTAACAACTTGAAAAAAATGCAAATGCTATCCTTCAGTTGTAAGGAAATATGCTTTTATGACTTTATATTGCAAATGAATGTGGACATCCTCATGTTGTAATCAAGCAGCCCTTTAAAGGGAACTTTTGATCACAGCAGGAATTGTGTGAGCCACCTTGTCCAAAGTTATAATGCACATCCACATCCTCTCTCAGCCTGATTTAGGACTCTGAAGGACCTGCACCAACATTTTACTTTTTCAAACTCTGGCACATCTGTTTCTTCCCTATCTACAACAAATATTGACCCCAGGGTCAATACTAATAAACCTCTACTGAGTTAAACTACATATAGAACTAGAACCCAATATAAGACAATGAAATACTACACAGGATACAGGTGGCCTCTCGGATATATTTTGGATTTTATATCATAAATATTGTATGAAAATGTGTAAAATTCTAAAAGCCACAGGGTGAGAAGGTATACTCTGAAGCATTGTCTCCCCTATTCCCACAGAAGAGGACCCTCAGTGGAATGGTGGTGGAGGATAGTGAACGTATAACCCACTGGAATCTTAACAATATACAATATGTTCATACAATAAAGTTCTCAATGAAAATGTTATTAGGGAAACATGGGATAACACAGAAATAAAATTCACCTTAAACATTATTGCATTTGTTTTGATTCATTATTTATATCATCAATGGTTATCAGTATGTAATTTCATAAAATACCATAATCTATAATAATCTGGCAATAGCTTGTTTTGGAATAATATTGTAAAACAACTTTTTCTCTATGACACCTCCCTCTGTCAGTATCAAGCTTCTGAGCAACTGGATTTGAATGGTAGGTACACCAAGTGTTCTGATTTGCTGCCTTTTCATGATTACAGTCAAGTACTTCATTCTGACCCTTATTCTGTCCACATGGCCAAGAAAAAAACATGTAATTTCAGCAAACTCAACCTTATTTGACACTTCTCACAGAATTTTAAATGGTACTGGGACAGAAAGTGTCACAACTTGCAAACTCAACCTGCTGGGTTTTGAAATGAAGCTCTTTGCTGCCCTCTGTAGACAACTCAACATGAAAATGGCAAAATCCTTATGTAAATATTTACTGTCTCAGTTATATTTTTGCTCTATAGCTTTAATAGAAGAATAGACCCAGTAAAGGACATTTCAATTAAAGGGGAATTAATTTCCTTCTATATTTTTTCATTGTAGTACTGCATGGCTTCATTTTGCTTTTCAAAATTACTACCCCAAATTAAAATCACATAATTGGAAACATGGAAAAACATGAAAATATAGCATGCACATGCACGCACACACACACACACACACACACACACACACACAAAGTACATGCATAAAGATATTAATATTTTCTTCCTTCCTTTCTTTCTTTCTTTCCTTTTTTTGGGGGGGGAGGGTTACGAGGTAGGGTCTCATTCTAGCCCAGGATGACCTGGAATTCATTATGGAGTCTCAGGGTGGCCTCAAACTCATGGCAATCCTCTTACCTCTGCCTCCCAAAGTGTACTGGGATTAAAGGCGTGCAACACCATGTCTGGCAACATTTTCATTTTCCTTTTGATGTTTTATAATCACATGTATTAACCCTATTTAAACTTCAAATATTTCAGAATATCAATAGCAATGATTGTCTTGGACAAGACCTCAAAACCACAGAAACAAATCAGAAATATACACAAAATAGGATTTTAGTAAGTTGAAAATCTGCAAAAACAAACAAACCACCATCAAATGAGGAAACTAATTCAGAGTGGAAGAAAAGATTTGCAAACCAGACATGTCAGCAAACTATATAAGGAATTAAGACAATTCAATAGCAAGGAAACAAATAATGGGCCCAAGAATGGGTGAAAAGCATATGTAGTCACATTTAAAGAGACAATATAAAACTGAATAGAATGTATATGGAATGTACAGGAATACTCAGTACTCCTATCAGAAATATACACATAAAAGCCAGAATGAAATAATATCAAAATGAGAGAATCATTTTGATAACTATGAAAAAGAAAAATATTAATAAATGATAATGAAGATTTGAAGAAAGAGCTACTGTTATGCACTATTGATGGGAATTTGGATTAGTATAGTCATTGTGGAAAAAGTTATTCACAGCTGAGAACAGAACTATTACATAATCCATCAATCCCAGTAGTGGCTATTTATCCAGAAGAAAAAGAAATTAGTAAATCAAACACACAATTACACATTTATGTTTATTGTAATACTATTTGCAGTATCTAGGACTTGGAAACAATAAAAATGTCCATCAATGAATGAACAAGGTTCTATTCAGCCTTAAAAGAATAAAATTATCTCATCTGCACATAACTGACCCTGGAAGAAATTATGTAAAGTGAAATAAGCCAGGCACAAAAAACAAATATAACATGTTTTCACTCTTTTGTGGAAACTGTAACTTGTTCTCATGGATGGAGAGAAGAAAAGTTGTGAACAGGGAGTAGGAAGTGAAAGGGGATAGAGGATAACAGGAAGATGCTGGTTATGAGGTATTAAACTAGTTAGACTGAATAAGTGAAATCAACCACCAAAGACAGAATGAATTTTGAAGTGATGAATATGTTAATGACACTGATTTGATCCCTATACGATCATCATTTGTCTCATAATACACTGCTATGGAAACAAAATATGAGCCAAGAGCTAGAAAGTCAAATAGTGGATAAGAGTTAGGAAAATGCAACAACAGAAGGTGCACGTGTTTTACTGTACTTATGTTTTTAATTTATAATACAACATCTCACTGGTAATATTTCAAAAAGGAAGAGATATTTGCACACAGAAAGAGTATTTCAAACAGAGAAGAGCACAGCGTTCCTGATTGCCTGACTAGGACAAGAAAAAGTGGCCCAATGTGTCTAGACCTGAGTCATAGGCAAACAGGTCAGAGAATAACAAATGGGAAGGAGCAGTAGGGAAGTGAAGGTGAGCTTAGATCATGGGCCTTATAGGTCATTGTAAGGGTCTCACCAATTGGGAGAGTGGCAGGATAAGGGAATGTCACTTCTTTTTGTGAATTGTCCCTCTGATGGCTGTGTTAAGAATAAACTGCAGCAGTGAAAAGAGCAAGGAATCTAACTGGTAAGGTATGGCTGTGGCCTTCTTGGCAAATGGGATGGCTTGAGCTCTGGAAGCTATTCTGAGAATGAAGTGGAAGGTTTTACTCTAATTATTTTCCTACTTCAAGGCTTATAGTAATATTTTTTTGAGCTGATCTATTTTTACACTATTGAATTGGCTATATGCCCATGTCTGAAACTTGGAAAATAGGAAAATGTATACCCCTACCCCCTACTCACAAAAGGCAGAAAACTGAATATCCCCCTAAAGATCACCACCTATTAGTACACAGGCACTTCCCTGATACCATTTAATGGTTAATAGTATTCCATTTTATAGAAGTATAATATCTAATTCAACTAACTCTTAACTAGTGAATATTTAAGATGTTTTATAATTAGTGATGCAATGTATATCCATGGGCAAGTGTGATAGCTTTAAACATTTGCTTCAAAACTTTTGAATTAAATGTAAAAAATTATAAATTTCAAATATACGTATGTAGGGGTTAGTGAAGATTCTAACCCACATACCATCTTTGGAGTAGAAACACACATACCGCAGGTGCTAGGAATTCTGACTGTCAACAACACAAATGCCCTTGGTCCCTAAAAGTGCCACACTAAAAGTGCAGGAACTACACTTGGCCAAATGCTGCCTAAACAGGGCTCTAAATGTGTAAGCCTCTAGCCTCAATTTAGAAAAGGGCTGCCTGAGTTCCAGAGTTCCCTGCAGGTTCAACTCCAGTCTCAGTTCTGCCTGTGGTGTGTAATGTCTCCCTTTAACCAATCCTGCCAATTTCAGTTTTCAAAAGTACTTCTCAGTAGAACTTCTGCAGGCAGTTTTATGTCTCAGTTTATGTTTTCAAAGAACCCAATTTTGTGGCAAAGCATTTAAGTAAATTGAGTCTACAGTTCATAAGAATAAGGATAGCCCTGTTGCAGTGTTGATAATTTAGCTAATGTGTAGAATCCTATGACATTTTAATCTTTCCATCTTTATTTTTGAAAAAAGTATGCTGTTGCTACTTTTTTCTTGACATTTTTGTTGTTTGTTGATGTTTAATTGGTTGAAATTTACCATTTTTAGTGAAAATTTCTATATATAGTCTAATAAAACACAACCATATAACAATAGCCACAATCAAGATACCGAAAAATTCCCCCACCTGGAAACTATTCCTTCTGCATTTTTGTCAAAATATCTGTTAAAATTGATTGCCATATTTAAAAAATTTGCTTTTATTATATGGGAGATTGAATACTAGGTTCTCATCAAGACTTCTATCACTTGGCCATACCTGAGATAAGCCTCCAATTTAAAAATATTCTATTGTTTTTGTAATTATCATATTTATAAAGTTTTAAAAATATTTACTTATTGATAGAGTGTGACAGAGAGACAAAGTGAGAGAGACAGAGAGAGAGAGAGTGTGTGCATGTGCATGCCTGAACTTCTAGAGACATGCACCACTTTATACATCTAATGTTACATGGGTACTGGTGAATCAAACCCAGGCCATCAGGCTTTGCAAGCAATTGCTTTTAACCACTTAGCCATCCCTCCAGTCCATATAAAGTTTTTGAAAACATAATTTTCTAAGTATTTTATTTCAGTCAGAAGCTTCAATTTCTATGTTTTTAAGAAGTGTACAAGAAGTTTCACATTATTTTTATAAATGGAGATAACTATGTACAAAATAAGTAAAGTACATATGACAAATTTCCATTTCATTTACATGTTCAATGAAGTATCCTTCCAAATAGCCAAGATACAGAAAAAGAAAACCTAAGCATCTGTTAGAAGATAAAGATTATAGAATATATAAAATATTAGAATACTGTGTAACCCTTTACTAAAAGGGCATTTTGTTGCTCTTGATAACGTGGATGGACCTGGAAGACCTGTCCTATGTGACATGAGCCAGACAGAATAATAATATGGCCTAACTTCATGAATGTAGAATATAAAGTTAAGCACATAAAGTAGAGAGAATTATGTTGATTACCATAGGCTGAAGAGGGGAATGGAGGAAACTGGCTGGACTGCAAAATGCTAGGTAGACAGGAGAAACATGTTTTTTAGATTTATTACACAGAAGGTGACCATAGTTAGTAAAAAAAAAAAATTGTGCATTTCAAAATTGCTATAAGAATAACTTTTAAAGCTTTTAATTATAAAAATAGAAATATATGAGGCAATAGACACATTATTTAGTTTGACAAAAGATATCCATATGATTAAAGCATCCAACTGTGCTCTATGAATATATGAAATTATTTTATCAATTAAATAAATACTAAAATTAACATAACTGACAAATTTTTATTATGCATTGTATATAGTAGCAGGTTGTTACTAAACAGTGGGAAATAAAGAATTAATACATGTGAGTGTTTTATCATATAATTTATCACAGGGCATCAGCAGTAGAAATCCTCTCTGAGCCATTATCTGAGTTTGTTGTAATGTAGTCATAGAACACAACAATTTTTTAAAATTTGAAAATGAATTAAATTTAAGTGAATATTAGCTTGCAATTCTGGTTGTATCAGTGTGTTTTTTTGTTGTTGTTGTTTGTTTGTTTTTTTGTTTTTTGAAGTAAGATCTCACCCTGGCTCAGGCTGATCTGGAATTCACTGTCATCTCAGGGTGGCCTTAAACTCATGGTAATCCTATTGCCTCTGCCTCCTGAATGCTGGGATTAAAGGTGAATGCCACAACATCTGGATATATCAGTGTTTTATGACATTTTCACTGCTTTCTTAATTTTGAAATATTTTCTATATTTATATCCCTGAAGAAACAAAGAAAAATGAGGATTGGACCTGACATCTGATGAAGAAATAAACAAATAGCAATTCAGAATCTCCTATTTCCAATATATGAAGAAAAGATCAATGAGGAAGAAAAATATGGTAGCAAAACTAATTGAATCAATTAAGACAGAAAAGAGTGAGGACAGAGTGACAAAGTTTAATGACCTGGAAGTTCAGAAACGTGAGGTGATTTAAAAAAAAAAAAACAAAAAAACAGCTGAGTCCCTAATCTGACATTGAATCCAGTGTTCTAGATTAGTAATCAGTGTTGCATAGCACCTCTTTTTTCCAAGAAGAGAATTTTAGAAACTGGTTACAAGCAATGGATCTGACATTTGCAGAAGAGAAGGAGCCATGGGTTGCCTTTCAAGGAACCAGGTACTACTCTGTGGTTGAAAACAATGAACCCTGAGGCATGCGTAGCTTAAAATCGTCTTTACTATGGGAAATTTCAAACATGTTAAAGAGAAATAAAGGCCAGAATAATGAACAATTCTGCTTTGATCACCTCAGTATATGTTCGTTAGCAATGGATACCAAGATTGTGACTGCTACTTGTCCAACATTTGTTTTCATTTATAGCTTCTGAAAGATGATTACCAAATCAGACACTTATTTTTCTAGCCACCTGACTACTACACAGCAGGCATCTAATTATGTTTGCTAAGTAAATCAGTTGATCCATGAATACAACATTATCCATTTGGCCAACTCATTCTTCTTCCCAGAAAATGAGTCTTCCTTTGACAAAGTGAATTTTATATATGAATGTGATTCTAGGAAGTTCTAAATGGAGCAATATTCCATTGAAACATACTCAAAGACAAACACTTAAAAGATAATTTATTATTCCTTTCTGGATTGTGCTTAAATGAGAGAATTTTGAAAAACAGAAGTCTTCTTAAAGTAGTAGGAACTGAAGAACCCATTGGATGTGTATGTGTGATGAAATTAAAATGATCAATTCTGTGCTCTGAGGGGCAATTTGTTGCTCAGACATCAACCACTGAACCAGCATAAAGTCAAAATATACCTTTTGGTAGAAATATCAGGTCTCAATCAATGTAATTTAATCTCTTTTGATGGTGACTTAATACTGTGTTCTAGAGTCCATTGCTACTATGAAATGTGTACACATGTGTATATTTATTTTAGACAGATAAAACCAACAAAGAACATTTCCTAATTTTTGCCATTTATTTCCCAAACAATGGCCAGCTAGACTTATCTGGGACCATATGAGCAACGTTCTAATATAGTTGTGTAAAATGTGAATATATAATACCACCATCTGTAAAATGTCAGTTGAAATGTGATATCTTCAGTCACCTAAATATTAATTTTAAGCCACACTGGCTGGCTACTTAAATATTTGATGCATGATGTTCTTAAAAGCACTCACCATTTTTTTTTTAAAAAGATTAAGGGTACATGTACTTTTAAAAGCTGCAGCTTTTGGATGGAGAGATGGCTTAGCCATTAAGGCACTTGCCTGTGAAGCCTAAGGGTTCATGTTTGATTCTCCAGGTCCCAAGTAAGTCAGATGCAAACATGCTAGATCTCATATGAGCACAAGATGGATGCATGCATCTGGAGTTCACTTACAGTCACTTATATTGGCCCTAGCATGCCAATTCTCTCATTCTCTCTCTGATAAAAATAATTTTAAAAAACTGCAGCTTCTCTCAAGTTCAATGTTAATATTTGGAAGCAATTACAATCAGAATAAGCCTTAAGTTTACAGAGGAAAGTAAAGAACTACTTGTGGGAGATTTGTGGCATAAATGAGGGTGAGACACAGACCATCCCTGAAGGAGCTCATTTGATCTGCCTCTTTTTATCACATAATGAATATAACATTGTAATGACTTTAAAATTTATATAATTTAGCTATTAAATTTTAGTATAGGTAGCAGTATTATTTAACTATTATAATATTATTGAATTAGACACAATTCTATTTCAATAAAGGAAAAGTTATATTTTCTTCAATGAGAACCTAACTGGTGATTTTCATTTCAGAGATGGGACTATCTTAGGTAGAACTTAATAAACCTCACTGCTACGTCCACGGCGACCTCGCCTGTGTAGCAAGCAGAAATGCTTCTGCACTGGAAGAGAGCTGAGGACAGAGGGCCAGCACTCCTCGGAGGGATGCCCCCAGTGACCCCTTGGCAGTCAGTTACTGTAAAGGTTCCTGCTGCCCATGAAGTCACGACGACCTAATTGCTGGCGCCAATGCTGTTTCTTTCCTGCTTTCTTCTAGCTGTTTGTCTAAGAACAGCTAATTCAACACTTATTAGTAATCATGCACGCAATCAGAATACAAGAAACAATCTAAGCATTGAATGTGCCCCTCCTATGATTAGGGCAATGGAGGAAATGTATAACTCTATTAGGAATAAAAGATTAACTCTAGAACAGTTTTTAGATGGTATAGAGTAGAAACAGCTTATGATGTTTTAGAACAATACTGATCCTGAGAAAGTGAAAGTAGAAATGTTAATCGGTAATGTTCATTAGAAGTATGACAGTTCTACAGATAGGGAGTTGTAAAACTTAGGTTTTCCCACCAGGAAACTTCCTGGGGGGTATGTTCAGCACTTGATCAAGGGCTGATAGTAGACTCCCAGAACTGGGAACTACCTAGATCCACTCCCCTATGAGGGAGGATATGATGAATTCGGTAATAGATGAATGAATTATAAAGGAATAAGGAGGCTATGGCATTCTCTTCCATTTATGAAACGCTTAGCAAGAAAGCGTAAGCCTTGGTGTTTATACAGTCCTTGGGGTATAACAAATAAGTAACCTGTTATTCACCTTACACCTAGTTTCTGTTTGTATAATGCTATGATCAATGATACAAGGCGTCCTTCTTAAAAAATGGGTACATTCCTGCCTGATAAACATTACATGTATGCTTACAATAGAACAATACTTAAGATTGTTTAGATTAATGATTTCTGAAGTCACTTGTTGGCTTGCTAAGTTTCCCTGTGTAATCTGTATAAAATCTTCATGAAACCTTCAGTAAATTGCAGCAGCATATTCAATTTGAGTGTGTCTGTCTGTCATTTCCTCGCCGAATCCCGAGTTCTCCTTGAGCCTTTGCCCTTGTTCTCCCTCGGTCCTGATCTCCCCGAGAGTCAGTCCGCGGCACCTCACCAATCATTATAACGAGAAAAAATTAACAATTTTGGAATCCATTTTGAACCTGGTACTTGCCCATTGTTTACCTACAAATTATACTAAGCAGTAATCTTCAAGGAATTGTACCATGTGTTGCTGAGTATTAAGAGGTCTAGAAGACAAGTCTCTTAAGATTTGCAATATTTTTCATGGCTTTTGGCTATAGGTACATTCTTTAAAAATTGCTTAGTATGGAGAAAAATGTAACTAATAGACACACATTGTTCTCACTTGTGATAAAACAGACATCTTGATTTTATAAATGCCATTAAAAGTTGTATGGCTGAAGTTATAACACACAATCATACACTGACACATTCATGTGGATTTATTGGATTGGTTCATGCCATTACAGAATCTGAAAGGTTCCATGATGGTCATTTGTAGGCAGGACATCCAGACAGGTCAACATGTTTCAGTGCCAGAAGCCAATGCCTT
Organism: Jaculus jaculus; assembly: GCF_020740685.1. Taxonomy (NCBI): domain Eukaryota; kingdom Metazoa; phylum Chordata; class Mammalia; order Rodentia; family Dipodidae; genus Jaculus; species Jaculus jaculus. The sequence continues at coordinate 43,896,587 of NC_059111.1, forward strand.
GGAAGCCAGAAAGCCCAGGCTCCAGCTATATTCCAGGGTAGCTCAGTCACCCCCTCTAACTTTATGCTGCAGAGCCAGTCAAAGGAGCAGTGAATAAACTGTACCCATTAATCCACGGAGCTACTCAATCACTTACCCTATGGGAAACTTTGACTTTTCACTGTTGCCCTTTCCTCAACTCTACTGATGGCACACTTAGCACTCGGCTCCAACACTAGAAACTGCTACTTGCTCTTTAAGTGCTAGATTCAAACAGCCTTTGTGCAGTGTCCCACCTAATATTCACAACTGCCCTTCTGTGGTAGTTTAAATGGATGCCCCCAATAGATTCAGGAGTTTAATTCAAGCTTTTAAGTTGGTGTCACTGTGGGTGGATCCTAGGGTCCAGCCCTAAGGTAGGGGGTGGATCTGAATTCCCATCTAAAGACACACAAAATGATTGATCTATGCCTAGGGCTACTGGAGTATGCTTACATGTGCTGGTAGTGGTTGCTTTTCTCTCTGATTGAACCTGTAAAAGGGGGCCAGCTTCTCTTACCATTTTGGAACTTCCCTTGGATCAGTAACCTTCAATAAATTCCCTTCCTTCCATAACTGCTTCTGGTTTGGAGGTTTGTCCCAGCAGTATGAAGCTGACTGTGATACCTGCCAACTAGGCATCATCAGCTGTGCAGTAAGGAATTGATATTAACTGGCCTACTATTAGTCACCTAGCAAGCATTTAGCAGTTTTCCCAAATATGTGCCATTATCATCTTAATAAAGACTGTCATTCTATGTCCCTCACTAATTTTATTTATTTCAAAGTTGGGCATAGTGTCAATATTCTTAGTTTCTTAGGCTTAGTGTTCTATCCTTTTTTTGTTTTCTTTTAGAAAGGAAATAGAAGTGCTATACTTGCTTTCATGTTGCCAGTGGTGTGTCCATCTGCAGTGTAATAAACTTGGTGTTAGTGTCTCATAGCTGTTGTCAAACATCACCACATTTCATGAAATGTACTGAAACAGCACAAGGCAAATACAGAATTCTAAAGCAGCAGCATCTGTGTTATACTAAGGCCTTGAATTCAAAACCTCTGGATTATAAACAAGTATGAATATAAATAGTACCAACAAGCATAGGTGAGGCATCTCTAAGGCTAAATCATCTACCAGTACAAAAATGCACAATATTGGGCAGGAGAGATTGCTCAGTGGTTAGGGTGCTTGCCTGAGAAGCCTAAGGACCCATGTTTGACTCTCCAGATCCCTCATAAGTCAGATGCACAAAGGTGAGGCAAGCACAAGCTTACAATGACCACTAGGTGGTACAGGCATCTGGAGTTCAATGCCAATTTGCTCTCTCTCTCTCTAAAATTTAATAATAAAAAAAATGAACAGTACTAACAAACACAGGTAAATATCCCCAAGACTAAAACATGTATAGTCTTATGAATACCAAAACACATATATTATAATTTTTTAAGTTATACAGTAGTTCAATTGAAATAGTATCTAGAGATAGTTTGGATCAAGAGACTGGGAATATGTTTTCTCAAAGATCAATTTACTGATTAATATTAATCTTTAATTTATCTTTATTTCTATTAATTTTACTTTCTTCCTCCCGAAAACTACCACGGGCATTTTTTACTTTTAGGGTTAATATGCTTATAAAGTTACCTGATAATTAAAGCAAATCACAGAAGATGCTATGAAAATTCCTGTCACCATCTTTTAAAAGTCTCCTCCTCATGTAATCTTATCCAATGCAGAGCAAGAATGACAGTACCTTTGAGCAGGGATGTCTTTGCAAAGCACAATTCAAAGAATCTTGGTAGGCCCAGGGTAGACTTGCTACTGCATGCAGTTTCCCAGGAACAGAGGCTCAGAAAGGCCTGAGCTCATTTTTGACAGTCTGATGCAGACATCTTGAAATCCTTAATACTTTGTACCTCTATCTTGTAATTTCAAGTCATGTGGAAAATATAATACAGGAAGGACATAAAGAGGTAAGTGCCATATGAGTGTCTCTTACCTATTCTGTATCACCCTACTCACATAGAGTGATATCTCCAGAACATAGAATTTTGATTTCATACTATGTGAGAATTCAGGATTCAAAGTGAGTATAGGCAATATGTTATATCTATGGCTGAGTAAGCAGGGATGTTCATAGTCCAGATATGTTGAACTTTCCATAGAAACCACAATAGGCTTTGATGAAGAAAGAAGTCAGTGACATTCTAGGAAATATGAACCACCAAGCAATATCCTTTCTTAGTCTTTTGTAGTAAATCATTGTAGTAAATCATTTTTTTTTTTTTTTGCTGAAATCTGTATTTTAGAAGAAGAAAGAAGATAGAATTCTGTTGTAGTTTGAATGTGAATATATACCCCCCAATAACCTGAGGTATTTTTGATTAAACTTGAAATTTGAGACTCCAGCAGCCTTTGGAAGGACTGTAGTCCACACCTGCTGAATATGGTTCTCTGGCAGTTTGTGTTTGCTGACTGTTAGGTGGTGTCTCTCTGCTCTGAATCTATGAAGGGAACTCAGCTTTTTCCACTATTGATTGTGTTTTCTCTGGATTCTGTAAGCCTGAAATAAACCCTTTCCTCCCATAAACTGTTTCTGGACTGATGTTTGTCCAGCAGTGTAAAAGTAATTGCAAAAGTAAAATTGGTACTGATAAGTTGGTACATTGCTATGACGAATCTGACCCTGTAGGTTTTGGAACTTGTGGGCAGGAGGAATGTGGAAGGACTTGGTACTTTGGACTGGAGAAGACTTGCAGATTTGGACAGAGAGCTTGATGGACTAATTTGGCAACAGTTTGAAAATATGAAATGCAGAATGAATTGTGGACTGTGAAGGGTTGGATTATGAACTTTTAAATGGGAAATAGAAAACTTTGTTGGGATTGGACTACTGCAAAAATGGCTGGCTGTGTTCTTTTGCTTATGCCCAGAGAATTTGATCAAGGTTGAGTTTAAAAGTAATGGACTGGAGTGTTTGGTACAAGGAATAGAAGAGAAAATTATGAAAGATGTATGTTTTATTACAGGAAAATTCAAGAAAGTTTAAAGTTACTTTAAACAAGGAAGTTTAAAGGCACAGAGACTAGATTTAGGTTTCTTAAGCTACAATTGTTGATTCTACAAGAGTGGGCCAACTATTCTTCATTGGTTCAATGGAAAATATCCCTGAGGGTGAAATCTACCTAGGGAAGTCTCAAATGGGTAATACAAATTCTTTTGCAAGGAGGTTGCTTAAAGGAAGAATTGTAAAAAAGTAACCTGCTCTTGAAGGTCAAGGTTTGTTTCACCCTAGATTCACAAAATTGGCTATGCTGATGACCTTGTAATGGTATGTATGCAGAAGTGGAACATGAAGTGAACCACAGTTTGTTTGTTTGTTTTTCTTTTTCTTTTTGGAAATGGCTCCTGGGAAAAGTGAAACAGTTGAAATCTCTGCATGGAGACCCAGTACAGCTATTTCCATAGCAACTGAGACGTGACATGTGAAACAGGGTTGCTGGGATCCTTATGTACAGGCCCAGTAAGGCTATTGTGGGAAGATGAACCTGTTCCCATTGCTACTATGATGCAACAATGGGAAACAGAGTTGAAATCCCTGTATGGTAACCCATTAAGGCCAGTATGTGGAGCTATGAAGATGAACCATGGTTTGTAATGTAGATACAAAGATGTTTTAGATATAGCAGACTGTGGAGTGGCTACCAGCTGGAGGATGAAAATTGTAATGCAGAGACTTTTGTCACTGGATATGGGTATTAGCCTTGAGCTACAGATGCTGAATGTTTACCTGTTGGTTATTATTTGTATTGGTCCAATCTCTGCTATGCCTTTTTACACTGAAAAGGTTTACTTTGTGCTATTATGGGTTGGAAGTAATAATGTATATTTTGATCTTACAGGATTCACAGTTAAGAGACAGTCTTAAATCTTAGATGAGAATTTGGACTTTTGAACAAAAGTTAGTAAATACATAGGGATTTTGTATAATTAAATATAATTTTCTCCTTATCCTGAGGATATGACAAATGGTTTTACTTTTTTTTTTTTTTTTTGGATATATTTGACAGAGAGGAAATGGGAAGAGGGCCTGGACAGGCCATCACAAATGAATCTTCTGGGTTGAAGAGACTTCTTAGAGTGATTATGGCACTTGTCTGCAATGTCTATAGCCAGGGTTCAATTCCCCAGTACCCACGTAAAGCCAGATGCACAAGGTGGTGCATGTATCTGGAGTTTGTTTATAGTGGCCAGAGACTCTAGCATGGCCATTGTCCCACTCACTTCCTCTTCCTCTCTTTCTCTCTCTCTTGGTCTTGGCAAATAAATAAAATATATTTTTTAAAAAGCCTTCCTCTTTAGTTTATCAAATGGAATTTATCTGCATTTTCTCAGAAAAGAGTGATCTACATGACAGTTATCCTGGAAAAGATCATACCTTAAATGATGTTTGGATAGTTGAAAAGTTGAAATAACGTCCTCTAAGTGACTTATTTACTCTTGCTGACAAGACAGTACTCAAATGTATGGATCAACAGGTTGTTTCTGAAAAGGTTTTGAATCTAAAAATAAATATAGACAAATAATTTTCTGGAGGATTCTAGTTTTACTATTTCACCAAACATTTATAAGAAAATCTAAAGTAAGTAAGTAAATAAATAAACAAATAAAAATTAAAGTATCCTGCTATCCAATTAAAGGCCTATTGAAACTGAAATTTTAAAAATCCCCACCATCCTTTAAGGTTGTATTTGTGAGAAGCCTGTTTCTCTGAAAATATTAAGTAGTGAGAACTAGTTTCATTATTTAGTGATCATTCCCCAAAGCAATCACAAGAGTAACAAGTGTTTCAGCACAATAATTTTCATGCATTTTAATGTGAATACAGGGTATTTAAAAAAATAAAGAGCTAATTTCATTATGAATAAATTTACATATGGTTAAGATTTACTTGTTAATTCTGGAATCAGAATTTTCTTTTCTGCTCTAGAAGCTTCATTCGTTTACTATATTCTGTAAAATTTGAAAGGTTTGAAAAAAAATTCTGTGTTTCCCACACATTTATTAAACTTTTCATTTAAATATGCAGACTCTAAGTCAGAAAGCCAATGTTATGGCTTTTAGTATTGGAATTAAATCTTTGCCAAGGATAAGAGTTTGGAAAAGGATAGTACTTCCATTTAGTCTTCAGTGTGAGAAGGATATATCATAAAAGGAAAAAGAAATTATGCATGCTATTGGTAAATATTTGCTGCAGTTAAGGACATGAAAATGAATGAAGAGAATCAAATCACTTTACTGGAATATTGATTAGAAACATCATACTAAATTATTAATTCCTAGCATTAACAAAAATGTAAATGAAGTAGGCAAGCATAGGGAAATGGCTGGGAATCTCAGAACACTGCTTGGTTTGAGCAGTAAACACACCCATTCCTCACAATGCAAATAGCAATCTGTTGGCAACTTGGGACCCTCAACTGCCTGAAGCTGTACATTAACCCTGGTGCAAACAATGGAATAAGTTTCTCCTTCACTGATAACCATAAATTACTCCCACTTTTATGGTTAGTTTTTATGTAAAAATGTTCTTAGATATATCCTGTCTTTTGGGGTCCTTACAAAATAAGACAAACTGTGTCCATTAAGAGAACTTTTAGGGAGGGACCCCCCAGTTTACCATCTTATGGCTATGCATAATTAGGTGATTAAAATCAAATGCATCGTGGGCAGGGACATGTGCAGTAGAAAAGAGCTTATATAACTCACCTGTCAATCAAAACAGCTAAATACTCCCCTTAGCAACAAGCTCTTCCTCTAGACCCCATAAAAAGAAGTTCCAAATAGTAACATCCTGATCTTTGGCAGTCTAGTTCATGGAGCCAGCTGCTCTCATCTAGAGTAACCCCCATTTTGCTCCACTGCTTTATTTTCTAACAAAGTTTCATGATGCTTTACTTACTGGCTGCATCTTTTCCAGTTCTTGAATAAGATTCTAACAACCTGGAAATGCTCAGAGATTAGGGATAGCAAGATGTTATATTTTAAGTAAATATTCTTCACATTGATTTAGATGAACATCTTGGGAAATAAGCAATATTTAGTCAAAAATTAAAAGGCCATTGTACCTAATGACAATTCTTCGTTCTTTCTCATTTTTTTATGATTTAATTACCTTTTTTACTATGAAAGGATAAAGCTAACCATTGGAAAATGCTTTAAAGTCATTACTCTTGGGAGAGAGAAACATCCCTTCATGATAAAAGTACTACAGAGACTGGGAATAGAAGGAACATATCTCAACATAATAAAAGCTATTTATGACAAGCCTACAGCCAACATATTACTAAATGGGGAAAAACTGGAAGCTTTTCCACTAAAATCAGGAATAAGACAAGGGTGTCCACTGTCCCCATTTTTATTTAATATAGTTTTGGAAGTCTTAGCCTTAGAAATAACGCAAGAGACACACATAAAAGGGATACAAATTGGAAAGGAAGAGATCAAGTTATTATTATTTGCAGATGACATGATTCTATACATAAAGGACCCTAAAGACTCTACTAGCAAACTGTTAGAGCTGATCAAAACCTACAGCATGGAGCAGGATACAAAATAAATACACCTGATATTCGATAAAGATGACAGAAATACTCATTGGAGAAAAGACAGCCTCTTCAGCAAATGGTGTTTTGAAAACTGGATATATATCTGCAGAAGGATGAAAATAGATTCTTCTCTCTCACCATGCACAAGAATTAAGTCCAAATGGATTAAAGACCTTAACATCAGACCTCAAACTCTGAAACTGCTAGAGGAAAAAGTAGGGGAAACCCTTCAACATATTGGTCTTGGCAAAGACTTTCTGAATACAACCCCAATTGCTCAGGCAATAAAAACACAGATTAATCATTGGGACCTCATGAAATTACAAAGATTTTGCACTGCAAAGGACACAGTGAAAAAAGCAAAGAGGCAACCTACAGAATAGGAAAATTTCTTCACCAGCTATATATCTGATAGAGGATTAATATCTAGGATATACAAAGAACTCAAAAAGTTAAATAATAAGGAATCAAACAAGCCAATCAAAAAATGGGCCATGAAGCTAAATAGAGCAATCTAAAAGGAAGAAATATGAATGGCATATAAGCATCTAAAAAAATGTTCTATATCACTAGTCATTAGGGAAATGCAGATTAAAACTACATTGAGATTCCATCTCACTCCTGTCAGATTGGCCACCATCATGAAAACAAATGATCATAAATGTTAGTGGGGATGTGGAAAAAGAGGAACCCTTCTACACTGCTGGTGGGAATGCAATCTGGTCCAGCCATTGTGGAAATCAGTGTGGAGGTTCCTAAAACAGCTAAAGATTGATCTACCATATGACCTGGCTTTAGCACTCCTAGACATATATCCGAAGGAATTATCTCATTTCCTTCGAAGTACATGCTCAACCATGTTTATTGCTGCTCAATTTATAATAGTTTGGAAATGGAACCAGCCTAAATGTCCCTCAACTGATGAGTGGATAATGAAGATGTGGCACATTTATACAATGGAGTTCTACTCAGCGGTAAGGAAAAATGAAGTTATGAAATTTGCAGAAAAATGGATGGATCTTGAAAGTATTATACTAAGTGAGGTAACCCCGGCCCAGAAAGCCAAGAACCACATGTTCTCCCCCATATGTGGATCCTAGCTACAGATGATTGGGCTTCTGTGTGAGGAGGAAAATACTTAGTAGCAGAGGCCAGTAAGTTAAAAAGGAGATATAAAGGGAAGAGAAAGGAAGGGAGGAGGGTACTTAATGGGTTGGTATTGTATATATGTAAGTACAATGATTGAGATGAGGATGTAATATGATGGAGAATGGAATTTCAAAGGGGAAAGTGGGGGGGGAGGGAGGGTATTACCATTGGATATTTTTTTATAATCATGGAAATGTTAATAAATATTAAAAAAATAAAAAATATGTATATATAAAATTTCTGATCATTGATTTTACCAATCTCAGTAGGGCAAATTTTTTTAAGTTGATGTTTGTACTTTGGTGCTTGCTAAATGTATAGCTTGGGAGAGACCTGGACTTCTTCATTCTACTTACTGTCAATTCTTCAGCTTGAATTAGAAATTCTGAATGACAGTGGTCATAGTCTACATAACCTGATATAACAGTATTTTAGACTGGGTCACTTATGACAATTTACATACAATTCTAGAGGCTGGAAAGACAAAATTCAAGGTGCCAGCTGACTTGATATGGTATAGGATTGTTCTTGCTCCACAAATGGCATTTTCTTGCTATATCCTTACAAAGCTGTGAAAGGAAGAAACTTGTTCCTTGTAAATCTTCAGTGAGGCACTAATCTTATTACTGAGGGATATGCCAGTTATACTTTTCATTGCTGCCAAAATCAATATAAGTGTAGAATAATTTGTTTTGCCTATAGTTTCAGTCTATTATGCTGGGGCCAGCAAGGCAGAGCTGCTCAGCTTGTGGTGGCCATGAAGCAGAGAGAAACAATATGTTTGCTTCCTTGCCTCACTCATTTTCTCTTTATTCAACCAAGTGCTCTTTCTATTTGGATACTTCCATTCACAGCACCTTTTCTCACTATAGTTAAACTCCAGAAACACACTCACAGCCACATCCAAAGATGGATTTTTCTAATTTTATACTTTTTATCCAAATAAGTTAACAATCAAGATAACCATCACAAGGTCTCTTGCTTTTTCCTTACTCATGCAAAAAGTCTACCTACCTTTTTGTATAGTTGCATTGGGAATACATGAATTTTGGTGGGATAGCAAGGATCCTGAAAGGCATATTAGTGTGATCCTGCCACTTGCACTAATTCTTTCTCCTGTAATTTTGTGGTCTGTCCACTGCATGTCTTACAAAGATTTACACATGTAACATGGAGCATGCACTCTTTGATAAACATTATTATTCCAAGTGCATATTTACTTTGCTAGTCACTTTAGCAATGTGGCAGGGCATCTAGTTTTTTTTTTTTTAAAGATTTTATTTTTATTTATTAATTAGAGACAGAGAGAGGAAGAGAGAGAGTGTGTGAGAATGGACATGTCAGGCCTCTAGGCACTGCAAATGAATTCCAGGTGCATGTGCCATCATGTGCACCTGGCTTACATGGGACCTGGAGAATCGAACTGGGGCCCTTAGGCTTCACAGGCATGTGCCTTAACCACTAAGCCATCTCTCCAGCCTGGCATCTAGTTTTTATTATGATGTATATTCTATAGGATAGGAATTAGAAATGAAAATTTGTAATGATACTCAACATAGGAAAAGTTGAAAGAATAGTCCAGTGAATGCTTCATATAACCTATTAAAATTACAGAATTCCTAACCTTTTTAAGGAATTTAAAGATCTATATATGAGCTTGTTTATTTTCACAAGGGCTCAGTAAAGTAGTCCTTTTAGCATCCTTAATTTATGATTGATGCATGTGAAACATAGATTATACAACTCTGAGTCACAGGGATGATACATGGTTGGTCTGGGATTCAAATGTACAAGTTGTCTAAGAGTCCATGCTTATTGACATAAATGCAAGACCTCATTCCAGTTATTAAATGAATTATGTGAAAGCACATCTTTTAAAAATCATTTGAATCTAAATTGCATTTAATGTAGGATAAGGGTGTATTTTAATATTGCTTACAGGGTGGACTCTGCCTACAACTGTGTAGAATGATACTTGACAGGTTTTGGGCAAGTAGAAAAGCAAAGCAGAAATGGGAATCTTTGGGAGCAAAGCCAAGGGAGTGATGAGAAAGCTGAGGAAGACATGCAAAGTGTTTGGACCTATTCCCAGATATGTTGGAAGAAAGTAAATCTTTTTTCTATGGTAGTTGAGTACTTTTCAAAAACTTCTCAAGCCATGTAACCCAGTTTTTCTACAAAACTATCATACTAAACTATCCCTCATTCTGAGAATATAGAATCACAATCATTGAAACACAATTGAAAGATGAAGACCCTGATATAGTTGCTCCAGCCCAAACTGCAACCTCACTTGTGTATATGTACAGCTATAGGACTAGTGTATATACATGTGTAACTGCAGCTGTAGGATAGTGATAAAGTAGAAGGATAATACCCAGTTCAGATTCAGACAACTGGGATGTGGTTCTTCCCTTTTGGCTAATACTGTTTAAGTCTTTTGAGTTCGAATTTCTTGTATTATACTTGTGGTTTTCAGTGTCCAATTCAGTTATATTATTTTACAGTTCAGTTTTGGAGCAACTACCCCGTGAGTCATCTTGAAAAGTTTTGGACCAAGCACTCTATGTAATATAAATTTGTTGACAGAATGTGCTGTGGTTCTTTAGCTGTTTCAAAGGCTTTCCTATCTATGGATATATCTCATTTTGTAATGTTCAACATTTGGTAACAGTGTTACCTCATCATACCAATGATACTACCTATGCACAGTGAGATAAAATGTTAAAGACCCAATGTGTAATGGAGAGAAGTCTGAGATCCAAGCCTTTGATGTTTAGGTCATATCTAATTTTTTAAACAGTGTTTGAGTCTTATAAAGTTTTATAGGTTTTATGCAATCCAAGTTTTCGTTATCTGGAGTTATTTCTGTTCAAGTTAATGTATTTATTATCTATGGACTCCCAGATTTTCTATCTCATGACCAGTTATTTGTGCAGCTAAATTTACTCCTATTTGTCTAGAGATACTATGTGTTCCAGCAATAATTGTGTCAATAGTAGGAAACATAGATAACCAGTGAGTAATATAATTGGAAAGACTACTGTAGCATTTACCTTTTCAGGACAAAATACCTGGCCAGAAACAGTTTATGTAAAGAAAGGGTTTATTCAGGTTTATGATTTCAGTGGAAGTTTCTTTGACAGAGGCATGGGGATAGGGAAACAGACACTGAACAGCATATCTTGTTATATTAGCTAGGAGGAAGCACCAAGTGTGAGCTAGTTTTGGCCAGTGGGGCTGGACTAATAAACCTCAAGGTCCAACCCCAGTGATATGCCTCCTCCAACAAGACTCCACATCCTACCAAATCCACCAGCTAGGGTTTAAATATATGAGCCTTAATCATAGACACATGAGGCTCTGAAAGATGCTCTGCATTCAAGCCACTATAGCTAACAATGGGGCCCTTTATCCAATTCTATCACTCTTTATTGTTTTTTTACTAAGTCCTGAAGTGCCATAAGATCACATATTTTTAGGGTCTTGTAAAACTACAAAAAAGCACAATTAAAGTGTTTCCAGAGGTGATAGGTCATGAGCAGAAAGCAGTTCTGTCAGGGGGAGGAGCAGATGATAGGGGGAGTATGTCATGGTTACACCTCCTTTAGAGGAGGGTTTTAGGAAAGGTTTGCTGGGGTGATGAGCAGGGATGACAACCTCAGTAACATGTCAGAAGTGGCGTGAACATGGGATGGCACTGAAGGTAACAGGCCAAGAATAGATGTGGCTTACTTCAGAAATATGCCTGGGGCCACTTTTCATTTTTTTCTTCTACACAATGTTTGCCCTTGGAAGTTTATGAGAGTATTATCAGAATAAATAAAACATAAAAATGTTGACTTTTAAGGTCACAGACAATAAAGATTCCCTAACAATACCTCTATCTTCCTTCAGTCTCTTTTTATGCTGCTTCCTCCTATTTTCTTTCTTTTCAGATGAATTAGTGAAATATGTCTCAATAATACTGGTTCTAAGAAGCGGAAATAAAAGTCAAAAAAAATGGATTCATAGCCATTAATATCTGGGGAATGCTGGGGAATTTAGCCCTTGGAGATAAACAACATACAGCAAAAAAGTGACACATTAAGATTTGCTAGATTCACTGTTTTATGAACTTATTTTCCTGTGGACTTTCCCTCTTTGAAAAGTAATATTCTGTACAAAGCTCTGGGGAAATTATGCATGACCTACAAAACAGAACATAACCTGGTAAAGTTTTTGTTCACATCTTGCTTGATTCTATTAGCTATTTTAGGTGATATAGATGTCAGTTTTTAGTTATTTATATGTTTTGGTTGATGAATTTATATTTGAAGATTCACAATATACTTCTTAATACTTCCAAAACAATAAGTACAAAAATGATCAGTCCTCTTTCTTCATCAAATATTTTTTATCTACTTCAAAATTAAGCAGTTAGTTGATCTTGCTTTGGGAAAGATACTAATATTAGAGGTATTATACAGAAAATACAGGCTAGTGCCCAGCTAGACATTTATTTCATTCATGTGCTAGATGATTAAAAAGAACACGAGAACCTGGTGTGGTGGTGCATGTCTTTAATCCCAGCATTTGGGAGGCAGAGGTAAGTGGATCACTGTGAGTTGAAGGCCACCCTGAGACTACATAGTGAGTTCCAGGTCAGCCTAGACTAAAGTAAAACCCTACCTCATAAAACCAAAAAAAAAAAAAAAAAAAAAAAAGAACATGAATAATTAATAGACAATTCTGGTAGCATGAAATAAATTAGGGATGACATATACTATCATTTTGTTCTTTCAGAAAGCAAAGTGGCCAAAAACTATTTTCCTCCCATTTTGTTGCAGAAAAATATTTTAATTATCTTCTGAAGGTGGAGGTGGTTTTCACTACAGATATTTACACATTGGAGGTGACTTTCAAGGGTGGTGGCAAGTCAATGAGGGACCTGAGTTCAGTGTTGTCCTTTCTCTAACTATATGTGTAAACATAGTTGTATAACTTGCCATCAATGCTTTGATTTTTATTCAGTATTAGTATATTTATACATTTAATAAAAGTAGGGAACTAAGATTTGACATGAATTTTGTTTTATGATGGTTTAAATTTGATATCACCTGTGGCCAACTCACGATACCTTATAGAAACATGTTATACTGTGCTATTAACAGAAACAGTGCAAATAAAATATTCACTGGTAATATACAAATAAGCAGGAAAAAAATTACCTGACAACATGCAAATAATCACTACAAAGACTTAGAAAATTGAAATATTCATTTTATTTTATCATATCCTCCTTCTTGTTGTAATGGGCTTCATATATATATATATATATATATATATATATATATATATATATATATATAACTTTATATTTTCTCGTGGTTTTATCTAGAGCCATGTTTTCAGAGCTCATAAGCTGATTATTGCCAATATGGTTTTCCATCACTAAGTTCTTCTCTGAATGGTATGCTCACAAATCTAATCATGAACTTAGCACAGTCATTTAGCTCTGTAATAGACATGTAATAATTAACATATCTAAAAAAGAAATCTTAGTTGTCTAGTACAATTCTTGTGCCCAGACTTCTCACTTAAAATCTTTCCATTTTGTACATAGTACATACACTCTTCCAAGCCCTGGAATGCATTATTATTGAATGACTTTGTCTCCACAGATGAAAATCACAAACAACTCTGTTCCTTATAAGTTTTAGTGGTATGACTCAATTCTATGCCACCATAATTTTTTCTTGTGGAACATAGCTATTAGCCAGTATTTGCTGGTTCTTTTTTTAAATTTTGTTTTGTTTATTTTGATTTATTTATTTGAGAGCAACAGACACAGAGAGAGAAAGAGGCAGATAGAGAGAGAGAGAATGAGCGTGCCAGGGCCTCCAGCCACTGCAAACGACCTCCAGACTCATGCGCCCCCTTGTGCATCTGGCTAACGTGGGTCTTGAGGGATCAAGGCTCGAACCTGGGTCCTTGGGCTACACAGGCAAGCGCTTAACCACTAAACCATTTCTCCAGCCCTGGTTCTTCTTCTTTTTAATCATTTACTGAATGATCTCCCATATCAGAAATGGAGTGGTCTTATAAAATCACAAAATAGATCATCTTGTTCTTCCATTTTATATTCTGTAGTAGCAACCCATTAAATGTAGGAGCAAATTCAAATGTCTTTCCTTGAAGCACTGGGTTATATGTACTTACATATCCTTCCAACTTTATCTTTTAACCTTTCCCCTTCTCTAGTGTTCACACATGCCAACAACCATGTCAGCTTTGCAATAATTCTATTTCAGAGGTGAACAATGACAGAAACTTTTTATTAGTTTTCTGCCACAGCATGACATCATAGATGACCTTCGTATGCACTCTATAGAGATAACTCTTGACAATCTGCCATTCATGTCTTAAAGCCCTGGATAACCTACTTAAACCATGCTTATGTATTTTCACTTCCTCATTTCCCCAGATCCCAGACTGTCTTGAGTAGCTAATGTTATCTTGTAGTGGCTAGGATGGGGAGTTGGATTCATTTGTGGTATAGCCACTGGTAGGTATCAATTCCATAGTATTTTCACCCATGATTATGAAAGAAACCTTAGTTTAGTTCAATGTGTTAGGAAAAAAAACACAAAAGAAAGTAAGATGAGGAATAATGGGAAAGAAGAAAGGTATTAATGGGAAAGGGAGGGTGATAAAAGAGTGCAATTAGAATAAATAAGACCAAAATATATTATATATGCATATGAAAGTGTCAAAAATGGAATAGGTAATTAAAAATATAAACTGACCCACTAGTCAATATGCACTTTAAAATATTTAAATTGCTACTAATAAAGAAATGTACTTGGACACAGAATAACTCCTAGCATTTTAATTCACTTTCTTTGTTTTTTATTAGTTTTGTACTCAGTGAATACAGTCAGATTGGTACCATTGTCAGCCTCTTCCCTGTCCTCCCCCATCCATAGGGGCCCTTCTTGTTGGGGAATATGGGTTGTGCATTGTGGGGTTAGCTATTATTTATGGGTAGGAGGAAATGTCTCTGTGTATCATGACCCAACGTGTGGCTCTAACATATTTTCTGCTTCCTCTTCTGCAAATGTCCCTGAGCCATGTTTATTAGTATGCTAAACAAAATGAAAATGGCCAGATAATTGTCTAAGTAAAACATTACTGCAACATCATATTAATTACATAAGGATGGAAATACTTATAATTATGAAACTATTAAAATCTAAACATGCCTTTGTTTAGGTCCTATGAATGCTATTTATTATTTCCTTTACCCTATTACAACCTAGCCATACCTAAATACCCATGGTCTTCAAAAGGTACTACCATATCCTGTACCTTTGCACTTTTGCTCCACTTCTTTCTTCTGCCTCAGTAGCTCACCCAGGAGAGGCAAATATCAAAGACTTTCACAAACTTGTGTTCTGTGTCCTGTGACCTCCCACACTATGGTCCTGGATGATTGATTCCTTTCTTCTCTAGACTGTTGGAATACAATTCCATGTAAAATATAATCATAAGAAAGTACTTTGGTCATATTATCTTCAGTGTTGTATTACAATTTTTTTTTATTATTTACAACTCTTGTCCTCCCAAAGGACTGTCAGCTTCTTGACTTCCTGAACTATGTTGGACAAACATCACTGTAAATACCTGTAAGGATTACATTTTGCGTCCCTTGAATTTTTGGAATCATAGAAAAACTATGGGGAGCAACTGTATGAATGAACTCTACAACAAAACTGTGGGAATGAACTATCAGAATTAAATATGGGAATAAACTATTGGAAAGAATTTTGTAAATATTTCTTAAGGACCTTGCAAATAGTTTTTCCAAGATTATTGTTGTGATCTGGTAAATTCCTTATTTACCTTAAAGTTAATTTTACAACTACAAAATCCACCCACTAAAGCAGTGTAGCTAGGTTTCCTCTGTCTTGATGTACCTGTGGTCTGAACAGCACAGATGGCCAATATTGACAAGGAATGTTTAGAGATGCTTATTTATCTTAAGCTATGTTCTTTGCCAAATTTCCTCAGAATCCAGGTTGGATTCTTGAATCAGAGCAAGCTTACAAGCTTAAGAAATGCTGATCATAGCATTAAAGAAAATGAGGTCAGTAACAATGGGCCTACATATCTGTTGAAGACAAGAGGTGGGCTTGATGTGATTGCTTTAATGTCAGAGTCTATGTGTGTTCTGGATCAGCAGAGTCCAAAAGGTTATACCCTTAAATTCCTCCTTTTAACAAATATTTAAATATTATCCAAAGTCCAAAATCCCTTGCCCTGTGCTCATACAATGTAATAGTTGTACTAATTGTTCATGTATTACTGGTTTTGGGCTGTTCAGTAAAAGTGCCAAAGAGTACCTCTGTGCAGGAGAAACCACAACCAGAGTAAAATCAGAGCAGTGGCCACAACAGGCACAGTGGACTTACTAGTGACTTAAGTTAAACCTCTTTTCTTTTTCCTTCAGGATGCTACTATAACCAGCTACCCACTATAGGCCTGGATATCCAGGAATTACTTCTCCCATTTCGGAGGCACTGTTCCTACAAGCAGTATGCCCACTTCTGGATAGGAATATTCCAAAAGTCAATCTTCTAAATTGAGGGCTGCAGTGGTTTGATTCAGGTGTCCCCCATAAAGTTAGGTTTTCTGAATGCTAGGTTCCCAGCTGATGGATATTTGGGAATTAATGCCTCCTGGAGGGAGTGTATTGTTGGGGGCGGGCTTATGGGTGTTATAGCCAGTTTGCCCATGCCATTTTTGGCATACTCTCCTGTTGCTATTGTCCCCCTTATGTTGGCCAGGGGTTGATGTCCACCCTCTGTTCATGCCATTGTTTTCCCCAGCCATCGTGGAGCCTCCCCTCATGCCTGTAAACCAAAATAAATCTCTTTTTTCCAGAAGCTGCTCTTAGTTGGGTGATTTCTACCAACAATGTGAGCTGGACTGCAACAGTAAAGTGGTACGGAGGAGTGGGACTGCTGCTAGATGCCTGTGTGGCTTTGGCCTTTTGAAGCTGATTTTCAAGAGGAATGTGGGAGGATTTGAAACCTTGGCCTAAGAGATGCCTTGCAATGCTGTAAGTACAGCCTGATGGACTATTCTGGTCTGAGCTGCAATACCTGAATGCAATAAGAACTATGGACTGTGAGGTTTGGTTTATGAGGGTAAGGAAGAGCTTTGCTTGGACTGGGCTAGCAGTTTGTGTGAGAAGCTTGCTCTTATGTCCTGAGAAGTTGTGCAGGGTTGCTTTGCATAGAAATGAACTGGTGTGAGCAGAGGGATATGACACAGAAAGAAAAATCTTTGGGTGAAAGGTTGCCCATTCAGGCTACAACTGAGAGATTAAAACCTTTAGACTGGGCTAGCTGACCTGTGCTGGGGTAACAGGAAGAATGTCGATTCTTTTGAAGGGGCCTGAGTACTCAAGGAGTGTCCTGTTCTTCGAAGTCTGCTTTATTCCCTTCCCCCCGGATTAACAAATTGGCACCCTACCTGGTATTGTGGAGTATAAGAAATGCAGGAAAGAGAGGGTCATTGAGTTTGTAACACGGTCTTGTGCATGGTCAGTGTGAATCAGGTTTGCTGTTTGCCTGCATGGAGACCTCATGGGACCATGAGAATGAACCATGGATTGCAGTGGAGACCCAATGGAAATGCCAGGATCAGGAGATGGTTGCCAAGGAGAGCTGCTGGCCTTGATGAAGTTTTCTAGGACTGTGAGTAGCCTAGGTGGAGTGGCAAAATTGGAATGCCAGAGACTTGTTGCTGGTTAGAGTTATCGGACTTGGAGATTTATCACTGGCTAGAGTTGTTGGACTTGAAGCTACAGAGTTTGATGTTTGCCCTCGGTGTTTTAAATGTTATATTGGTTGAATGTTTCTTTGTTATGCCCAATGCCATCTTTTGCAGCATGAATATTTATTCTGTGCCATCACGGGTAGTAAAAGGATGGATCAGGACACTAGGTATTCCACTCTGGCCCGCACAAGCAAGCACCCCCTCCCCACCAATTACAGGCTTGCATATGGGACACTGCAAGGAAAACTGCATGTGAATACCTCCCCACACACATACAGGCATTTTTTAAAAAAATTCAATTCCCATGTTTCACAATAAGCCATATAGAAGACTTTGAAAAATTCAACATGGAATGTCATTTATTTGCAACATGGTAGAGAAGGTTGTTATCCATTTGTACAAATGAAATCTAGTGGGAAAACACTGCTATACATATCCAATATAAGCAGTCTTGATTTCAGTTTTCACAAAACAACATGAAGGGTATTTGTGAGCACATTGTGGTCAGTTAAAATTAATCCCTTTGTATCCATCTGATTTTAGAAATCATAGCCAATAGCATCATCATAATCACATAAGTTTTGGACATTCAAAGGTGGGTCATTTTAAATTGGGGGCTTTCCTTTTTGGTCAGTGAAGCCAGCACTTACTTGCTGAAGTGTGGAAGAGTGATAAGGTCACACCCATTATTCATGATAAAGCAACCCGGGAGATGAGTTTGTGCTTCATTGAAGAATAGTCAGCATGAGGAAAGGTGGAAGAGGAGTGTATGAGTTCATAAGCACAAGTAGGTGTATACAGAGCCCAAAATGCCTTGTGTAGCTCTTCATGAAATTCTAAAGAACAGGAACACCACATATCATATATTTTGAAGTGGATAAACAGCATTAAAAGTTTGTAACTGTGTTAACTGAAACAGAATCCATCAGTCTGCAGTTTAGCAGATAACTAATATGTATTTAAAAATCTATGCATTCTAGTACATCCCTAAGGTGACTTTCCTCATTACTATAGACAGTGCTCAGAACACTGCCATCACATACCCACTACTAACTGCCTTCCTTTTATTAAGCATCCAAAGAATGATTTTCTAATCTCAATACTAGTCCCTTTCTGGAGATAGTCCCAAGAGAATATTAAGTAATATTTCTCTGTATTGTGTTCAGTTCCCACAAGAAAATTCTGCTCTCTCTGATGAGGATGATCACAAAGCAACTGACAGATACCAGTCATATACTACACCAAAGTGATAAAAGGAAATGGGGATTCAAACTAAATTTTACAGACATCAGATTTTTGTTTTGTTTTGTTTTTGGTTTTTCAAGGTAGTGTCTCACTCTAGACCAAACTGACCTGAAATTCACTATGTCGTCTCAGGGTGGCCTCAAACTCATGGTGATCCTCTTACCGCTGCCTCCCAAGTGCTGGGATTAAAGGTGTGTGCCACCACACCTGGCAGACACCAGATTTTTGTATGCCAAGCAGCACTAATAAAACAACTATTGCTTTTTTTTTTTTTTTTTTTTTTTTTGGTGTTTTGAGGTAGGGTCTCACTCTAGCTCAGTCTGACCTGGAATTCACTATGGAGTCTCAGGGTGGCCTCAAACTCAAGGCAATCCTCCTACCTCTGCCTCCTGAGTGCTGGGATTAAAGGCATGGGCCACCACACCCGGCAATTGCTGCTTTAAAACCCACAGTAAAATGTAAATGTTTTGTGAAGAAATTTAATACATTTAAAAGACATTCTCTGGGCAGATAATCATAAAGTATGTCATAGTAGTAATTTAGCTCAAATTCCATTTTACTGTACCAATAATTTTGTTTCTGGTTCAATAATTTCTCACTTCATTGAATGACATGAATGAATTTTTTGATGGGAAGTTTCATTGTAATTTAAAATAGTTTTGCTTGGTTGCTATAGTATCTAAACTCAGAATATGATAATTTGGTTGCATTTTTCATTCTCTCTCCCTATAGATACATGGAATATGCGTGCATGCATGCATGTATTATATATGTATCCATTAATTACTTTGTCTATCCCCACTCCCTTAGAGCATTTATTTCTTGCTGGGCCTGATTGTTTTTAATATTCAAAGATGAGAATAGACAGAGATTGGAATAAGACAGCTAATTCATTTGTTTCTTGACAGTTTGCCTCACCAATAAACAATAGGAGGAATATGAGAGAGTCTAATATTTAGAATTAATCATTAATTTGCAACCCTTACTTTAAAATGCAGTATATAGTGATTTTTTTTTTTTACAACTATCATTGGTACTTACCAAATAGAAGCATGTGAAGCTAATGTGTATGTTACAGAATTTATGGTAATCTGTTTCCAATACACTGAAAATTTTAACTTGATGCCAGGAAACATATAGAGACAAATTTCCATTTCTGACTTTGCATATGAAGTTAAGTTGTCTTATAGAGTCACTGATTTCAGATACAAGGAAAAGAATAAAATCAAAACTCCCTTGATTGTGAACAAAATGAATCCTGTAAAAAATTTATAATGAGCAAACTTTCTTATAGTATAAATTTTAATCTGAGATCATTCACCTTCCTTAAAACTTAATCTTAGTGAATATAAACTCATTAGTTAAATATGACAAAAAATTTGAAAATGATATAAAGCCCATGAGTTAATCCTTATCATGCATTCATTTCCAGGTCTTGTCTCCAGAAAAGAGTAATAATGATGCAATTATGGTAACAGTTTTGAGAACACTTTTGACGTTTTTGAAATTTTTCTGTTGTAGGGATTTCCCTAAGTGATTTTTATATTACTCCTTTTGTAATCCCATGGAAAATATATTAATTGTGTACTTATTTTACTGAAGAAAAACTGAGGGGCAAAGAAATTGTCTTCAGTTACAAAGCAAGCAAGCAAGGGAGTTGGATCATAAATCAGTCAGTGGTTCTGAACCTAAATCTCTGAGTCATTGGGAAAGTACTGTACACAGGAGCCGCTTTCTACAGTCTGAATCAGGATCCAATTAAGCAGTCATAATGCCTTGAGCAATCACCATCATTGTGCCTTAATCTTCTTTCTAAAATAAGGGTAATAATGTCCATCTTTCAGGATGGGCTGAGAATCCACTTAAATTTTGGTTGTATAAAGCAGGTAGGATCATAGTCTATTCATGATGAACAGTTAACAAATGAAAGTTATTATGTATTAGAGTAGTTATCTCCTCTACTAATATGATATATTTTATTCTGTGAAAATGACAGCATAATAACAGCTTTCAGAAGAGTTTTAAAAAATGAACAACATGCTTTAATATTGGACTTTCATTCTAAAAGTAAAATACACTCTTGATTTTCCCTTACCAATCAAAAGGTTTGTAACTGTGGAAGAAACTAGAACTATATTCTGAAACCTATGTGAGAAAAAGAAAAATGTCCTAATATGCAGAGGTAGGAGAGCAGGTATAGGATATAACTTTTATAAATTGCCCGGTAAATTGTTAATATACCTACTGAGCCTGGGAGTCCTCTGGGATGCCATGATACTTTATATTCTGAGATCATGAGGGCCAAAGATTTTTACTTTGTTTTAAACTTTTTTTAAAGTTAGCATATAAAGTGATGGGTTTCATTTAATTTGGTCTTATTCACCCTCTTCACATAGTGCCTTCCACTGAGCTTCTTCCCATCTTGTTGTTCCCCTTCATTCCCTATCACCTCCCTTCTTCTTTCATGTCATATGGATTCCTTTTCCCTCTTTTATTTCCTCTCCAATTCCTTATTATCTCTTCTTCCTGGTGAGTTATGATCCCTACTACTACTTAATGGGAAAGCTGATGGCAATAACAGATACAGTGACTTCATGGCAGTTCCAGTGGTAAAAGAGGACATTTGTGTACTTTTTACTAAAAAAATCCCATCTTTTTCACAATATTCATACAATATGCCATGATCATAGTCCCCTCCCACAAACCTTCACTGAGTCCTTTCTTCCTATATAGTTCCTCTTCTATTTTTCACAGCTTTTATCTATGTAAAAAAGTACATTCTGTTCATAATTGTCTCTCCTCCCTCTCCACCACCCCCTATTCCTTCCTCTGACATCTTCCTCCATCCAACTAATACCTCTAATATTTTTAATTAGTTATGAATTTAATGCATGACCATATTGAGTACTTGTCATATTTCCATCAAGTGATGTTCTTATATTTTCTCTCCTCCATCCCTAATCCATCCAGGGCTGTCCTCATTGGGGTCATTGGTGTTCCTTTCTGGGTCATGAATGTTTCAGTCAATCTCTGTGGGAGTTGGGAGGGGACAATGCACTCTGTGGCTCTTTCAATCCTTCCACCAGTCTTCAACAAGGTTCCCTGAGCCTTGGTGGGTATGTCATAAGACGACTTTGGTAGTCAGCTCTCTGCAATCTCAGAATCTTTGCTTTGATGAGTTTTGAGTGTTCTCACTGTTTATTGCCATATCCCTGGAGCTGGTTGTGAGGTTAGCAGTGAAAGCAGCACTCATGTTTAAATTATCACTTCCCCTGTAATGTCTCATGGGCCCTGAAAGATATGATAGAGGAAGATCTTTGTATGCTAGGCAGCTAGCTATCTTTTCTTGTCTGGTTCTCCCCAGTTTTTACTGCTGTCTGTAGAACAAAATACATTCTCCAACCAAGAGTGAGTGGAGCATAGATTAAGGTGAATAAAACTAGTCACTTGACAGACTTTTGATTGTATATAAACACTCTTCTTGGTCAAAAGCCAATGGGTGCTTCTCTCTGCAGGTTATGGCCTTCCTATCCATGGGATTCTGACTTGGTTCTTAGTATCTGGTATGCATTATTTTTCCCTGAGCTGACCTCATATACAATAAGAGGGCCATTGATTAACTGCATAGGATGTGTGCCACTATTGCATAGGGGTGTACATCTTGTCCAGCTGGTTGATCTCATAGCTTGTAGAGCCCCCTGCTTGTTCAAGTTATTGGTAGCTATTATTCCCTAGCAGATCACATAGCACTTTCTTGCACCATGAACCTAACCAGCAGGGAGTTGGATTGCTTCTAAGTTCCAGCCTAATCTCTGTGTCCTGTGTCCATGTCCTGTGGAACTTTCAGCAATAGGTTCTTACCATAACTGACAGGAAAGCAAGTGTCATGGCAATGACTGCATTGTTCAGGGTGCCTCAGGGGTCTCCCTGACCAACAGCTCATTGTGGTGTGTAACCAAGTTCTGGTACTGGGTTATACCAGTTAGTGTTTGTAGTTTTAGGGTTGAGCATCCTTTTCAAGGTTCTTGTTTTGGGCAAGCCTTCCTCACTCTTATTAACAGTAATAACTTAGTTGATACCCAGAAGAAAGATCATTACTGGATCAGTACTGGATCATTATGCCATGTTTTTGCATATTTTCCCCATTCTCCCTGCCCCATACCCCGTCCTAGACCTTTCCATCCCCTATATTCTGCCTCTTGACTTGCTTGTAAGTAACCCCTTCTTGATAAGGTTTGTAGACAGTGGCATTAAGGCAGTACTTTGCCCTGTTTTGTTCTGTTTTCTTCCCAGATAGATCTCAACTCTTTTACAATTTATATTTTTTGGTGGCTGGAAAGATGGCTCAGTAGTTAAAAGCACTTGCTTGCAAAACTGGTCATTATGGGTCCACTTCCCCAGTACCCACATAAGGCTAGAACTAATGGTGCATTTGCATCATCTGGAGTTCACGTACAGTGGCAAGAGACCCTGGTACATCCATTCTCACTCACTCTTTTTCTCTTTCTGTGTGTGTCTCTCCCAAATACATAAGTTAATATTTTAAGCAAATAAATAAAATTATTTCTTTCCTTTTTATTCCCTTCCCTGCTTTTCCCTTCTCTTCCCTCTCCTTCCTTCATTCCTCCCTCCCTTCCTTCCTTCCTTCATTTGTTTGTTTCTCTCTGACTTTCTCTTTCTGTCTCTCTCTCTTCTTTCCTTCCTTCCTTCCATTGTTTGTTTGTTTCTTTATTTCTTCCTCCCTTTTTCTTTCATTATTTTTATTTTTTATTAGTTTTGTACTCAGTGAATACAGTCAAGTTGGTACCATTGTTAGCCTCCTCCCTGTCCTCCTCCCTTCACCTGGCCCCTCTTTGTTGGGGTATGTGTGTCATGAAGTTGAACAAGTAACTAACAGAGTGACCTTACTATTATACTTCTCATATTACACTGAAGAAAAATCTTCTATTCTAAAAACCAAGAATAGCATGTAGCCAAGAAGTCCAAATAGTCAACAAACATTTGCTGACTCATGTATCACATAATGCTGAGAATGTCTGCAGGCTTTGGTACTGATGGCTTGAGTTTGGAAACTACTCTACTACTCTCTGGTTGAATAATCTTCATCAATTGTACAATATAAGGTTACATTTCATTTATTTCCTTGAACTTTGCTATAAAATGGAGATTTATAAAAGTTATTCCTTAAAAAACTAAGAAATCAGTGAAAGTGATATATTTATAAAGGCTAATCTATTTTATGTACTGTGAGTGCTTAATACATATGATTTTTTCTTCTCTTTCCCAATGATGACTAATACGCATAAGTAGAAAATACATCTGAATTTGATCACAGTGTGGTAAATGATGCTACTGTATGAAATACTTGGTTTCAAAGTGTTCAGCTCACTGAACACTCTTGCATACTATTTATTATAACAATATTTGAAAGAATGCTTTTATATAAGGTGTTGATGTTTATAAATTGATGAGACTAGCATTAAATAATGTCAAAGCCTAAGCACTTGCATAGCTTCCTTCATGCTTTTGTTTAACATCTTAGCATGTGTTAAAATTGTATGAATAATCCTTTGTAGATATTTTACCTGTACTTTAAAGAATTGACCCTAGCTAAGCATAGAATACTCCTGTTTCTTTACATAAAGTTTGCATCATAAAAAACAGATCATGAAGAAGACTAAATAAAATTAGGCTTTTTCTTTCAGAAAACAAATGGCAAAAGCACTATAAAAACAATGTAATCCTGTAATGGAACAATTATGGACTATGCCAAGAACGAATTTACATGATCACATTTGCCTCCAAAAACATTATATTTGGCATTTAGTTTTCCTCTACTTCAAAGAATTTAGACTTTAAATAGATAATAAAGTCAGTTTCAATTAGTAATATTGTAAGGTAGGGGAATATCAAAGCATAGTAGAGAGCACATCCTTCAGTAAACTTCACACTGGAAGAGCTGCCCATAAGTTGGAAAGAGTAGTCTTCAGTGCAAAGGTGAAAGCTCATATATCATCAGCCCATAATGGTCTCACAAAAAAATAAATAAAAAAATAAGGTGGGGTGGGAGATGGAAATAAAGGAAGGAAGGAAGGAAAGAAGGAAGGAAGGAAGGAAGAAAGTAAGGAAGGAAGGAAGGGAGGAAAGGAAGGAGGGAGGGAGGAAGGACTCTGAAGGCTAAATATGATGATTACAAGAGTGAGCTCATTCTACATGTTTAGCATGTATGGCACTATTTGGGAGTATAAATAGATACCTTTTCACATTATAATATTGGCCTGCATTATTCTTCAAATTGATATGTTTGGGAGAGGGGAAGGATGACAGGTGAATGAGATATAAATTGAAGCAGTTTGCTTCTTTTTTAGAATGTGTTATATTTCAGTGCCTTTGCACATGCAAAACTTAATTCAACATACTTTTAGATTTTCTCCTTGTTCAGTACTTGAGAATATCAATATTGACACATGCTGAGGCTATATGGATTCTAAAAATCTTAGATCTTTGCTAAATAACTCTGTTTTAAAAACATGCCAATTAAAAAAATTGTGAGTAATATAGACACATAAGGAATATTTTTCCTTTGGTATTGTTTTCACAATACTCACAAAAAATGAAGAAAAAAAAGATGCTATTCATAATGTTGAATGACTGATTGAGAGTACCCCACATTATAATGGCATATGGGTGAGATTAGGAGCACTCTTTTGGCTGGAGACTACACCCAAAAGACAAGTCATCACATTCACAACACCAATTGAGACCCACATTTGTGTCCTGCTCAATTTAATCCCTACAGTTTGGACAGCAGGCAAGGTGAACACATCTATTTCATAATTCTTGAATTTAGTCAAACAGAACATTACTCATCTCCTCCATATCAGAGCAACTACCACATAGACATGGACTCTCAACTAATTTGAGACATCAAAACACATGTGGTACAAAATTTAATAACTGGCCTTAAAAAGAGCAATATTCCATTTAAAACTGATGTTATTTAAGGTCTGACCTTCACTTACCATTAATTAAATTTCTAATGACCCAACAACCTCTCTGGACTTTCCCACACATAAATGTGGATCTAGGAGAATAAGAAGCCCAGCATCCTCAAAGCATTCCTATCCCATAAAAAAATGCTTAGAATGGAAGCT
This sequence comes from Jaculus jaculus, assembly GCF_020740685.1. Taxonomy (NCBI): domain Eukaryota; kingdom Metazoa; phylum Chordata; class Mammalia; order Rodentia; family Dipodidae; genus Jaculus; species Jaculus jaculus. Next base: position 43,922,584 of record NC_059111.1, read on the forward strand.
TTAGAGAATATATGAGTTTAAAAGCAAAAGAAAGAAGGTATGAATAGCAGAAGAGAGCTGATCCCTGCTCAAAGTTCCAAGCTGCATAAATGAATTTTGATGATCCTAAACAACCTTAGCCTAGCCGTCACCCCCCCCCCCACACACACACACCAAAGCTTACTATGTTGAACTACTCAAGAATATACTGGGCGTGCTGAAAAATTTGATAACACCTGAAAAGCTCTGGGAACAGGAGGAAATAAAGACAGTAATCTACACACAAATAAAATCTAAAAACATAACAAAATAATGGGCAGATGCACAAAGTGGCACATGCATCTGGAGTTTGTTTGCAGTGGCTGGAAGCACTGGAATGCCCATTCTCTTTTTCTTTCTGCCTCTTTCTGTCTGTCTCAAAAAATAAATAAATGACATGAAGAGGGAACTCAACAGAAGAATGGATACTATACATAAAAAGGCAATAAAAATACAAACCAAATTGGGCAAGTCCAAACCTATACAGAAGCTCTCTAGAATCTCAGAACTGGAAGACATGACAGAAGAAACAGTTCATGAACCCAAAAATTTGAGTAAGTTCAAAAATTTTTGTGAACAGAACATAGAGGTAACTGTGGGATGCTCTTAAAAGTCCCAACATTTAGATCATGGGTATACAAGGAGGGGAAGAGATTCAGAACAAAGGCATGGAGAACTTATTTAACAAAATTATCAAAGAAAACTGTCTTACCCTCTCAAAAGAGAATGCCATCAAGATACAAGGAGCTAACAGAACTCAAAACAGTCTGGACCAAAGGAAGAATTCTCCACAACATTTTATCATAACTCAAAACATCAATAACAAAGAAAAAGTCCTAAAAGCAGCTAGAGAGAAACAACACATTACACAGAAAGGTAACTGCATCAGAATCACTTCAGACTTCTCAATGGAAACTCAGAAAACCAGGAGGGCTGGGAATGAAACAATGCAGTGTCAAAGAACCCAAACTAATGTACCCAGCTAAAGTATCCCTCATAATAGATGGTGAAAGAAAAACTTTCCACAATGAATTTCAGTTCTACAACTCTATGAACACAAAGCCAAAACTACAGAGAGCACTTCAGAGAATTCTCCACACAGAAGAGTCAAATAAGCAACCTCAAGTTCTACAAGAAGCAGATTACAATAACCAAACTCAGAGAAGGCATTAAAAACTACAACGTCCAAGAAAACACTAAACCACATGAACAACCACAATATGGCAGAGATTAAATCAAATCTCAGAGTTACTACCCTACACATTAATGGCCTTCATTCACCCATCAAGAGATATTAGCTAACATTGTGGATCAGAAAGAAAATAGACTCCTCAATATGCTATTTTCAAGAACCCAACCTCACAACTAAAGACAGATATCTCCACAGGGTGAAAGGGTACAAACGATATTCCACATGAACAGAAATAAGAAACAAGCAGGCATTTCTATACTAATACTGGACAAACTAGATTTCAAACCAAAGAAATAAAAAAAGACAAAGAAGGCCACTTCTTGCTTAACAAGGGAAAGATCCAACAAGAGGATATCACAATCATCAACCTTTATGCACCAAACCCAGCTGTAACACAATCCATAAAACAAAAACCACTTGACAATAAAACAGAAATAAATAGCAACACCAATACACTTCAATACTCCACTAATAGCAATAGATAGATCATCCAAACAGAAAATCAACACTAAAGTAAGACTGCTCAACACCACCATAGATCACCTAGACCTAGGGGATATATACAGATCATTCTACCCAAAATCCACAGAATATACATTCTTCTCAGTGGCCCATGGAACCTTCTCTAAAATTGATTATATGCTGGGTCATAAAGGATGCCTCTATATATACTTAGGAAGATCGACAAATCCCTGCATGATATCATATTACAATGCTGCAATGCTGGAAATTTTATAAGAGTTGCTCCAGGAACTCTATCAGCTCCTGGAAACTAAACAACACACTTTTAAACAGTAAATGGGCAGTGGTTGAAATAAAAAATGAAATTGCAAAATGTCTGGAATCGAATGACAATGTGAACATATAACACCAAAACTTATGGGACAAAATGGAGGCAGTTCTTTGGGAAAGTTTATAGTACTAAATGCCTTTGCAACAGAGATCTCAAATCAATAACCTACACCTACAGGCACTGGAAAAACAAGAAGAATCCAACCCCAAAAGCTCCAAACAAAAAGAAATATCAGAGCACAAATTAATGAATTGGAAACTAAGGAAACAAGAAAATTGATGAAACAAAGAGTTGGTTCTTTGAAAACATTGACAAGATTGATAACCCCTGGCCAATTTGATCAAGTGGAAAAAAGTAATGCTTTAAATTAACAAAATTAGAAATGATAAAGGACAGATCACAACACATGTAAGTGAAATTGGAAGAATCATCAGGACTTATTTCAAAAACCTCTACTCCAAAAAAATTAGATAATCAGGAAGAAATGGATAAATTCTTGGGCAAATTATACCTACCACAGCTAAATTAAGAGCAGATTATTTTTTTGTTGTTGTTTTTGTAAAACAGCAATGAGTTTATTTCATTGAGTTACAGAGCCCAGATAATATGAGGTAGTTCCTGGAGGTTTAGAATCATCTTCACGCCCCTCCCCATCCCCAAACAAATAAGCAAAACAAACAGCAGCCAGCCACCTAGGTCAGAAAGGTTCATCTGGCAGCAGGTTATTGTGGTATGTGTCTGCCATTGTTCTGTCAGTTCAAAAGCTTGGTCAGCATGGGGGAGGGATGGTAGCTCTGTGGTGTCAGGTTGCAAAGCATTCCAAGGCTGAAAGACCTGCTGGCTTGTAAGAAATCGTCAGCTCCTAAACCAGAGCCCTTCTCCCAGGCATCTGAGTGCAATGATTATCCACATCATGAGTTGAAGGGAGAGCCAGGCAGGAACAAGGGTCTCTGCCCCGGACACATGTGCGCATGCATCGTGGCACAGTGGGCGGCGTGCATCCGTGCATACTTAGGCACATGCATATAAACAAACAAATAAGAAAATAAATAAATAATAAAGATAAAATAAAATGAGTTGGTCAGTGGGGCAGGCAGAGATTCAAGGATCGTCATTGACAAAAACAATCTTTAAAAACAGATATCATTTAAAAAAAACAATGAGTACGTATTTAAGCTGATTATTGAAATTTAAAAAAAAAGTAAAAACAAACTGGAAAAAAGCCAATTCACCCCACCCACCAACATAGACAACTGGTCGACCTTCCTCTTGCAAGGAAATGTGAAAGAGGGGAGGAAAACCAAAGTGGAAGGTGAAACGAAAGAGAAAGAGAAAAAACAAAAGGCTAGGGCACCCCCTTGTGGGGGCCTTAATATAAATAGACAACTGGTCGACCTCCCAATACAACTGGGATGAACAGAGACTAAATCCAGGTGGACAATTGGTCAACCTGTTTGGCCAGGAAGCAAGGGGAGGGTCAGAGAGATCGATGGGAGGGCCTGACGGTTGACCCCTCCGATCGGGAGAGGGGAGGGGGAAAAAAAAGGCTGTGGAAAAACTTCCTTCTCTCTTTCACCAGAGGCTACCCCACAGCCACCAGGGCAGGAGGGAAGGGCAGAAAAGAGAAAAGAAGAGACCCGCAGCTGGAAAGGAAGGCCGGCGAGCAGACTGCAAGGCGGTGACCTGAACCCTCGCCCTCTCCACAGACCCCATCCCAGGCTGGGAGGGGCGAGAGGGATCCACCCTGGGCTGCAGAGCCGAGGAGGCACCGAGTGGGGCTGGGGGGCGCCAAAATGCGATGGCCCCCCCAACCCACTGATCTCTCTCCCCCTCTCCCCATCAGATGGACAGAGCTACCGTAGGGAGCCGCTCCACCCTACCAGTGGAGGAAACAAGCCTCAGGGAAGTCCCCCAATGCAGGCAGGACCTGCTCGCATGAAACCTGCTCATGGACCCAGGAATGAACTCGGATCCTATGATCCGGGAGAGACGAGAGACTGGTCGGAGGGGGGCCACGGAGATGAGGTAGGAGGACCCCTCTGGGGACACCACCTCTGCCAGAGCCAGCCAGTGGACAAAAGTGTTTCCAGATGCCAGGCAACGGCGGGCCTCCGGGATTGCCAGGCATGTGACAGGGGAGCACTCTGGACAGGTGACAGACAGGTGAGATCTTGCAAACCAACGAACACCCACTAATATTAAAAAGGTAATCAAAAACTTCCCTTAAAAGAAGAGTGGAGGGCCAGATGCCTTCTCAGCCAAATTCTATCAAACCTTCATGGAAGAACTGAAAGCAATTTTTCCTCAAAATGTGCCACATAACCAGAGCACGGGAGAGCTCCCCTACTTCTTTCATGAAGCTGGTATCACCCTAATACCAAAACCAGACAGAGATTTAAGAAGAAAAGAAAATTATAGACCTATGTCTCTGGTGAACTTAGATGCAAAGATTCTGAACAAAATCCTCACAAACACAATTCAACAACACATCAAGTAGGCTTTTTCCCTGGAACACAAAGTTGCTTCAACATATGGCAATCTGTCAATGTAATACACCACATAAATAATCTTAAACACAAAAAAACACATGATCACTTCAATAGAAATAGATGCAGAAAAGGCCTTCGACAAAACACATCATTTCATGATTACAATGTTGGAGAGAATAGGCATGGATGGTTTATATCTCAACATAATAAAGGCTATATATAAAGCACCTATGGCCCAAATAATGCTTTATAGGGAGAGACTTAAGGAATTCCAATTAAGATCAGGAACAAAACAACGGTGCCCACTCTCAACTCTGCTCTTTAGCATAGTACTATAAGTCCTAGCCCAAGCAATAGGATAGGAGAAAGAAATAAAAGGGATGCAAACTGGAAAGGAAGAAGATAAGTTGGCCATATTTGCAGACCACATGATTCTCAACATAAGTGACTCAAGAACCTCTACCTCAAAACTGTTAAAGGTGATTAATTTCTTTAGCCAATTAGCATGATACAAAATCAGTAGACTTTTTGCATGCAAAGTCCAAAGGTATAGAAAAAGAAATTAGTGACATTGTCTAATTTTCAATAGCAACAACAACAACAAAATGTTTGGAATAATATTAACCAAGAATGTGAAAGATTATATTATGAAAACAAAACACTCAAGAAAGAAATTGAGGATGATGTGAGAAAATGGAAAGACCTCCCATGCTCCTGGATAGGCAACATTATCATTGTGAAAATGGCAATCATACCAAAAGTTATATACAGATTTAATGCAATACCAATAAAAATCCCAGTGAATTTATTCACAGAGTGTTGGGAACCATGAACCAAACCTCGGCCATGTTAACAGAGACTGCCATATAGCAAGTTAAAGTTTCTACTTCCTCACCTAATACCCAACTACCAGAAACAAAGACTGCCATATAACAAGTTAAGTTTCTACTTCCTCACCTAATATTCAACTACCAGAAACAATGGGATCATACACCTGGCCAAACATTCCTCCATCCTGCCGGGAGCTAATGAAGAAACAAAGGCATTGCGGTTTAACCAGTAACTCTGTGATCTTTGCCCTAACTATGTCCCCTTCCCCCTACAACTCCTTGCCCTGACCACGTCCCCTTCCCCCTACAACCCTATATAAACCTACATGTAAGAATAAACTCTCGAGGCTGTGACAAATGCCTAGCATGGTCTCCTTCTTGTGTCTGTTTGTCTTTCACCCAGGTTAGCTTCTCCTTGAGTCCTTGTTCAACTCCCCGCTGGCCGGGGCAAGTGGCGCCCAAGAATGTGGGGCCCAAGGTAGGAAGTGTGACCTGGGCGTTGCTCGAGTGGACGGCCATCCCAGCCATTAGACTGCCACCCCACTGGAGGGGTGAGTGAAGGTCTGCATAGAGGTCACTACAGGCAATACACCTGTAATACAGACCTGCACAGCGATCGTCACAGAAAAAGCCCACCTGTGAAACTGATCCATTTGAGGTAAGCAACGAATTTTAGGCAATTAAAGTAAAGACTATTAAGTCATTTTTTTCAAGGCACAAAAACTGTGGGACTTCCTTATGCACTTCTTTTCCTTCTTTTACTTTCGGTTGGCGCCATCGCGTGGAATTGCAACATAGCGACAGGAAAACTGAAGCCTCTTGGCCAGGGCTACCCTCTGGCATTGGCTGAAGGCCCCTAGCTCCCTGTGCAAATCCCGACAGCCCATTCAGGCGTTGGCAAAGACCCCCTATCTAGCCTTTCTTCCTATCAACAAAACTGTGTACACAACAGCCAGTAAATGCTCTTAGAGTGGCTGCCAGTTCTTAGAATTGTGGTCATGCTCATCGGGGAACCCCCCTGTGCCAGTTCTCCAACCGGGAACGTTGCCCTCTGGTGTGCTGTTTCTCCTCTTTCCTTTTCTATCATGGGACAGAACCTAAGAAAGCATAAATTGTTGAAAGGCTTAAAACTTCTCTCAAGGCATAAGGAACATGGGTTAAAAAAAAAAAAAAGATTTAACCAAGAGTAAAAAGGAGCTAATTGCCATAATAAAAGATATTTTAAAAGCACAAGGAATAATGATTGTTTCAAGTTCTGTAAGTTTTTTTATTTTATCAGGAATATTTGTTCTTTGTGTGTGTGTGTCTGTGTTTATGTGTGCTCATTGTGCTTGCTAGTCGTGTCATGTTTGTGACTGTTTGTAACTAAAGAGATGAAATGGACACAGATGATATTCCTTTCTCTTTTAGAAAACCATTCAAGGAAATCAAAGACCTAAGCATAGAAATTAAAAAGGAAAAGTTAAATGTCTTTTACAGGAGTAAATTTGCCAGATATTTGTTTTAGATCAAGTTCACCTTACATAGAGGATTATTAAAAACAACAAAACTTCCTCTAAAGAGGTAACTTATAATTTGCCAGATATTTTTCAAAAGATGGTGATGTCCTGTTACTTAAAAGGAGGAGGCAACTGATCTGACTTCTGAGCCAGCCTGCCTCAAGATAACAACACAATTTGCCATAGCTACTCCTAATAAAATCATTTCCAACTGTGTTATTGGTATTAATGATATAAAATTGTATTAAGACTGCTTTCTTTTTAGTAATAGGATTAACCAATTTGGTGTAATTTTTTAATAGCCTTATAAGAAAGATAATCACTTCTCGGCTTTTTGGCTAAGATCAAGTGTAGTATCTGTTCTTATCAGTTTAATATCTGATACATCCTCAATCCAAGGACAATATATTAAATGGATTTTTGTAGCTTGGAGTTGGAATAGGAGCTTGTTCCATCCACTCAACCTGGTATTGCAGTACTTCCAGGAATGGTGCACCCCCTCAGGGGAATAAAAAAGAAAAGATAAATAATGATGGGATGAGATAAATTGATTAAAGGAACTGGGAAAGAATTTTTCAATGTTGGGACATAGAATGCTCATTAAAAATGCTTTTTGAGTGGTACTGAGAATATTAAAGTATGTGGATAAAGATGTGCGTATGTAGGAAAGAATTTTCAGGCTAAACCTAAATGCCATGCCTAAAGTTACAGATTCTTCAACTGTTTACAGACCCTTAAGGATACTCTAAAAGTTTTATATAGGGACATAGTCTTAATCTAAATTCATCTTGCATTAGCCACAGGTGATGCCTATGTTAGGTGGGTCACAAAGTCATAAGTACAGATGTAATTGGAGGTTTAGCCAGGTTAAACATAGACAAGAGTCTATCACCTTGTGTTTTGTAAATGGGTAAATTTGCTATGTAAAAACAAATAACTTCAAAATAGGAAAGCAATGTCAGGATGCTTATCTCTCCACTCTGTAATTTCATTTTGTTCTTGCTTTCCAACATATTCTACTTAAATTCATGGAAAGCTGGACTCTGAAAAAAATACAGATGGAACCCCCTTAATCTCAAACCCCATGCAAGTTTAAGACATGTGTCCCCCAGACTCTGACTAGAGACAAAAATGGCCAATTGTCTCTGACAAGGAAAAAGAAATACAACATATAACTGTGGTTCTCTTTAGTTCATCTCTTATGAACACCTAAAATCACATCTGTTAGATAAAGTCTCTCAGTAGACAAAATGTTAAATAGATAAACTGAGTCTTATGACAAGGCCTCACTCATTAACAGGTCACTGATGCTATTTGTTATGATTTAAGGGTTATAAAACTGGCTTTAAGACTCTCTCAGTAAAGTAAATTAGGTTCCTCTTTTCATCAAGGTTTTAACTATTCTAAAGATAAAGGCTCACATAGAAATGTTTAATTTCCAAAGGAAAAGTACTCATACCTAAAGACATTGTGACTTTACAGATAGCTTCTGTCTTATTAATGCTAATTTTATTGAATGGCCATAACTAGGTTTAATGACTTAGGTTTACATGATTTAATTTCAGTAATAATGACTTTCATCTTCCTGGGATTTGTTGGAATAGCTTACTTAAACTTTATCAAATTTAAGCCATGGGTAAAACATAAAATTGTTTTATGTTAATAAAAATTTCTGTGGTACATAAAATCAATACCTATCAAATTTAAGCCAAAATCATTGGTTGTCAAATAATGTTTTTTCTTTCAAAAATTTATCAAGGGCTGTTTTGGCCCAGAAAAGACCAAATTCTACTCTATTGTATGTAAAGTAACTGTCTCAATTTTGGCATCATGATAACATTTTGTTAGATTTGATTAACTTACATTCAAAAATTCTAACTATGCAAAACATTCATCTTGATTTTGATGCTACTAAGGCTGCTAATGATTTATTTACTACAATTAAGTCTGTGTTGCCTGGTTGGGACTCTCTAAATTCCTGGATAGGCAGCTTTACAGCTGTGGGAGTTTGCCTTCTGCTTCTCTTATGCCTATTGCCTATTTTCTTCAAGTGTTTAATGAAGTCTATTGTAAATGTTCACACAGAGGTCCTAGCTATACACTATAGGACATGTCCCTGGCTCTCTCAGACTTTATCCTAGTTCTTCCTGAATTTTGTCCACTGAAGGTCAAAGACGGATAAGAAAGAAGAAGGAGAATCTAAAACAGAGAATCCTGCTGGGTCAAAAACCACTGAGGATAAGGTAATCGCCATTGTGATGGGCTAAGCAAACAATGGTACTTTAAAACTTTTAAAATGATAGGTTTATCTAAACAGGTGGTCAGAGGCCAGAGGCCCCCACAATGGAGTGTTTCTGGGATGCCCTTAAAATAGAGATTACTCCAGGACCATAGAAAAATTAATAAGGCCATGGTACCCTTGGGAGCCCTACAACCAGGCCTCCCTACTCCAGTAGCAATTCCTGCAGGATATTGTAAAATTATTATTGACCTAAAAGATTACTTTTTCCCTTATACCCTGAGAATTGTCAGCATTTTACCTTTAGTTTACCTGTGGTAAATTTTAGAGGCCCTGAAGATAGTGAAGGCTACAATTCTGAGCCAAAGGGTCACTTTTATCTCTTATAAAAAGTGTCTTCTCCTGGTCATTTGTGCCACTGACTTTACACCCACTGGGGTGTTCTGGCAGAAAGGGCCCCTCTTCTGGGTCCATTTACCCTCCAAAAGTTAAAAACGGGGCATTTATATCCCATAAAAGGCTCTCCAAGAAATATTCTTCATCATACACTGTTTGTCCTAAACTTTTTAACCCTTGACGCTCAAGGAAAGTCAGCAGTTGATCACTTTTGGCACAGAAATACAAAAAATACCTTTGCCAAAGCCATGTTAAAAGATCCTTTAACTTTAAAATGGAATGGCCCAAACCCAGTACTCATTTGGGGCCGAGGATCAGTATGCATGTCTGAAACCAAAGAAAATGCTGTGAGATGGCTAACAAAAAGACTTGTAAAACAAGCTAATGATCCTCCAGTGACATCTCACATATCTAGGGAAGAAACACTTCCCTGAGAGAATCTCCCTTTTTTCCTTAACAGGACAAAGCTGGAAGGACTGCTACTTATCTTAATCCTCTCACTCACAATCAGACCCGTTATTATAATTAAAGTCATGTCTTTTATATGTCAACAGATTAAAGCCATTAAGGTGCAGCCTTTATAGGTCCATTATCAAAGACTGGAGCTGGTGGATAGAGGCGTTGCCACTGAAGACCTACCACCTGCAGCTGTCACTCTCCCTTTATCTTACATTCTGTACTTATTTACTATAATGCTGTAATCTACACCTCTGCTATTGCTGTGGTCTACCTGTCTTGGCCAAATGGCTACCCCTCCTTTAGGAGCTGCATAGGATTCAGACCTTTGCATATCAACTCACAATAAAGTGAGTATGATATGGGCACCAACGTGGGTGCAAGGCAAAGCACCGCAAGGGAAGGTCCCTATCTGACCACTTCTGAATACCCTGAGAGATATACCTGGCTTGCATGGAGGTTGGTACCATAACTGTTATCACTAAGGCCATGCCTCACTCTCCAGCCACATAGGCCCTGCCTCCCCTCCCCAAAAGGTACCAAGGGCCAAAGATTGTGGGAAAAAGACATCCCACGGGAGGAGTCGGGTCCCTACTCCCCCAGTTGGTTAATGCCCACTGCTGCAAAGCGGGCCTTCCCTCTTGTTGTATAAAAGAAGGGAGGAGATGTTGGGAGCCATGAACCAAACCTCAGCCATGTTAACAGAGACTGCCATATAGCAAGTTAAAGTTTCTACTTCCTCACCTAATACCCAACTACCAGAAACAAAGACTGCCATATAACAATTTAAGTTTCTACTTCCTCACCTAATATTCAACTACCAGAAACAATGGGATCATACACCTGGCCAAACATTCCCCCATCCTGCCAGTAGCTAATGAAGAAACAAAGGCATTGCAGTTTAACCAGTAACTCTGTGATCTTTGCCCTAACTATGTCCCCTTCCCCCTACAACCCCTTGCCCTGACCACGTCCCCTTCCCCCTACAACCCTATATAAACCTACATGTAAGAATAAACTCTCGAGGCTGTGACAAATGCCTAGCATGGTCTCCTTCTTGTGTCTGTTTGTCTTTCACCCAGGTTAGCTTCTCCTTGAATCCTTGTTCAACTCCACACTGGCCGGGGCAACAGAGATAGAAAAAGTTATCTCAAAATTCATATGGAATATCATCAGGCCTTGGATATCCAAGCATATCCTCAGCAAAAGAAACACTTCTGGAGGAATCACCATACCTGATCTAAAGCTATGTTACAAAGCCATAGTAACAAATCAACATGGTACTGGCATAATAACAGGATTATAGACCAATGGAGCAGAATTAAGGACCCAGACATTGGGTCAAGTAACTACAGATACTTGATATTTGACAAAGGTCCTAACAATGTAGGGTGGGCAAAGGACAGCATCATTAAGAACTGGTGCTGGACAAATTGGATAGCCATATGCAGGAAAATGAAACTACACACACACATCTTGCCATACACAAAAATAAAGTCCAAATGGATCAAGTATCTCAATATAAGAGTGGAAAATATGCTACTACTGGAAGTAAAATGTGGAAAATAATGGGAAAACTCTTCCTTAACAAAACCCCAGTAACTCATGAGGTTAAAAATCACTCAACCATTGGGATCTCAGGAAGTTGAAAAGTTTGTTTCTGTTTCTTTCTTTTTTTATAGACAAACATACAATAAGCTTTGCCAGTAGATTATCCACAGAATGGGAGAAAATTTTTGCCAGCTACACAACTGACAAAGGCCTAATTTCTAGGATCTACAAAGAACTCAAAACCCTAAACAGTTAAAAAAATCAAACAACCTTCTGAACAAGTAGGGCAGAAAACTGAATAGGGAGCCCTCAGAGGAAGAAATACAAATGGCAAACACAAACTTAAGAAATGTTCAACATCCCTAACCATCAGGAAAATCCAAATTAAAACTATGAGATTCCACCTTACTCCAGTAAGAATATCACACATTAAACAATAAAAAATGAAATGAAAACAAACATTGGTGAGGATGTGGAAAAACAGGAACACTCATTCACTGTTGTTGGGAATGTAAGATGCTACAAACATTATGCAAAGCAAAAAGGAGGCTGCTAAAAATGTTGACTATAGACTTGCCAACAGACGCAGTTATTCTGCTACTGGGCATTTACCCTAAAAGCTCCATGCCTCAGTCCAGAGATATTTGCTCAACCATGTTTATAGCTGCTCAATTCCTAAAAGCTAAGAACTGGAATCGATCCAGATGTCTATCATTGAATGAATTGATAACAAAGATGTGGTATATATACACAATGAAATTCTACTCAGCAATAAGAAATAAAATGACCCAATGAAATTGTAGAAAATTGGTTGAACTTGGAACAGATTATTCTCAATGAACTTTCCTAGTCACAGAAAGCAATCATTGCATGGTGTCACTCATGTGTGGCTCCTTACCTGAATCTGCCTGAGATGCTGACATACCTAGTAAGCATCTTGAGGACCAGACAATAGGGAGGGTATGGTGGGAGGGGAGCAAAAGGGTGGTGGTAGGGACACAAAACTGGTCCCAAGTGGAATTGGTAGCATAAAATCCTATATCCTGGAGGGCAGACTGAAAGGTTGAACTGTCAACAGGACCTCAGAGGGAACACCTGAATCACGGCCCAGGAGAGGTTAAGATGAAGCCTAACCTTAATTTTGTCCTGTTTCTCTCTCTTTTTTCCCCTTCTCTTTATATTACCTATCTTTTCTTCCTTATTTTCCCTTGGAGCTGGTCTATAACTCCCCATACCAGAATATAGTTAACATCCACAATAAACTGTTGATCAGAGAGACCTACTAGGTTTTCCAAAAGAAAACAGAGTTCTGTAAGAGTACTTGATTACTGATCAGAGGTTAATGGTAAGACTCTACTGTTGAAGACACCATATGCTATATAACATGGAGAGACCTGGATGGAATCTGAAAGTGAGCCAGTCCTCAGAGAGTTAGCTTATGTAGTGCCAGAAGGTGTTAATGAGATTCTGTGCAGGAGTGGCCATCAATTGTCTGAGAAAATCAAGTCTAAGCTACTCTGTAGCAAACAACCTGATGTGATGGTCACAAAAGTGCAATAGTAGCACACAACCATGATGGATAGCCAACTGCTCTTGGATTGGCTGGCAGATCTGCTCCATGGAAAGGATCACATAGCTGGAACTGGAAAACCAGTGAGAATCATCCAAATAACAAGTTTGCTGTCCAATATCAAGCTTACCCCAATCTTGGGCTACAAGAGGACATACACCTATTAAGTTCTCTCTAAACTAATAATGGTTAGCCAGTTTAACCAGTGCTGACTTCACTATCCTTGGAGAATCTGCTTCTCTTTTTCAGAAGGAAGCAAAAACTGAGGAGAGAATCAGCCAATCACACTTCACCAGGGGTCCAGCTGAACCCATAGAGAAATTGGGGAAATGAGCAAGAGTACTGCTTTCTTGGTGAACCTGGTATCAACACAAGGGTGAAGGAGATAAACACTGAGGACACTCAACTCCTACCAAACCAGCTATCCAAAGACACAGGCTCCCAAGAGCCCATCACTGAGAAGCAGACCTAAAACTAATTCAACATTGCTCATTTCTAGTAAGAGGGGGCAGAAAGATTGTCAGAGCCACAAGTTGGTACATTACACAGAGACATTGCCTCTTCCCAATAACTGATGGCTACCTCAACAATGCATGACCCACAATCTCCATTGGAATAAGTGGCATCCCCATAAAGGAGGGTCCCTTCAGGGATGGGTAGAGATGAGAGTCAGGGTGGTAAAAATGTGTTCTGCTTACATACTAGGTATGTACATAACTAATAAAAAAGAAGAGAGGGAAATAGGGGACTAAATATGATCAACAAATATCATTACTTGTATGAAAATTTTATAAAGAATCTCAGATGCTAGCTGGGTATGTTGGCATCTTGGGTAGATTCAGGTTAGGTGCTGTAGATGATTGATACTATGCTGTGATTATCTTTCTGGACAATTGGGTAGGTGGGGAGGGAAGGAAGGGCAAGGGATGGGGGTAACAAATCTGGAGCCAAATGGCAATGGCACCATAAAATTCTACATCCTAAAAGGCAGACAAAATGGATGAACCTTCAACAGGCACTTAGAGGGAACATCTGAGTCACAGGCTCTGGAGAGAATACAATGAAGACTGACCTTAATCTTCTATAGCCTCTCTCTCTCTCATTCTCTCTCCCTACCTCCTACTTTTCTCTCTAACTCTTTTATATTACTTATCTTTTTCTTCCTTCTCTTTGTGGGCACTGACCTGCAACTCCCAGTACCAGTAGGTGGCTGTCATCCACAGTGAGCTTTTGATCAGAGAGATCTACAAGGTTTCCTAAAAGAAAGACAGATTTCTGTCAGAGTACTTGATGACCCACCAAAGGTTAGTGGTAAGACCCTACTGCTGAAGACATCATATGCAGTTGACAAGTAACGTGTAGTGACATGGCTGGAAGCTGGAAGAGAGTCAGTTCCCAGACAGTCAGCACATCTACTGCCAGAAGGTGCTACTTGGGCAACTGGGGGGGAAAGTGACAATATCTGTCCAAGCAACTGATGGTCTATCCTACTTATCAGCAAATAACCTGTCTTGATGCTCACACAAGTGCAATAGTGGCCAACAGCCATGGTGGGAAACCAAGTGCTCTTAATTTGGCTAACTGATCCTCTCAGTGGAATAGAACCCATAGCTGGACCTGGGAAACAAGTCAGAACCATATCCAAGAATGAGCCCACTCTCCATTATCAAGCTACCACCAATCGTGGGCTACAAGAGGGCCTACACCTCTTAATTCTCTCTAAAAATATAATATTATATAAAAATATAATATAATGTTTATTTGGTGCTAACTTTACTCTCTATTAGAGAATCTGCTTCTCTTTTTCAGATATATGCAGATTCTAAGGAAAGAACCATCCAATCATACCTCAAAAGGGCCCCAGCTGTAACTAAGAATAGATGGCAAAACAAGCAAGGGTGATGTTTTCTTGGTGAACCTGATGCCAGCAGAAAGGTGAAGGAGATTGACATAGAGAAAAATCAACTCCTACCAAATCAGATATCCAGAGACACAGGCTCCCAAGACCTCATCACTGAAGCAGACCTAAAATGAACCCAACATGGCTCAGGGAAATTTTGTGGAATAAGGGGTGGAAAGATTGTCAGAGTCACACATTGTGCGCAGACACATTTCCTGCTAACCATAACTGAGGGCTAACTCCATAATGCATGACCCATATACCTCAACAAGGAGGGGCGGGGGGAGGACAGGGAGGCTAACAATGATACCAATTAACTGTATTCTCTGAGTACAAAACTAATTAATAAATAATAATAATAATAAAAAGAATCTCAGAATTATGTATGATGAATAATGCCAATAAAACCTTTGTTAAAGAAGGAAATGATGACCTAGTAACAAAAAAGAAAATGAAACAATAAGTATGACACAAGAAGTGAAAATTCCAAAATTTTTAAAAGATTAAGTCATTTATTTAAAGTACATTTTATTTTCTGAAATTGCAAACTTTTTCCAAATACAAGAGAGATAGTGACTCATTAAGACCACTTCTGATTCCCATTGTTGTATTAGCCAGATAACATATCTTTGATGAATGTTGCCTTCCAACTTATGCAACACACACACACACACACACACACACACACACACACACACACACACAGTATGAGTACATATAAAGTAAAACTTCAAATTTAAGCTGCTTTCTGCCTAGGTTACTACATCCACTGGAAATCATATTGAGCTGCTATTGCTTCTAAGCTTGAGTTAGTGATATGTTGCATCAAATACATGTGAGGAGTGGCATGCCATCCTTCATTTACTCCTTATAGAATTTCTATCTAATGTGCTTTGACAGAAAAGGGAAACAAAAACATTGTATATTTAAGTATAGTTAATTTTAGTGCCCCCACCCTTTTTTTTGGTTTTTCAAGGTAGGGTCTCACTCTGGCCCAGGATGACCTGGAATTCACTATGGAGTCTCAGAGTGGCCTCAAACTCACAGCAATCCTCTTACCTCTGCCTCCTGAGTGCTGGGAACAAAGGCATGCGCCACCACACCTGGCTTTTAGTGCCATTTTTTAAACTTCCAAAGATGTTGCTGTAAAAGCAGCAGTTCTTTTAATATTGCTGCTTACTTTGTGGTGGTTTTTCTCACATATCCCCCCATAAACTCTTGTGGTTTGATTGTTTGGCCCCCAGCTGATGGCAGTTTGGAACTTGGAGGCATGCTGGAGGAGGTGTGTTGTTGGAGACAGGCTAGTGGTTGTTATAGTCAGGTCCTTCTTGCCAGAGTTTAGCTAATTCTTTTGTTTCGTTTTTCCACTTGTTGTGGCAGAGGGGATGCCCAGCTTTACTCTTGCTATCCTTTCCCCTGCCATCATGAAGCTTGCCCTCCAGACTGCAAGCCAAAACATTAAAAAATGAAAAACTTTCTTCCTATCAGTTGCTTTTAGTCAACTGTTTTAGCCCAGCAATGATAAGGTAACTACAATATGCTTAAAGATACAAGGTGGGAAGTAGATTGTAGCACTGTGTCAAATTCCATAATATAACCTGTATGGGTAAGTCTTCAAATTAGCTGTAGTAAGCTTGGGATGCTTGGCTGGAGGAGATAATGTTAATTTAAGAAAACTATGCATTTGTTGGCATGATGACATTAAAGTGTCATGGTAGGTTTAAATGTACATAGTAATAAAAAATTAAATCTAAATTTTAATTGAAAAACTAAAACAGTTATAAAATATCTGAGACTATCTTTTTTTTTATTTTTTTATTTTTTGAGAGCGACAGACACAGAGAGAAAGACAGATAGAGGGAGAGAGAGAGAATGGGCGCGCCAGGGCTTCCAGCCTCTGCAAACGAACTCCAGACGCGTGCGCCCCCTTGTGCATCTGGCTAACGTGGGACCTGGGGAACCGAGCCTCGAACGGGGGTCCTTAGGCTTCACAGACAAGCACTTAACCGCTAAGCCATCTCTCCAGCCCATCTGAGACTATCTTGAATACCAACAATTTACCTTCTTGTGATTTGTTAACTGCTAAGGCAACAATGGAGAGTTCCAACTCTCCCTTCCACCCTCCCTCTATCTTCTCCCTTTTCTCCCTTCCTTCCCCCCTTCCCTTTCCATCCTCTCACCCTCTCTCTTCTGGCTTTAATTTCTTTTTTATCCTTAGAAACGGGAAGATGCAGTCATGCACAAGCTTCTTTCTAAGTAACCCTTGCTGTCTCACTGGCAGGGTGGGCAATAAATACTCCTGTGGGTCAGGCATCACATCTGAGTGCCCTCAGAGAAGGCTCCTTGGGAAACAGGGGGAACTTGAATAGTTTTTTGAAACAGAGGTAAACTTTATCAAGATGGAATATAGACAAATAAAATCAGTTGTTAGAAGTAAGTTTGATACAGAAAGACAAAAGTAAGAACAAAACCTAATTAGTTAGGCAACCAGTAACATGCAGTGGAAGGCTCAAGGTCAAGGATCATCGGGTAGCTTTTTTTAAATCTTATTTTTTTTTTCTAGGAGTAATTACAAGTCTTGGAGGAATTGTATTCTATATATAGTGTTTTATACATTTTTTTTCTTTTCTTTGGTTCTTCAAGGTAGGGTTTCACTGTAGCCCAGACTGACCTGGAACTGGAACTCACTATGTAGTCTCAAGGTGGCCTTGAACTCATGGAGATCCTCCTACCTCTCCCTCTCAAGTACTGGGATTAAAGATGTGCACTACCATGCCTGGCTCATGTGTTTTATCAATATTAGTTTCAACCCAGATTTGACTATTTTTATATACTTTATTTTTATGATAGAAATAGTAAAGTGATAACATAATTATAACATAATACTTTAAAACATTTGCACTAGGATGGTTCTACTCTGACTTATCTGGTATATATTTTGATGGCATAGTGTTTGTGAGGAACATGCCAAATTCAGTAGAATAAAACATCTTAAAAGTTGTAAAAATGTTATTTACAGTAGTTACATTTTAATAGTTCACTTACCTGTATTTTTAATCTTAATTTATTCAAACGTGTGCATATAAGATTATAAAGCTCTTTGCACTGAGGCAACTACGAAGTTTCATTGGTCAGTGAATCATTTAAAGGAAGAGGATAGTCCATGCAAATTAAACTGCTCAACTGAGCCTGTTTTATAATATTTCAAATTGCTTGCTCTGTCTTCTTTCCTGAGACACAAGAACAAATTTTATGGCCAGATTTTGATTTGGTGCTGTTGAGGAAGTAGTTATTATGGGATAATTATATCCCAGCAGAATTTGAGGCACTTGGCTGCTCTTTATATAGAATGTCACCTGAGGGCTGAGATTTCCATACTGCTTTTCTTCTCATAGACCTCTACTATGATTCATAGCCTGTTCTGTTTTCTGCAGTAAGAAACTAAATTATATTAACTAGTCCAGGAAATAATTAAGAGAAAAGTAAAAATTTATGTTGGATCATTATGAATTTAACACCTAAATGCTTTGTTTACTCTTATGTAAGGGATAAACACAAATAATATCATCTTGTTTATTCATTTTAGTATCTATTCAGCAAACCAGAAGAAAGAGAGAGATTCTATAATGATTATTGCATCATAGGAACCACAGTCTGCAATCAAAATGGCATTTGTCCTTCCATTAGAGTGTGCTATGTGAGACATAGAACTAGTGAAGCATTAAAAAGGAATGTCTAGGCACCCAATTACATTACATGATCTAACTATAACCAAGATGTAACTTTTCCATATATATATTTCCATATATATTCCAATATATTTAAAGAAAGAATTCTAAAGAAGTAAACTGCTCATCAAAGTCAAGGTTTATCCTCCATCCTGGATTTATAATGTGCCTATGCTGCACATCGGACTTCAGAAGCAGAAAAAATGCAAGAAAGGGTCATTGGATGTTCAACACGATTTTGTAATTTGAAAACAGTCACTGGACGATGTGAAGTATGGTTGCTGAAATCCCTGTGGAGCAGACAAATAAGGCCATTGTATGAAGATGAACTGGGAGCCACTGCAGAGGTGTTACAATGGGAAACAGGGTAGAAGTGCCTGTGTGGAGATAAGTAAGTCCATTATATGTAGCTGTGAAGATGAACCATGGTTCTCAGTGTTGACCCAGAATGTTTTGGATAAATCAGAACTGTGGAATGACTGCCATGTAGAGCTGATTGCTCAGGATTTAATTTTCTTCAAGCTGCTCAGCCCGTTTGAAGGAGTAAAATTGGAACTCAGAGACTTCTTCATCTCTGGTTATGGATACTGGACTGGACAAATGTTAAAGTTGGTAAAGACTGTGGGTGCCTTTGAAGTTGTAATGAGTGTAATTTGCATTGTGAGATAGTTGTGTATCTATGAGATCCAGGAGCAGAATGTGGCAGTTTGAATGTATGGTCATGTAGACTGAGATACATTTTATTAATATTAAGCTTTCAACTTAAGTACCCATCAGGCAGACCCTTGTCTCTGTCAGTGGCCAAACAGCAGCAACAGTCAGCCCCGGAGTGTGATGCTGATGGGACACCATTCAGCAGGGCTGTGGCATCCGAGACTTTCTTTGGAAGGGCCAAGAAGTCTTTCAGCGATCTCATGGAGTGCCTGTTGTCTGACACTTTGAGCTATTGCTATCTTTTCCTTGAAATTTTTGGAATTATTATGTTTAACACTATTTATCTTTGCTTTCATTTTCCCCTTGTCAGTAGTAATAGGGGAGTCCAATTCAGAAGTGTTTATACAGTCACCAATGATTAATCAGGAAAATAATGTTTCTACATACATTTTTGAGGCTATAATGTTTAAACAGGTAAACAGATTATGGATCCTGAAACTATGACTAGTTTGAATGCACAAAGTTTCTTAACACCACAAATGTATATTTCACCTAATGAGACATGTTTCTTGTAATGCTATGTATCATGCCTTACCAATTGTTCTCAAAAAACATTACTTATAATTATAGGAATTAATGTTCACATTTCCTGAACCTACAGATGACTTACTAGAAAAGAAACCTGAAATGCTAGGGAGCAAAAATAAACATCCTTCAAATAATCAGGTTGGGCCCACACAAGGAAGTAAGACAAAATATGTAACTTTCAGAATTAACAATAAAGTTAGGATGGGCTCCTAAAGAAAAGACATCAATGCAAAATACTAGTTGGGTAGATTAAGCTTTACCATATATAGGAGCATAAAACCTTATAAGCACAAAAGCTACCTGCCAGGGCTCTTGGCTAGTTTCCATGAGCCTAGGTAAGATACTAACCAGCTTACAATCTTTGACTTTCTTGTTTAAGATGTTATCAGAATGTCTATGGGGCAAGAAGTTTACAAGCTAACCAGAAGCATGGGATACCAAGGAAAAATAGGAATATTGTGCAAGAATTATTAGAGAATAAAAGCTACATGAGTAAGTTTCTATGTCTTGCATGCTACTACTACTACTACTACTACTAATAATAATAATGATATACTGTAAAGTATAAATAAAGAAGCAGAGTTTTACTCTGTGTCCAGTGTGCTTCACCTGAACTACTGGTCCACATCATTGCCTCACAACACCAACTCCACACATCCCCTTGGAGTTCTACAACCCCACTGAGGAGAGACCTCGGCAGCTGCAATGTGTCATGTCAGTAGAAACAGATCTTGAGAATAGCCCAAGTAGGTGTAGAGAAAAGCTTGAGCTGTGGCTGTTCACGCTTGCTGGCCATTTATTTATTTATTTTCTCTCTCTGCTGTGGTCTATGAAAATGAGCCAGCTTCTTCTACTGTGATGACTTCCTGTGGTTTCTACAAACCTGAAATAAACTATTTCCTTCATAAAGTACTTATGGTTAGGTGTTTGCCCCAGCAACAAGATGGTAATTGTAACCAATGTTGACAATATTTCAAGTTCTCTAAAAAAAAAATCACAATGAAATAGAATTTGGGTAAAGGAAAGCACACATTTCAGAAAACATTTATGGGGCTGCAGAGATGGCTTATCAGTTAAGGCACTTGCTTATGAAGCCTAAGGACCCAGTTTCAATTCCCTAGTACCCACATAAACCAAATGCATAAGGTGGCACATGCATTTGGAGTCTGTTTTCAGTAGCTAGATCCCTAGCACACCCATTCTCTCCCTCTCTCTCTCTTTCTCTCTGTCTCATAAATAAATGAAATAAAGTAAAGCATTTATATTTGCACTTAAATGGTCAGTATTTAATCATTAGGTTAAGTATGTAATTTCAGGGCTCAGAAGAAATCTGGCTACTACAAAAATGATTAGCAATAAGTCACATGGGTTTCTTTCTTGCAGCTTTAAACCACTTCTATTAGCAGTAAGCTATTGTGGACTAAACTTCAAAAAAGTTAAACTTGTCATGAATTTAAAAAATAAGTTCATGCTAAGTGTTCAGTTTACATGGCTCATTTGAGGATGAAGGATATTACACCCTTGGTAATGTGACTGACCTTCAGGCAGTGTGCTGTCCTACTCAGAATATATTTCATAGCATGGACACTTAATGGGACTATAAAAATGTAAACATTTCGGGCTGGAGAGATGGCTTAGCAGTTAAGGTAATTGCCTGAAAAGCCAAAGGACCTAGGTTCAACTCCCTAGGACCTATGTAAGCCAGATGTACAAGGGGGCATACACATCCGGAGTTCATTTGCAGGGAATGGCTGAAGGCTTTGTGTTCCCATTCTTTCTTTACCTACTTATTTCTGTATCTCTCTCTTTCTGTCTCCCTCTCAAATAAATAAATAAAAACAAAATATTTAAAAAAAATCTAAATATTTAATTCCTTCTGCGAAACACTTAATGATAATAAATCACATCATACACTAAGTGAAACCATTCATATAATTTGCTGCATATAAACTGATATCTACAGTGCTGTTATACTCATTCCTTCCAATAATCCTTATACAGACATTTATAACATTTTCAGTGATGAAGATTAAAATGTTAATAGAATACAGTAACACTTTTTCTCTGAGTAATATGACTATATTTTTGGTGAAAAAAAATTAATTTTCAAGTACTAGCTTCCAGATTGTAAGTAAATTATAAAAGATATCTTGATCTATTTTCAATACTGATAGTATCAAAAACATAATCAAATGGTTATAAGAATTTTAAGACTCATGCTATATTCCAAAATATACCTTTCTCTAGGCTCCTCACTCCTTATCCTTCCTACCATCTGTGTCATTCTTCTAATACACTAGCTTCTAGAACAAAATGCTGATTTACTTTCTTTGATACTCATATACCATGTTTAAATGCTAACCTCTTTAATGAACAAGAAGCTGTGTTCATGTAGTAATAGAGAACCTGTTCTTCTTGTGGCCTGTTATGGAAAAATGTTTAAGAATAATACATCCAGAGTTATCTTTTCTTGGAGATAAGTAAAAAAGAATACATTGCAAGTATGTATGTACACTGTGAATAATATTTTGTGGACACAAAAATTATCATGCACTCATCAACAGCTATTAATAGCTACAAATCATATTTTGTTTCCTACATAGAGTTAGACACCAGTTAATCACAAACAATACTATTCCTGACCTAGTCTTATGTGACCTTGGGTCATATAACACAGTCCATTTCCAAATATAATGATGGATAAATTACACTAAAAGGCAACTAAGTCTTTATCATAATCCACACTAAGTTTGTCTATGATTGGGTTTGTTTGAGTGATCCTTGTGAACTGGCTTGACTTCTTGGATTTTTGAAGTTCAAGAATGTTTTGTGGGCATCCAAGAGTGGTGAAATCAAAGTCTGAGAGGAATATTTCCTGTCCTGTTCAAACCATTCTTGATCTAAGCAGAGAGAAGAACCTCAGGTCTCCAGAGGATTTACAACCAGTGCTGAATGTTGCCATAGGAGGAAAGATAATTGCTAACCACAGCTTTCCCCGCTGTCCACCTGTCCCCAGCTAGTATGTCTCTATTAAAAATTCTTCGCTGATTAGCTGGAGAGATGAGTCAGTGGTTAAAACACTTGCCTGCAAAGCTTGAGGATCTGGGTTTGATTCCCTAGTACCCACATACTGCACAAACTGGTAATGCATATGGAGGTCATTTGCAATGGCTAGAAGCCCTGGTATAGTCATTCTCAACCTCTCACTCTTTCTCTCCTCTCTTTTTCTTTCTCTCTCAAATAAATAAATAAATAAATATTTTCAAAATTCCTTGGCTGAGAGGGTAACATTATTATTCCATATGTATTTCGAATTGGATTGATTTTTATCTACTTACATGAATTTTGTTCTGGGTTTAGGAGAAGGATATCTGCAGGGAACAGAAGGTATGACTTATCTTGAACCAAACACAGAATCTGATCATTAGCCTCGTTGTAAATATAGGAGAAACAAAAAGAAAATTCAACCTACTAGTGTTCACAC
Source organism: Jaculus jaculus (assembly GCF_020740685.1). Lineage (NCBI taxonomy): Eukaryota > Metazoa > Chordata > Mammalia > Rodentia > Dipodidae > Jaculus > Jaculus jaculus. Next base: position 43,945,971 of record NC_059111.1, read on the forward strand.
AGAAGAGGAAAATTCTTGAAACAAATTTTTAAATTGGCTCCACCTTCTGATAAACAAGAAAGGTACAATTTTAGATATCAGTCACTATGTCAATAATAAGTTCCAAGGGAAAGTATACCTTGATGGTTATTCTTATAATTATCAATGATCTATTATCAAGAGAGTAACAGATTTAAAATAGAATTTAATATAAATGACAAAGAGAGAGACTCCAGAGGAGAAAGATTTGCAGGGAGCTAACAGAATTCTAAGCATGTCTCTCTGCAATTGTCCTCCTAACTTGTCTCCAGTTTTACTCAGCTCAGTAAAATTTATTTTAAAAATTTTATGAGCCATAGATACAGTTATTAAAACATGATTAGCTACTACTTGGTCCACTTTGTTCAGTTTTGTTTTCAGCTTTTTACAGTCCCAGCCACATAGCTGGTAATCAATAATTAGTTCCTAAAAGAATGAAAAGTATGCATAGGGAGGCATGGTGTCCCACATCTATTATCCTAGCCTTTGGGAGATAAATACAGAAAGATACCAAATTATAGGTCAGCCTCAGATACATAGCAAGCCTCCATCTCAAAACAAAATAAAAATGCCCTGTGGCTGAAGAGCTGGCTGAGCATTTAAGGTGCTGGCCTGAAAAGTCTAATGACCTGGGTTTGATTTGTCCAGTACCCACATAAAGCAAGATGCATAAAGAGACACATGCATCTGGAGTTCATTTGCACTGGCTGGGGCCCTAATGTACCATGTCACTCAGTCTATCTCTTGTGTCTCTCTTTCTGCCTGCAAATACATGTACAAAAATTAATAAATCCAGGAAAATATTAGTATTTATTATTATTATTTTATTTTAGAAAGAGAAAGAGCCACTGTAATTGAACTCCAGATGCTTGTACCACCTAGTGATCATGTGCGACCTTGCATGTGCCACACTTTCATGTGTCTGGCTTACACGGGATCTGGAGAGTCGACCATAGGTCCTTAGACTTCTCAGATAAACACTTTAACTGCTAAGCCATCTCTCCAGCCCTATTATAATTTTTATTTACTATTGAAAATGGAAATATCCAGATACATTTTTGTGCCTAACCTGAAGACTTTTGGTTAGCTGGCAAATGGGTTATAGTGTTTGTAGCCTTATGTTTCAGTTACTCTCTTATTGCTGGGACAAAACACTTGATCCAAAGCAATTGATCACAGGAAAAGTTTTATTTAACTAACAGCCCCAAGAGGAAGTTTCAACTTAGCAGGAAAACATGGCAGACCAGAAGGTGACATCCTGTTCTGCCACAGCAGCTGGAAAGTAGCATCAAAAGTGGGCTTTCTCTGGCAAGTGGGGCTTGGGCTATAACATAAATAATCCTGCCTCTAACAAGTCACTTCTTGTAGCAACCCTCCACCTCTCAAATTGCCACCAGCTGGGCATTGAGCATGATGTTTAATGCAACACATCAGACTATGGGGAACATTTCACATTCAAACTTCCATACTTTATAAGTAAGAAGTCAGTGAGAATGAATGAACTAAAAAAGAAATCATATAGACATGTTTTGTTTTAATCCTTAGACCTTATCTGAAATTTTATCCATTAACAATTTAAGTGATAACCTAACTTTAAGAATTGATATGTTAGTAGGCTTTACACTAATTCATTTCTTGCTGTCATCTCACAAGAGAAAAATTATTAAGAGGAGGGAGTGATGGATCACTTAGCACAAATGAATGTCTGTCAAATTCTAACAGGAGTCACAGTGAGGAAGCCATAGCTTATTTTGAGGAAATGGAGTGAAAAACAATTCTTACATACTTGATAAGAGTGGACTTAGTATTAAAAAAATGACTAACATATAACCAGATATATCATGGTTTGGAGACAGAAAAGACCACAGAACAGTGTGTTGAAAGCCAGGAAAGTCTCTGCTCTGCAAAATAGCTGCATAACCTTGGACAAGACATTTAATACTTTTGAACCTCATGTCATAAGTTGATAAAATGAAAGAATTGAACTTGATGAATTCTAAGGTCTATTCTAGCAGTAAAATTTTATGATCTATAGTATTATGTGTTTGTCATAAAACATTTTAATACTATAGTTTTGTAATAGCTTAAAAGCAAAAGAAACACTTAAATCTAAATACTAACATACTAAGAGCAAGCAATGACAGTTTTACTATAACCAACAATGTAAAATGCACTTGAATAGATGAATTTTAACTTATCCTTTTAAATAAACATGCTAAAGCTGATTAAACTTATAGACTGCACTAAAAATAATGATAATGATAATAACCATAATAATAATAATAATAATAATAATAATAATAACAACACATAAAACCAGGTCCTAAAACAGACACCTAAAAGATAGGCATTGTCAAGAAAGTTTTTTATTCTGTATATAAGCTTGTGTCTGCCTGAATAAACCTGAGCCTTGATCAGAACTTGTCTTGGCTCTATTCCTTGTGTTCTTGTCTCAGATCCATTCCCACTCCCTCCTTCGGGGTCTGTTTCGATTCTCCTGCTACAGGCCAGCACAGTGTGGCGTGCAGAACAAGGACCTGAACACGAGGGGCTTCAGTGAGGAATGCCAACATCAACTCAGGATCCGAGGAAGAAAGAAAAACTAAGAAAGAAAAACTAAAAACAGGACTGTAGTCTCCTGCTCAGTCTTCTGGAATAAGGTAAGTTGGCACAATTATGGGACAAGCATAGAGTAAGAAGGAGCTAATTGTTGTAATAAAAGGTATTTTAAAAGCACAAGGAATTGGAATTGCGTCAAGTTCTTTAAGCAAATTTTTTTGATTTTGTTAATAAAACGAGCCCTTGGTTTATAGAGTAAGGAAATGTTGATTCAGATGCTTTGGAGAAAGTGGGGAAAAAATTAAATGTCTTTTTACAAGCTCACAGTCCTAATAAGATTCCAGTAATTGCTTTTTCCTTATGGTCTTTGATAAAGGATGCCTTGGATTCAGGTACAAAATATAGTTTAGTGAAGCAAATGTTAGATCACACTCAAGATGTCATTGAAGAAATTAGAAATCAAAGTTCTGAAAAAGGGACACATGTAACTCACAAAGAATTGAATAAAACATTGCAATCTTTACAAGTTTCTAAAGAAGATAGTGATGAGGAAGAGGATGAATTAGAGCCAGAAGCAGCAGCAGAATTAGAGGAAGAGGCTGCTGCAGTTGGAACCCACCGCATCCCTCCGCCTCCATGCCCTCCACACAAGTATATGTAGCAGAATTTAAAAATGAGGTGAAGGGCTGGAGAGATGTCTTAGTGGTTAAGTGCTTGCCTGTGAAGCCTAAGGAACCTGGTTCAAGGCTTGATTCCCCAGGTCACACGTTAGCCAGATGCACAAGGGGGGCGCACAAGTCTGGAGTTCGTTTGCAGTGGCTGGAAGCCCTGGCTTGCCCATTCTCTCTCTCTCTCTCTCTCTCTCTCTCTCTCTCTCTCTCTCTCTCTCTCTCTCTCTCCCTCTTTCTGTCTGTCACTCTCAAATAAATAAATAATAAACAAAAAAATAAAAAATGAGGTGGCAGCCTTAAAGGAGAGAATTAACTTGGAGAAAGAAAAAAAGAAAGTTAAAAGATGAGTTAGATAGTATTACTAAGAAGCCTTCTGAAATTGTCCACATATCTTCACTGCATCCTACTCAGCCTGTTTTTAATTGCTCCCCCTTAGAAAAGGTGATACAAAAAGCCATAGAAGAAGGTGATGAGGAAGCGCAAGCTTTCCCATTGGCTTATCCAGAAAGTGAATTTCAACAGGGTGATCAAATGATGAGGTGATATAATTCCTTCAATTTTAAAGACATAAAAGAATTGAAAACAGTTTGTGCACAGTATGGACCTACGTCACCATGTACTATGTCAATTATAGAAGCGTTGGCAGGGAAAATTCTAACAGCAGATGATTAAAAATCTCTAGGCAAAGCTTGTTTATCAGGATGATTTGTTCTTTTTGTTTGTGTGCTGTGTGTTTGTGTGTGTCCATTGTGCTTGCTAGTTATGTCGTGTTTATGACAGTTTATAACTAAAGAGATGAGATGGATGCAGGTAACACCCCTTTCTCTTCTAGAGAACCATTTCAAGGAAATCAAAGGCCTGAACATACAAATTAAAAAGGACAAGTTAAATGTCTTTTGCAGGAGCAAATTCACCAGATATTTGTTTTAGGTCAACTTCACCTTACATAGAAGATTATTAAAAACAACAGAACTCCTTCTGAAGAGGTAACTTATAATTTGTCAGATATTTTAAAAAAGATTGTAATGTCCTGTTACTTAAAAGGAGGAGGCAACTGACCTGACTTCTAAGCCAGCCTGCCTCAAGATAACAACACAATTTGCCTTAGTTACTCCTAATAAAATCATTTCCAAGTGTGCAATTGGTATTAATGACATAAACTTATATTAAGACTACTTTCTTTTTAGTAATAGAATTAATCAATTTGGTGTAATTTTTTAATAGCCTTATAATAACGATGGTTAAGGATGGGGTGAGATGAATTGAGTGAAGGAACTGGGAAGGAATTTTTCAATGATGGGACATAGAGTGCTTGTTAAAAATGCCTTTGGGGAGGTACTTAGATCAGAATGTTAAAGTATGTAAATAAAGGTGTATGGATGTTAAAAAAAAAAAAAAAAAGAAAAAGAAAATTTCAGGCTAAACCTAAACACCATGCCTAAAGTTAGAGGTTTCTAAACTGTTTAAAAACTTTTTACAAAAATCTAATTTTTGGCTGGAGAGATGGCTTAGCGGTTAAGCGCTTGCCTGTGAAACCTAAGGACACCGGTTCGAGGCTTGATTACCCAGGACCCATGTTAGCCAGATGCACAAGGGGGCACACACATCTGGAGTTCGTTTGCAGTGGCTGCAGGCCCTGGTGTGCCCATATTCTCCCCCCCACCCCGCCTTTAAAAAAAAAACTATTTTTCAGGCTAAAATATGTTGGGATAGCTTGCTTAAGCTTTATCAAATTTAAGTCATGGGTAAAACATACAATTGTTTTATGTTAATAAAACTTTCTGTGGTACATGAAATCAATAGCTATCAACTTTAATCCAAAATCATTGGTTGTCAAATAATGTTTTTTTTTTTTTTCAAAAAGATTTATCAGGGGTTATATTAATGTTTAGCTAGCTTTTTTGGCTGAGAAAAGATTAGATTCTACTCTATTGTATGTAAAGTAACTGTCTCAATTTTGGCATCTTAATCCCAGTGCTTATAAGAAAATTAACCCTTAGGACATATTCCCTACTTTAGGGTACAGCCTCATGCTCAAATAATGGTCCTCATCTGAGAAAAAAAACATATTTAAGCTCCATGGTTCTGTTTCCAATATTCTCTGGGTAATTTGTGCCCACCCAGGTATCTGAACTAATCAAAGATGCTTTCAAGACCTGATACTGTCTTACTTGTCCTTTTCTGATAATTTCTAGGTTAAATTAGTTAAGTTTGTAAATCAACTGGTACTGTTTTCAAGACTGGTAACAGGTTCTACCTATATTTATAAATATTAGATATTTAAAATATGAGATGTTCATACTTTCTATACCTCATATATAAGGCTTGTGGTGCCGAAGTACAACTAAAATTTTAAAGACAGGACAAAATAATTTTATAAGCCTTTGTGCCATTCTTTAACTAAGTCTATTTCAGTAATTAAATGTGCTCTATATGTACATACATCCAAGCTGGTGTAACTTCCTTTTTAAGTGTGTTAATCACCTACTTAGAAGCCAAAGCCAATTGGAATCATTGGAATAAAAAGTGTCAATATTTTGGCCTGTGCTCCCATGTCATGAGGCCACTGGAGATGATGGGACACTTCTACACTGGCCCCTGGTAAGTCACCTGTCTTCCTGAGTAGGGAGGATATGGAGACCCAAACAAAACTGGTGTACAGTCTAAAACAGGACAGTCACAATTGAGGAGCAATCAGTCCTCCTGACTTCCAAAAGAAGGGAAAACTACTTGGCCAGTATGGCCCTGACTCATCCTCACAGGCAAAGCTTAAGGTAAGCTATGGGGCTACTCCTGTGTCCCTAAAGTCTCTTTGGAGAGCCATTAATGACCTACAGAATTAATCCTTAATTAACTTTTGGCTATCTGCATGGTCTTAAACACTCAGAGAGAAATGTATAACCAAAGATTAAAAAATACCTTAAATATATGAATGGCCTATTAAGTAACACTAACAGAGTGGACCTGGCCCTGTATTAATATGAGGACAAGGGTCTGTTTGTATTTTTTCACAGAAAGAAAATGGAGCCAGATGGCTGTCAGAACGTTTGGTCTGGTATGCAGGCCACAAGATCAAACAAGAGGACACTGCTGATCCTGATAACATGGTGTCATCTACATCTTGCTTATAGTAAAGTTTACTGGACTGCTCTCAGGATTGTGGTGGAGAGACAATGGACATCAACAAACTTACATGTGAAAAATTGCTGCTGCTATGGAAGGTATCAAGGTTATATCTGACAGCAATATTTCAAATAGTCTTCCGGAGGAAACTGTTATGGCCTGTGTTACACCACCTTATGCCCTGATGTTAGGAAATACAAATATTACTTGGTATCATGGGTGTGAAGGAATGTTTAATGTTACCTGTGATAATTTTAATCTGTCCAGTTGTATTTCTCATGATTCTGGAACTGTAATGATTGTCAAACAACCTGCATTTGTTATGATTCCTGTTAATCTTTCAAAGCCTTGGTATTCTGACAAGGGTATTCAAATTCTAGAGGAGGTTAAAAATAGTTTAAGTAAACAAAAGAGAATTGTAGGTTTAATTATTGCTGGGATTGTTGCATTTATTACATTATTAGCTTCTATTACTACTGCTGCTGTTGCTCTTACATAAGAAGTTCATACTGCACACTGTCAATAATCTAGTTAAGAACATTTCTGTTGCTTTGGGAACTCAAGTAGCCATAGACAAGAAGTTAGAAGAAAAAATACATGCTTTGTTTGATGTAGTGACCTATTTAGGAGAGCAAATTCAAGTAATGAAGATTAGAGCTCGATTGGAATGCCATGCAGATTACCAATGGATCTGCATCACCTCTAAAATTTACAATGCTAGTTATGAAGGTTGGGTAAAAGTCAAAATGAACTTGGAAGGAATTTGGCACCATGATAACATTTCATTAGATTTGGTTAGTTTACATTCAGAAATTCTATCCATACAGAAGAGTTATCTTGATTTTGACTCCAGTAAGGCTGCTAATGATTTACTGACTGCAATTAAGTCTGTGCTGCCTGGTTGGGATTCTCTAAGTTCCTGGATAGACAGCTTTGCAGCTGAGTTTACCTTCTGCTTCTCTTATGCCTATTGCCTCTTTTCTTCAAGTGTCTAATGAAGTCTATTGTAGATGCTTACACTGAGGTCCAAGCTATGCACTATAGAACACGTCCTTGGCTCCCTCAGATTTTATCTTAATTCTCCCTGAATTTTATCTGGCTAGTAGCCAGAGACAGGTAAGATCAGGGGAGGAGGCATCCAACCTAAGACAGGTATGTATTGCAGGATAATACATTTGTCCTATGACAGCTAAGGATGTTCTTCTGCCTCTGACAACCTAAGACAGGCATAGTCACTTTTTTTAATAAATAAAGAAGGGGGACGGTTCGAGGCTCGGTTCCCCAGGTCCCACATTAGCCAGATGCACAAGGGGGCGCACGTGTCTAGAGTTCGTTTGCAGAGGCTGGAAGCCCTGGCATGCCCATTCTCTCTCTCTCCCTCTATGTCTTTCTCTCTGTGTCTGTCGCTCTCAAATAAATTAAAAAAAATTAATAAAAATAAATAAATAAAGAAGGGGGAGATGTCGAGAGCTGCAGCCTCTTTTCAACCTCAGGAACTGAAGCTGCTCTTTGACCTCTTGACACAGAGGCAATTAATGTGAGGTAAGCACCAGTCATGGAGGCCTTATCGTATGGCCTAAATGAAGCAAGAACCAGACACAGAGACATTACTTACCATACAGCCCTAGTGAAGCTGACTTTAGACATGTAGGCATTGTCAAGAAAGTTTTTATTTTTATTTTTTATTTTTTTATTTTTATTTATTTATTTTTATTCTGTATATAAGCTTGTGTCTGCCTAAATAAACCTGATCCTTGATCAGAACTTGTCTTGGCTCCATTCCTTGTGTTCTTGTCTCAGATCCATTCCCACTCCTTCCTTTGGGGTCTGTTTCAACACTCGTGCTGCAGGCCAGCACAATACTTACACCACAGCATTTATTATGGATCACGTGTTACTCTAACTCTTTTGTGTAACTTGTAATCATAGAAGGAAGGTTCCAAAGAAAGTCAGAGCAGAGATTTGAATGCTGACTCTTAGCTGCTATATTTATAATGACATTATACCATCTTTCTAACTTGTGACTCAACATATGCACTCTGGCATATGTTAATCTCATAGTAGTTTTTTTTTTTAAAATTCTGTACCTGTGAGTTATCAGCTAAGATTAGTATGCTTCTTGAAAGGGGTGGCATTGTATGCCTTATCATGGACACTTCAATGAAGTATTCTCATAAGAAACATAAATATGCAATTAATTGATACAGTAAACTAGTGGTTCTCAAACACTGGTGTGCATTAGATTAACTTGGAGAACTTGTTACAACACTGACATCTGTGTCTACTGCAGTGTTTTTGTCCCATAGGTCTGGGGTTGGTCTTAATTTTAGTATCCCTAAGATCTTAGCAGGTAATGTTGGAGCTATTGGTTTAAGAAGAACTCTTTAGGAAGTACTATTCAGATACTTTCAAATAAAAATTTTCTGAATATTTAGGTGAAGCAAAATTGTCTGTATAGCAAGACAGAAATATATGGAGATGTTATATAGCAATACAGGCAGATGTATATTGAATAAGTCTCAGTTTCACAGGGATGAACCATTTGGCAATGGATCATTAATCCAAAATATTGTTAAGCTTATAAACAACTTGGCATAAAGTGTTTTTATTAACATATAATCACAAAGCCATTCAATCTCTTATTTGATCATGGTCCATTCAGATGAATATCTTTGCCAAAATGTCTCCTTTAGGCAACATTATCAATGATATCCAGAGACACAGAGGCTCCCAACACCTCATCACTGAAGCAGACCAAAAATGAACCCAACATGGCTCAGGGAAATTTTGAGGAAGAGGGGGTGGAAAGAATGTCAGAGCTACACATTGGGTCATGTTACACAGAGACATTTCTCCTACCCATAACTATGAGCTAACTCCACAATGCATAGCTCATATACCTCAACAAGGGGGGCCAGGGGGAAGGGTAGGACATGGATGAGCCTAACAATGGTACCAACTTGACTGTATTCACTGAGTATAAAACTAATTAATAAAAAATAAATAAAAATGTTTCATTAAAAAAACCAATTAGCATTTCCTTCAAAGGTGAACTGTATTGGAAATATAGAAAACCATAACATAAATTTCTGTATTGGCCAGTAAAGGAATCTAGTTACATTAACACCTTCATAATAATTAAACAATACATACAATTTAGTAAATGCACAGATGAATAAGCTGTTAGACTGATTAACAAAGCAGATAATTCCTTCTGAAAACTACTTATTATTTCTTTAGCAAATTATTTATGGAGATCAGTTATATGATTTAAGTGGTCATCCAAGGCCCTATATACAAGCTACAATTACAAATTAAAATACATTAAATTAAATAAATAAAATTAATTAAAGCATTGCATCAACAGCCCATGCATTAAACCCACAAGTGATTGAGTACTGTAAAATTCACTATTATTTTATGTAACAATGTGCTATTGCTAGAGAACTGTCCTCTCTCCCATATGCCACTTAGGAGATAGGCCTTAATGTCACACTTGTACTATCCAAACTTTGGCCTCATAAACTTCTGTACCACAGAGTGAGAGCAGCCTAAAACAGCTGGACCAGGGCCAATCCATTCCCTCTGTTACAGAATTTGCTTACAGGGCTTCTACATCTGGGGTTTGGTTCGGCTTGTCTGTTTTATCTTCTCATTGTGGACCACTGATCTCCTGACCACTCTTACTGATCAGCTCCTTTCTTCTGTGCTGGTCCTGTAGATCTTGGCTTTCTTCCTTTTCTCTCAACTGATGATATCCTAATGTCATTCTTTCCTATGGAACTGATCTCCAGTGTCCATATTTTGTGTCACATTTTTGATGCATCACACATATACCTTGGAGACTAAATATATTTTGGAAAAATCTTATGTACTTGTTTTAAACATGCAAAGTTGTTTTTTTTTTTTTTTTTTTTTTTTTTTTTTTTTTGAGGCTAGGCCAACAGACTGATTTTTAAATTTGGTATGTGTGTGGTGGGAGAGGGAGAGAATTGGTGCCCCAGGGACTCCAGCTACTGTACTCAAACTTCAGATGCTTGCACCACATGGTGCATATGTGAGCTTGTATGCTTGTGCCACCTTGTGCATCTGGCTTATGAGTGACTTGGAGGATAGAACATGCATCCTTAGGCTTCACAGGCAAGTGCCTTAGCCACTAAGCAATCTCTGCTGCCCCAAAGTTTTTTTTTTAAATAAATTGATTTTGGAGGTTAGAAAAATGTCATTTATATTCACAATGACTAAATTAATATCCTGTGATATTGCTGTTTACATATGAGTAATCTAAAGACTAGATAACTTTGGTTTAGTAGAAACTTCTAGTGTTAGGATTCAATCTGGGAATGTCTGACTCCATAACCCATGACCTTAATTACTGTGCCTCACCTTCTCTTAATATTAAGTTGCCCATATAACAGGGATGTTTGTAACCACCGTGGCAAACTTTTGTTTTAGTTATACTTTATCTTTAGAGAGACTGTTATTGTTATTATCTTTCATTTTCTTTATAATTGTAACAGGAAGTATATAGTGAATATCTCCTCTGTCATAAGTCCCTTGGAATACAGTACACATGCTTCCCAAATATTTTAGGTATTTTAACTTTTAAGACATTTTGAAATATCTGTCTTTGTCCTTTTGTTCCTTTAGTCTGTACTCGTCTTATCCTTGCTTGAATTCTGTTGAATTACGACTATGACCCTGAAATCACTTATGATTTCAACGAAGGTTAAGAAGAGCTGGTCACCAGCTTTATTGAACAGCACTTATTTAGCTGTGGCATTATTAAATTGTTTGTGTGCTTTCTCTTTCACAATTGCATTTTATTTGGCATTTACCTAATAACTCTCTTTTTCCAATCATTATTCATGACTGATATCTCCAGAAATCTCAGATCTACTGTACTTTTCTTGTACATATGCTCACATTACTGAAAAGGCAATATTCTATCCAATTTGTTACTCAGCTATCCTTCTTAAAGTAAACTAATGTAGATTGCTTTGGTAAGCTTTGATAGTATAAAATTATATACATACTATATATATGTGTGTGTGTGTGTGTGTGTGTACACATATACATTATATATATAGTTTATATCATACTTCATAATTTAAAATTGTTTTAGTTTAATTTTATTTGGTGGAATTACTTTCCTATTCCCTACCATCCCAAACTCAAAGTTACAGAAATGAAGGAAATTTATGTTCTAATACCATCTGTCAACATTGCTATTCTAAAGCAAGGCAACATACTACAAAATAGACTGTCAAATCAAAGCAGGAGTTATCCCTTTCCTCCAGTTGTATGTATAATAAAATCATGTTAGATATGCTCATGTACATTATTATCTGATGGTTCAAGGACACTGCATTTCAGTTAGCTAGGAAGAATAAGTTGAGTTTATTGTGCATCATAGAGACCATACTTACTAACAATACATTGTGCATATGAAAACTGCTGAGCAATTTTAAGTATCTCATCACAAGAAATAATTTGTATGTGAGGAGAGATTGCTTAGCAGTTATGACACCTGCCTGCAAAGCCTAAGGACCCAGGTTTAATTCTCCAGTACTCATGTAAAGCCAGATGTACAAAGTGGCACATACATCTGGAGTATATTTGCACTGACTGGAGGCCCTGGTGTGCCTATTCTGTCTGTCTCTCTCCTATCTCTCTCTACTTGCAAATAAGTATAAATCTTTTCTTTAAAAAGTACTTCTAAATTTCTTTTACTTAAAAATAAAAATGGAAAAATAATAAAGTGAGTTTTGATCAACACACACACAATATAAAGGTACGGTTCTAAATCAGAAAAATATCAGGACCATCTTGCTGTTATGGTACTCAAGTTCTTAGAAGAAACTTTTAAAATATAGATTACTTACAGTCATTTTTTAAAAATTAATCTTAAATGTTTCCAAAAGCAGTGAAATTTGGAGGCACATGAAGTGTACAGGCATAAGCATGTTTGTCATAAGGGTCAAGAGATGTGCAGAAACAAATCTGAAAACAGTTGGGAATGAGTTTGGGAAAATCATGAAGAATTAACTCAGAAATTACTGGGTTAACATTAAAATCTCTGGAGAAATGGGTTTGAATTTGTAGCATACAGCAAAACTAATTTAATCAGAGAATGGATCTCAGTTATCCAATACGGGTAAATGTTTGATTGATAGATGTATAAGTCTTTCTTATTGCTGCTGGTTTTGCAGTATTTTACCTTTATGTTACTTTATTTATGACTATGAAGAAAACTTAAGAGTGTCTTCTAAATTTTTATTGTTTTTTAAATATGCATGTTTTCAAATTATGAATATTCTCTCCCAGAAGAGAAAATAATGTTATATATTGTAAAAAAGAAGGAATCAGGAGTTCAGGTTTCAGGATTTATTTCCTCAATCTATGGTTCCTTACAACTCTCTTAAGAGAACATCCCTTCATGCTGGTTGTTTTTCCTCAGGCGATATATGCACATAACATTTTCTGTAGCTCTTATCCAGCACTAGGTGGAAGGAACAGAAGAAAAAAAAAAAGCGAGCTTTTTCTTAAATGTTTCTTCTGCCTTTGTGGTCTCTGTGATTCTAGAAAAGATTTTCTTCTATTTAAAACATTCTCATTGTAAAAATACAGTTGACTCATTGATATTAAGAGACAACTTCATACTTTTAAGATGCCTACAAATCTGAACTTTAAGCAATCATGAAGCCAAAAATAGAGTTACATGTACTGTGGCAGTTTCTACACTAGGTTGGCAAAGCATATTAATAGGAAATCTACTTTCTAAGTAGTTCAGGGTTTGTATAAATGATACTGGTTGTCATGCCACTGCTTAATAACCAATACATTTAAAAGCACCATGTGCTTGAAGAAACTCATAAAGTAAAAAGCACTGAGTTCTTCATGGGAGAATATGGGATACCAATCACATTTCCTCTTACAAAGAAGAATCCTTTAGAGTGCTAGGGAAGTAAGTAAAATATACAAGCTTTATAAACTGTGGAATCTGTCATTTTTGTTACATGAGCTTATATTATTTCTGAAGACCACACATAGTAGGATTTGTTTTGAACTACATTTTTCAATTTTGGATAGCAAATGAACTTTTTTATTAGATACCCAGTGTGTAAAAAGCCATATTGGTACCATCTTTAGCCTCTTTCCCATCCTCCCCCCTCTGAAGGGACCCTCCTTGTTGGGGATTGTGGGTCATGCAATGTGGGGATAGCTATCAGTGATGGGGAAAAGGCAATGTCTCTGTGATTTTAAGTATGCTTCAGACCTTCAAAAACTTTTTGCATAAACCTCGTTAAGAAGAGCAATTAGTGTGCTGATATTTACTGTTAAATTTTGACATAATTTTATAAGTGTTAATAATTACCAATCATGATAATATGTCAATTATGATTGAAATATGAAAATGATATTAAGTAGCCAGTCATAGTGGAATATGCCTATATCCCAGCACTTGAGAAGGGGTGACAGGAGGCATACGAATTCAAGGTAATCCTTAGAAACATAGCCAGTTCAAGAACAGCCTTGGCTACATGAAACTCTGTCTCAAAAAGGCAAAATAAACAAATAGATAAAAGTAAATACTTTCAAGATGTTTCTTGTTTCCCTCTTTTTTCTCAGAGGTGAAATTTTATAAGTATTTTCTCATTTTCATGCATAATTTATGATATAACTTCAAAAGTTTATTTAAATATTTAAGGTAAATTGAAATCATTTACACATATAGTCTAGTAAATTGATTGTAGGGTATGTTGAAGTAGAATGTTGGTCCTAAAGATATTTGGATTTCAGAATAGATAGACTTTGTTGAATTGTCCTTCTTTCCCTTCCCTTCTCTACCCTTCTCTTCCCTTCCTTTCCTTTCCCTTGCCTTTCCTCCCTTCCTCCCCTCCCCTGCCTCCTTTCTTTGTTTCTCAAAAAAGAGTATCATTCATCATGTATGAAAGGCATTTTTCCTTCATAACTGGGTTCTATCAAACATTTTATTTTCATCAATCTCATAGATAAAGGTGACATCTAAATATTACTGCATATGAAAGGGCAGATCAATTTGTGGAAAGTTCATTTCATTTTTGTCCTCTCTGTTACTATTTTGTCTTTGATTTCTTTTCCATTGGATTTCTCATTTGTTATTAATTTGTTAAATCACTAGGAAAAATTATTTCTCTATTATATGTTTTATAAATGTTCCTCTCAGAATATTGTTTCTCCTTTTGTCCATTTAGGACATTTTCAACTTTATAAAAATGCTTAATTTAGTAGTGTAAATGTATCTTCTATGTTTTCATTATTGTGTCTGAATTTAATCAACTACTTATAAAATCCAGCTCACTGAAAATAAGTTATTAAAAGATTTATTTTTATTATTCTGTCTCTCTTACTCTTTTCCATCTTTATATTTCAACTTTAGATAATGTAAATTTTAATTTATTGTAAGGAGTGGGAAATAACATGTAATGTAATGGCTCTAGAATTGATAATATTTTCTCCAGGCCTAATCTCAATCACAAATTAAATTGCCCCAAATCTTTTTCTGGGACTCTGTTATTTTCTATGAGTATTATATTGGTGCTGAGAGGCTTTAATTATTACAAATGTGTCACAATGTATTTTAATGTCTATTAAGTCTACAATCCTTAGTATACAGTGTTCAATAAATACAGAGAAGACCCAATGCTTGAAGGGTCAGAGGAAGACAACTAGTTTGGTACCTTCAATTTACAGAGGAAAAATCTAGATATCAGGGAGGTGCCAAGAATAATCCAGCATTCTATGTACTATTTTATGGGAACCAGGCACAAAAGCAAAGACTTCTGTTATAGTAGAAGTATGCATGTTAAAGCCATGTTCACAACTACAAACAAATACATTCACATAGTCTTTAATATTTTTCATATTATTTCTTGTGTTTCTCAGTCATTTTTAAGCCCTTTTCTAAAATCTTGTACAATTTACATTATTATGCTCACATCTACATATCATCTATCTGCTTGTCATCTTTCTATATCTAATCTTGCATCTCATGAATAGTTCTATTTATTTTGCTCAGTCCTGAGTAACACTGCTATAATGTTGAAAAAAAAAAATCCCACAGCAATGCACACTTGAACAGGACAGTTTCTCTGACTGAGGGGCAGTGGTTTTACAGAGGCAGTCTTTAGCATGTGAGTGATTTATGGCTGGCATTAAACATAAGGTATTTCAAACTCTACTGAGGATATGAGCAATATATATATATATATATATATATATATATATATATATATATATATATATATATGTTTATTTATATTTATATCTTCTTCTGCATTTGAAAACAATCTGAGGGAGATGGTAAAAATGGAGATATGTGTAGTGATATTTTATACAATTATTCAGAAACAAAAGCTTTTCCGGGCTGGAGAGATGGCTTAGAGGTTAAGCACTTGCCTGTGAAGCCTAAGGACCCTGGTTCGAGGCTCGACTCCCCAGGACCCACGTTAGCCAGATGCACAAGGGGGCGCATGCGTCTGGAGTTCGTTTGCAGTGGCTGGAAGCCCTGGCGTGCCCATACTCTCTCTATCTGCCTCTTTCTCTCTCTCTGTCACTCTCAAATAAATAAATAAAAATGAACAACAACAAAAAAATAATAAATAAAAAACAACTTTTCCTTTAGCTCTTCTCATCATGAGAAAGATAAGTAAAATTTACCACAATTTTAGAAAAAGTACTGGATTAAATTAAGCCAACTGGTCAACAAATCAGGGACCCTGGCAGAAAAGAAAAAGGAGATGTAGAAATTGAAGAATATTAAAGTTCAATAAGTGTGCTTTTGGTGGTTTTAAATAAGAAAATCTGACCCTATACAGAAATAGGAATCTATCATACTCTCAGGGCAACTCTGAAGGTTAGACATTTAGATAACTATACTACGGCCTGGCTATTCCTAACTGAATTAACAGTGACTGTGTTAGATTTGCCCAAGGTTTTTTGTTAAATAAGGGATCTGGATATTTCCAGTTGAGTAAAACCAGGCAAATAACAGTAGTAGTAGAGAACATTTGATGTCCCCAAAGCTAAAATATCATAATCCCCTTGACATCTCCAGTGTGAGGTGAGATCTAACAAAATTTATACCTATTTATTACCCAGAAACCCAAACATTTTAGCTAAATTATGGAGAGATTGCCTTGGTCTAAGCAGTGCTTTTTAATTGACTATATTAGCCCATTTCAGTCTCATAGTAATTCTCAAAAGTAGTAACATTTACAATCTCTAATTGACAATGAGGAATTTGGGATAGAAAAATCTTAGGGAATTGATCATGTAGTTAAGATTAGACTAGTGAATTGAGATAGTTTGGCCCTAGTGGCCATAGTCTCAACGTTATCCTCTATTTACACACTCATACAGATTTTTCCCATATTTGTAGCCACTGCTCCAATACAATTCCATAGTCTGTTAGATCAGTTGCTTTTAGACTTATAAGCAGTTAAAACAGTTGGACTTATATTCTGAAAAGACCTCTATGAGGACCATAGATCAAATTCTGCACCTCCTACAGTATCTGGATACCATAGGATACACTCAACAAATGTTTTGACACAAATAATAATGCTGTAATTTAATCATAATTATATTTTATTGCTTAAATAAAAATTAGATGACAGTAATTTTGTATTAAGTTAATGCAAAAGAGTGGGAAGATAATTCTTTACTATTTTTTTGTGTGTATTTCAGTTTTGGTTTTTCAAGATAGGATCTTGTTCTCACCCAGGCTGACCTGGAATCCACTTTCTAGTTCCAGAGTTACCTCAAACTCATGGCGATCCTCCTTCCTCAGCCTCCTGAGTGCTGGATTTAAAGGTGTGTGCCTCCATGCCAAGCTTCTTAACATATTTTGTTACTGTTCAATAATTTTAGAGCTGAGTGACACCCTGCAGATTTCAGAAGCAATCAGCCCAATCAGCTACACATCACAGAAAGCTATAGTAGAATCAGTTATGTTATGTCAAGATTGTGTTTATTTACTAATTTCCTGCCAATCAAATGAATAAGCTTTGTTGACTAGGCAGAGCTATTGCTATTGACATTTGATCCATCCAAAGTATTATTTGTCTGTACATTTAAAAGATAGCTCTACTTATTTCTTTTTTTTTAAACTTTTATTGACAACTTCCATAATTACAAACAATAAACCATGATAATTCCTTTCCCCACTTACCCTTCACAAATCTACTCTCTACATATCCCCTCCCTCTCTCCATTAGTCTGTCTTTTAATTTAATGTCATTATCTTTTCCTCCTATTCTAAGGGTCTTGTGAAGGTAGTACGAGGCACTATGAGATATGGGTATCAAGGACAATTTCTGTCTGAATGATTGCATTATAAGCAGTCCTACCCTTCTTTTGGCTCTTAGATTCTTTTCACCACCTCTTCCACAATAGACCCTGAGCCTGCTCTACTTATTTTTAACTAATGGTCTTATTCAGTATAGCACCATTTACTAAGTGAAGTTTAATTAGCTCTGGTTTAAATATGAGATATTAGAAATCATGATCTGAGGGGTTTATTTTGATTATAATCTTTCTTGTGGTGAGTAACAAAAACAAAGCAAAAAGTATCTGTGGCCACAACTCAAGAATTAAGCATTTTTTTATTTGTTCAGAGTAAGTGAAAAGTGGGGATCATGTGTCTCTGTATTTGATTTATACATTACATAAGTAGTAGCGTTTTGTTAAATAGATGTTATTTATGACTAAGCAACTAAGTTAATCTTCATGTGTAAGTTACCAGTTTAGGGAAAATTTTAATTTTGCTATTAATGTTCTTATTATAGGGTTGCTACTTCTAGTTGCCTTCTCCTTTCCTTCTCTTCTCATGTTACATGCATTCAAATACCCTCACCCTCCCCTTAAGATTTTCTTACCCTCTCCTGTGCTCATTCCAATTTCATGAGAGAAACATTCACATATAAAATTAACATATGAAAGCAAATGTAATCTGTCTTCTGGAAACTGGCTGATATCACTAGCATAAATTTTTTCAGTTTTACCCACTTTTCTGCAAATATTCTGATTTCAAGTTAGGAGGCTTGGGGTAGGCAAAACAATAAGGAAAAATAAGTATGAAGACACCACAATGAAACCTATTGTTTTATATACTAATTAAAGAAAAAGCTAAAAGGAAAGGAAGCAAAACAAAGTTGTTTTAACAATTGCGGAATTGAAAACTTAAAAAAGTACTTTAGAACTTATTCTTTGACATTTGCTATACAAATTAAGGAGAAAGTAATCTTAAAATGCATTTTTTATATTCAACAATTCTTAGACTTTCAAAGTACTTTACAGGGGAATTAAACTCTTTCAGGGAATGAATATGCACTAATTGAAAAGAATCGAGTATGTTTGGTTGTAGATAGGAAATTATAAATAAATATGCTACTGGCAAGAGGAAAAATTTAAATGTGAATAATTTAAAGAATTTTGTAAAAGTATAATTCATGATATATTTTATATCTTCATTTTTATAATAAACTGTAAAAAGGATAATAATAGATTTAGCTAGTTTTTAAAAATAATTAAAACATATTTTTATATTTTATTTATTTGAGAGAGAGATTGAGAAAGAGGCAGATGTATACATATATAGAGAGAAAGAGAATGGGCATGCCAGACACATGTACTACCTTGTGCATCTTTCTTTATGTGGTTACTGGGGAATCAAACCTGGGTCCTTTGGCTTTTCTGGCAAGTGCCTTAACTACTAAGCCATATCTCCAGCCCTTAGCTGGTTTTTAATCAAAGACATGAATTTTCTGTCTAAAATGAACACATGAATTTGGTTCTAATTAAAGTTGAGGATTCCTTTTGCCAGGCTTAATTTGAGATTCAAACATGGATAAGATACAGCCTTTTCCCCTAAAATGTTTATATTCTAAATTGGAAAGGTAAATAATAAGCATATTAAAATGAAATAAAAATGAAAGTTGAATAAGAACCCTTCCCTTAAGAATCATAAGCACCGGGCTGGAGATACGGCTCAGCAACTAAGGCGCCCACCTGCAAAGCCTAACCACTTGTATTTGATTCCCCAGTGTCCAGGTAAAGCCAGATGCACAAAATGGTGGATGCATCTGGAATTCATTTGCAGCAGCTAGAGGCCCTGGCATGCCTATTCTCTGTTTGTCTGTCTGTTTCTCTTTTCTCCATCTCTCTCTTTACAACCAACTTCTGATTACACCTCACTTACCCTCAGCTAAGCCCCCTGTAAGTGGAGGAAGGAGAGGTGGGTTTGAAAAGCTAAGTTAGGTGGCTGCTTAGGTGAAGGAACATAAGATAAATGGTAAGGAAAGGACTGCCAGTCTTTCTTCACTCTCCTCCACCATTACAGAAGCCATCTACATAATACTGGAATGCTTTTCTATATTGTCTGCATAGTTGCCTATAGTCCATTAAAATATTACTCTCCCTCATTGAGAAGTTCTTTAAATACTTGGACATAATGATGATAGTGGTGAGTGCTGCTGGGTGGTACTCTTCAGTGCTATACGATAATCAGATAGATTAGAGACAAGCTCCTCAAGCCTGTGTGCACTAGGAAAAAGCGTTTCTCTTGCACAACCCTGTCCCTTTGTGAGATGTTTTGGTGCACACCATATACTGTTCTTTTCACGAAATCAAGAGTTGGGAGAATAATCTAGTAGTACAAGGGAGGTAGGTGAGAGTCAGTGTTCTGAACCCTAGTTGCCAAGAAAGTTTATCACAGTGTTTGTGTCGCCACTGGATTAATGTTTTGTTGTTGCTTTTTTTTTTTTAATGCAGTATTTCACTCTGTGGTCCTGACTGGTTTCAGATTCATCATGCAGCCCAGCCTGGTCTCAATTTATCATGGCAATCCTCCAGCCTCAGTCTCTTGGATCATCAGTCACCACTACACCTGGCACTGAAATAATGTCTAACTTGGACATATTTTGGCATCAAAATCACAACTGCTGCTTTCACTTTCCTGATTTTAATCTCAGAGGATCCAGTCCTTGTAGCTGTTTGGGCATGTGAATTTTTGCATAGCATGTGACTTTTTATTTATTTATTTATTTATTTATTTTTTATTTATTTCAGAGTGACAGACACAGAGAGAAAGACAGATAGAGGGAGAGAGAGAGAATGGGCGCGCCAGGGCTTCCAGCCTCTGCAAACGAACTCCAGACGCATGCACCCCCTTGTGCATCTGGCTAACGTGGGGCCTGGGGAACCGAGCCTCGAACCGGGGTCCTTAGGCTTCACAGGCAAGCGCTTAACCGCTAAGCCATCTCCCCAGCCCAGCATGTGACTTTTGCTTAATGCTGGGAGGAGGTTTTGTATATTGATAGAGAGAATAGGCTACTGGCTGCCTTCACAGGAGTGACTGGCTTGGCCTCAGTTTCACTCTATGACATGGAGCACAGGTTGTATGACAGAAAAAGATCTTATTCTCTCTATCACCTCCCAGAGTTTGAACCACACATGAAATAATGCCTGGTTTACAAATCACTGAGGCATAGCTCACATTGTTTTCAAAATGTTCCATCAGCATCATTCCTATAAACAAGGGATAGAGTGTAGTCTCTGAGACAGGAGAAGTAAGGGAACTTTAAATATCATTTTATTGAAAGCTGAATCCCCAGATGGAAGCTGAATTTATAATACATGGAAACAGAAGATAAATATACCACTGTGAGTCTTTCATTAGAAGTTTCCTTCTTGTTTTGCTTTCCAGAAAGTTAATTGAAGTCCCACCAAGATCGAAACACTTTGCAAACAATAGTAATACAACTCAATTTTTCTAGTGGAACTAACTTTTTAAAAATAAAAGTGTGGGCTGGAGAGACAGCTTAGCAGTTAAGCACTTGACTGTGAAGCCTAAGGACCCTGGTTTGAGGCTCAATTCCCCAGGACCACATTAGCCAGATGCACAAGGGGGCGCATGTGTCTGGAGTTCGTTTGCAGTGGCTAGAAGCCCTGGCACACCCATTCTCTCTCTCTCTCTCTCTCTCTCTCTCTCTCTCTCTCTCTCTCTCTCTCTCTCTCTCTCTCTACCTGCCTTTCTCACTCTGTCTGTCACTCTCAAATAAACAATTAAAAAATGAACCAAAAATTTTTAAAAATTAGAAAAATAAAAATGTAACAACTAACAGTTATTATAGGTGCATCTTAAACCACAGCTCATACAACTTTAATTGCCACATTTTATGATATACAGACTGCTTAGAATTGCAGGTTGAAAGACTGAAATATCTGGCTACCAGGACCTTCTTGCCACCACCATGTCAGCCCTTGCCAAGTGCATGGACCAAGTCCTCTTGCACTTTCTGCAGGCTTCTTAGACTCAGGCAAATAGGTTAGCATTCCACCCTCCATACCTGGGTTTTCCCACCACTGGGACCTCCCTGTCTCCCTGTGACAGCCATTCCAGCTGCTGCCACACCATGCACAGACTAGGTCCTCCTGCACTTCCTGCAGGCTACTCAGACCCAGGCCAGCAGGTCAGAATTCCCCCCTTTCTCCCTCCCGCAATTGTCACACCACCAGGACCTCCATCCCAGCTGAAACCACCCACAACACCAGCCTGCTTTCTTCCATTTCCCCTACTCCCTGTCTCTTTGGGCCACTTGACCACACAGTCCCATATCCTGAGCCAATGAACCATTGACCAACAAACCCCTTTACTAGGTCCTTTGACCCCTACCAGAGCATCAAGGACTCCTCCCTTCTGAGCAGACATTCCCCATTGCCATCAGAAGCCTAATGGAGGCAAAAATAAAACAGAATAATCACTAAGGACACTTCAAGGGTAAACTACAGCTTCCTACAAAATTAAATAAGATTCCTACACTGTGATGGGCAGACCACAGTACAAAAGGAATAACATGAAAAATCAAATGGAAGTAAATCCAATAAGGTTTCCTAGACCCACAATAGAAGTCTGTAATCAAAATACACAAGAGATAACAGGATCAGAACCCCCAAATGAAGACACAAGCTATACAACCCTGGCCAAGCAACTAGCAGAACATGCAGAGAATCAACAAAGGTCCAATAATTGTATCAATGCTGTCCTGGCTAGATTAGATCTAATAGATAAGAACCAGGAAGGGTTCCAATGACAGTTAAATGATCAGAAGGAGAGTAAAAAAAAAAAAAAAAAAAAAAAAAAAAAAAAAAAAGAGAGAGAGAACCTCAATAATAAGCTGGCAAAGCTCAATGAAGACATAAATAAATTCAAGGATGAATTCCAAGAAGCTTTAAGAAAATCATAAAATGATATGAAAATGGAATTAGACAGAGGGATGGATACTATACATAAAAAGGAAATAGAAAATACAAACCAAATTGCACAAGTCCAAACCTCTATAGAAACTCTTAAGAATAGACTCAGCCATTTGGGAGATAGAAACTCAGAACTTAAAGACAAAACAGAAGAAACAGTTCATGAGTCTAAAAAGTTGAATAAGTTCAAAAATTTTTGTGAATAGAATATGAGGGAACTGTGGAATTGTGTTCCAACATTTAGATCATGGGAATACCAGAAGGGGGGGAAATTCAGACCAAAGGCATGGAGAACTTATTCAACAAAATTATCAAAGAAAACTTTCCCACTCTCTCAAGGGAAAGTTTCATCAAGTTACAAGAAGCTAACAGAACTCCAGACAGGACCAAAGGAAAAATTCTCCAAGGTATATTATCATTAGGACTCTAAACATTGATAACAAAGAGAAAGTCCTAAGCAGATAGGGAGAAATAACACATTTCATATAAAGGTAACCCCATCAGAATTACTTTAAACTTTCCAGTGGAAACCCTAAAAGACAGAAGGTCCTGGAATGGAACACTTCAAAATCTAAGAACCTATGGCTTCCAACCCAAACTACTCTACCCAGTAAAAGTAACCCTCATAACAGATGGTGAAAGAAAAAACTTTCCAAGGTAAAAGTCAGCTCTACAACTATATGAACACAAAGCAAAACCTACAGAGAATAAATACTTCAGGGAATTCTCCATGCAGAAGAGTCAAATAACCAACCTCAAATGCCTACAAGAAGCAGATCACAATAAGCAAACTCAAAGAAGTCACACACACACACACAAACCTACAAAGTCCAAGAAAACATCAAACCACATAAACCACCACAATATGAAAGGGATTAAATCCAGCCTCACAGTTATTGCCTGAAATATTAATTGCTTTAATTCACCCATAAAGAGACATAAGCTAACATGGTGTATCAAAGAATTAGACCCCTTAATCTGCTCTCTTCAAGAAACCCACCTCACCACTAAAGATAGACACCTCCTCAGGATAAAAGGGTGGAAAATGATATTTCAAGCAAATGGAAATAAGAAACAGGCAGGCATGGCTAAACTAATATAGGATAAAATAGACTTCAAGCAAAAATATAATCAAAAAGACAAAGAAGGCCACTTACTTATCAAGGGAATGATCCAACAAGAGGATATCACAATCATCAATCTTTATGCACCTAACATAGGCACACCACAATTCATACAACAAAAGCTACTTGACAACCGAACAGAAATAACCACCAACACCATCATAGCTGGTTACTTCAATACTCCACTAACAGCAATAGATAGATCCTCCCAATAAAAAATTAAAATGGAAGTAAGAGAATTTAACAACATCATAGATCAATTAGACCTAACAGACATATACAGAAGATTCTACCCCAAATCTACACAATACACATTATTCTCAGCAGCCCATGGAACCTTCTCTAAAACAGATCATATACTAGGCCATAAAGCCTTTCTCCATATACTTAGGAAAATTAACATAATTGCCTGCATAATAATATCATATCACAATACTGTAATGTAGAAATTAACAACAAAAGAAGGGCTAGAAATCCCACCAGCTCCTGGAAACTGAACAAAACACTTTTAAACAATAAATGAGTTGTGGATGAAATATAAAAAGAAGTTGCAAAACTCTAGAATTGAATGACAATGAGAACACATTATACCAAAAATATGGGCCCCAATGAAGGCAGTCCTTGGGGGAAGATTCATAGCACTAAATGCCTTCATAACAAAGACAGACAGATCCCAAATCAATAACCTAACCATCCACCTAAAGGCATTGGCAAAACAAGAAGAATCCAACCCAAAGCTCCAGATGGAAAGAAATAATCAGAATCAGAGCATAAATTAATGAACCGTAAACAAAGAAAACAATTTAAAAATTGATGTAACAAAGAACTGGTTCTTTAAAAAAATAAACAAGATTGATAATCCTCAGGCCAATTTGATCAAGCAAAAAAAAAAGGATGCATCAAATAAACAAAATTAGAAATGAAAAAGGAGAGATCACAACAGACTTAGTGAAATTTGAAGAATAATCAGGACTTGTTTCAAAAACCTCTACTCCACAAAATTGGGTAATATGGAGGAAATGGATGAATTCCTGTACACATACTACCTACCAAAGCTAAACTCAGAGCAGATTAGCCTCCTAAACAAAACTATTACACTCATTGAGATTGATGCACAAGTGCCCCAAGAACCTCCATCTCAAAACTCTTAAAGGTGATTAATTCCTTCAGCAAAGTAGCAAGATATATAATCAATGTACAAAAAATCAGTAGCTTTATATATGCAAAAGTCAAAGATACAGAGAAAGAAATAAGTGACATTGTCCATTTTCAAAAGGAGTGGGAAAAGACTTCCTGAACAAAATCTTAGTAGCTCAGGAACTTAAACAATCACTCAACCATTGGGATCCTATTAAGCTGAAAAGTTTTTTTTTTTTTCATAGACAAACATGCAATTAGCAGAGCTAATAGACTACACACAGAATGGGAGAAAACTTCTGCTGACTATACAACTGACAGATCCCTAATTTCTAGAATCTACAAGAACTCAAAATCTTAAACAATAAAAAAAAATCAAACGACCCACTCACAAAGTGGGGTAGTGAACAGACAAGAGAATTCCCAGA
The DNA here is from genome assembly GCF_020740685.1 of Jaculus jaculus. NCBI lineage: Eukaryota > Metazoa > Chordata > Mammalia > Rodentia > Dipodidae > Jaculus > Jaculus jaculus. Next base: position 43,971,330 of record NC_059111.1, read on the forward strand.
GGAAGAAAAACAAATGGCAAGCACACACTTAAGAAAATGTTCAACATCCCAAACCATCAAGGAATTGCAAATTAAAACAACAATGAGATTTCACCTTACACCAATAAGGATAGCAAACATTAAAACAAATCAAATGTTGGTGAGGATGTGGAGAAATAAGAACCCTCATTCACTGTTGGTTGGAATGTTAGATAGTACAACCACTATGGGAAACAATATGGAGGCACATAAAAAGGTTGACTATAGAATTACTAACAGACTCAGTTATTCCCTTACTGGGTATTTATTCTAAAACCTCCATGCCTCAGTTCAGAGATATTTGTTGAACTATGTTTACAGCTGCTCAGTTCATAATAGCTAAAAACTGGAATCAACCCAGATGTGCATCGTTAGACAAATGGATAGCCAAAACATGGTATTTCTACATAATGGAATTCTATACAGCAGTATGAAAAAAATGACATAATAAAATTGGAAGAAAAATGGCCAAATTTGGAACAGATCATTCTCAGTGAACTCACCCAATCAAAGAAAGACAGTCATCACATGGTCTCACCCATCTGTTGCTCCTAACCTAGATCTCTCTGAGATGCTGATGTACCTAAGTAGGCACCTTGAGGACTGGACAATAGGGAGGGTGGAGATAGAGTGGAGATAGAGGGGAGAGTAAGGTTGGGGGACATAAAACATGACCAAAATGGAACTGGTAGTATAAAATCCTATATCCTGAAAGACAGACTAAAAGGTCAAACCTTCATGAGGTCCTTAGACTGATATGCTGAATCAAAGCGCCATGGAGAGGGTATTATGAAGACTAATCTTAATTTTGTCTTGTTTCTGTCTTTTTTTCCCTTTCTCTTTTATATTGTCTATCTTTTTATTCCTTCTTTTTCCTTGACACTGGTCTTTAGCTCCCATTACTGGAATGCAGTTAACATCCACAATGAGCTGTCAGAGCACTTGATTATCCACCAAAGGTTAATGGTAACTCCCTACTTCCAAAGACTGTCAGTACTGAACATGGAGTGACCTGGATGGAATCTGGTAAAGAGTCAATTCCCAGAGAATTAGCTTGTCTAGTGATAGAAAGTGCTAAATGAGCTAGTGGTGGAAAATGGCCAACATCTGCAACTTGTGGTCTAAGCTACTCAGCAACAAACAATCTGATGTGATGCTCACACATGTGCAATAGTGGCACACAGCCATGATGGGTTACCAGCTGTTCTTGGATTGGCTAATGGATCTGTTCAGTGGCATAGAGCTCATAGCTGGAACTTGGAAACAAGTCAGAATCATATCCCCAAAACAAGTTCGCTTTCCAATATCAAGCTCCCACCAATCTTGGTCTACAAGAGGGCCTACATCTATTAAATTCTCTATAAACTAATAATGGTTATCCCATTTATCCAGTGCTGACTTCATTCTCCATTGGAGAATGCCTTTCTTTTTCAGGTGGACACAGAACCTGAGGAAAGAATCAGCCTATCACAGCTCACCAGGGCCCCAGATGAAACCATAGAATAATTTGGGAAATGAGCAAGAATTCTGCTTTCTTGTTCAACCTTGTATCAGCACAAAAGAGAAAGATATGGACACAGAGAACACTCTAGATCCAGAGACACAGAGGCTCACAAGACCTCATCACTGAAGTAGACCTAAAACGAACCCAACATGGCTCAGGGAAATTTGTGGATGAGGAGGCGGGAAGATTGTTAGAGCCAAAAGTTGGGGCCTTATTCACAGAGATATGACCTCTTTCCCATATCTGATGGGAAATGCATGAGCCACAATCCCCATGGGGATAACTGGCATCCCCAACAAGGAGGGTCCCTTTGGAGGGGGAGGACACAGATGAGGGTAATGATGGCACCAACGTCTGCTGTTTACATACTGAGTATGTGCATAACTAATAAAAAATGGTAAAAAAAAAAAAAAACTAAGAAAAATAAATGAGGAAATAATAATAAAAAAACTACATGTGGCATCTTATTTTCATCTTATAGTCTTGTCATCTTGCTTAAAGAACCAAACTGAGGCAGACATATTTTGTTTGTTTGAATGTACTGAAAGCTATACATCTGCTTTGTAGAAGAGTTTTACATTTGTTCCCAGGATCTCTGTAGAGAAAACTATATTGCCCTAAACCATGTTACGCATATTTTATTATGAACATGGATGAGAGTACCTCTGAAGAAATGGTTCTCTAAGTGTGAGGTCTGGACCCAAAGCACTGGTGTCACCTAGGAGCCATATAGAACTTCAAATTACTCAACCCGACTGGACACTAGCTTTATTTCATTAAAGGTTTTGGTATCAGGTACAGCAGTCTCTGACAAGCCTTTAGTTGATTTTTATGCTGTCTAATTTACTGACACTTGCTTTAGAATATGTACATTAGCTTGAAGTCACCACATCTAAGGTCATGTGTATATTCATTTTGTGAGTCCTGAATCCAGAGTTACTTGTTGGCACTACATATTTATACTCTCATCATCTACATGAAATCCTTTGTTCCATATCATCTCCAACAATTAACATTTTCATATTATAAAAACCATCAATGTGGGCTGGAGGGATGGCTTAGTGGTTAAGGCAGTTGTCTGCAAAGCCAAAGGACCAAGGCTTGATTCTCCAGGACCCACGTTAGCCAGATGCTCAAGGGGGCACACACATCTGGAGTTCGTTTGCAGTGGCTGGAGGCCCTGGCGTGCCCATTCTCTCTCCCTCTCTCTCTCTCTCTCTCTCTCTCTTTCCCTCTGTCAAATAAATAAACATCAATGTGATGTGTATAAAACGGTATTTTATTTTAATTTATATTTTTCTTATTTATAAATAAAATGGAACATTTTTAATAGAAAAAAGACTTAAATATCTGTCTAACCTCAGCTTAAGCATGCCTCAGAGGTAAATTTGTTTCTGAGTTTACTTTTGTCTGTGACTTCAGTGCTCACAGCTATTCTAACACAAAAATGTTCAATATTTGTGAGAAAATAAAAGTAATTTGCAAAATTCACAATATAGTTCAGGTTTATCAGATTTACAATTTGAAAACAAACTGGGATAAAACAGCACTAATAATATTCCATACTTGTCTATAAACATGGACTCATTCTGGGCCTTTTGATTATAATGATTATATTGATAGTTAATCTTGTTTAGATAATCAATTTCCTTGTGGCAGGAATTCAATCCAGAGAATGGTGCATACACTTGGCAGAGAAGGTTACAAAATCAATTATAGTTGTAACTTTCTTCTATCATTTAATTTTTCTGTCCATTTAATTACTCACTTCCCTTTTAGGCACCATAGGAAATACAAAGGTGAATAGAACAAAATTTTATAGAGGAAGCTTTCCTAAGAATGAGTGCAGGGCTGGAGAGATGGCTTAGCAGTTAAGCGCTTGCCTGTGAAGCCTAAGGACCCCGGTATGAGGCTCGGTTCCCCAGATCCCATGTTAGTCGGATGCACAAGGAGGCACATGCCTCTGGAGTTCGTTTGCAGAGGCTGGAAGCCCTGGCGTACCCATTCTCTCTCTCCCTCTATCTGTCTTTCTCTCTGTCTGTCGCTCTCAAATAAAATAATAAAAAAAAAGAATGAGTGCAAATGTTATACATGTGACATATATGTGCACACATCTTTATTTGACCCCTGTCTGTGATGTATACTTGTCAATCACCTGTGAGATCTGGTGAAAACCATACAATATCTGGCTTTGTTTTCCATGATTTCCTGTATTTTTCTAAAATATTTTGCCTCATGCCATTACTTTCCTTCATTCCCTTTTTCCTTTTACCATTGGATCTGTAATTCAGCTGCAGCTGTCACCATAAACACACTGCTGTTTTCAAACTGTTCTCTTCTAAAAGATATTTTATTTTTATTTATTTGTGAGAGAGGGAGAAAGAGAGAGTGGGCCCACCAGGGCCTTTAGCCACTGAAAACTCTAGAGGCATGCACCACCTTGAGCATATGGCTTATGTGTGTTGTGGGGAATTGAACCAAGGTCCTTAGGTTTCACAGGCAAACACCTTAACCACTAAACCACCTCTCCAGCCCTGGATTTGCTCTCTTTATTTGGTGTCATAACAGTACATTACCTAGTGTGTCCCCCTTCCTTCCTTCCTTCCTTCCTTCCTTCCTTCCTTCCTTCCTTCCTTCCTTCCTTCCTTCCTTCATTTTGGAATGTGTCTATATATCTTTGTGTATAGCATGTGCTGTGTGGGTTATGCAGATGTGTGTGGACATCCGGGTGTGGGCTCCTTTGTCCTCTGAATTTCTTCTTTGAGATGGAGTCTTTCAGTGAGCCTGGATCTGCTCTTTTTTGTCAGACTGGCTGACCAGTAGGCTACAGAGATTTTCTTGTCTCTGTTCTTCACAGATCTGGAGTTACAGGTATGCATAGCTGTATCCAAGCTTTTATGTGAGTGCTGAGGATCAAACTCAGGATGTTGCAGGCTCTGTCAGGCCCTGGTACTTATGCAGCAAGCACTTTAAACCTGCTATCTCCTCAGACCTTTTTTCTAATGAGTCATCTGTTTACTGTGTGCTCTGTGCTTCAAGAGATCCCAATATTCTTTAAAATACTAGCACATCTACCTTTTTAAATTTCTCAAGAACCTGCCTGAAGCATACCCACAGTAATTACCAAGTCTTCGGAACTCTGGATACACATAGTGACAAGTCTATGTTGAAAAATTCAATTACATTGCATTTTATGCCATTATGTAATGGCAAGCTCATTTCCCCTTGGACTGTCAGCTTCTCTAGTCTAGAGACCATGTTTTATATCACCATTTCATGTCTAGCACTTGGTGAATGAGGTACCATGGAACTCCATTAGCAAATCATTTGGTGGGTAATGGACTCAAGCCTCCAAGGCTGTAAATCTAGCACCTCTGACACATGCTAAATAATTGGAATCAGCCTTCCCTGCATTCTGCCTCCAGAAAACCTCTGAGGGCAAACTTTCAGCAGCATAGTTAAGGCTTCAGCAAGCCAGCTTAGTTTACATAACCTTTAAAAATATTTTTAGCATGTTTCCATATCTTAAGCATTATTTTAAAATATTGGTGATTTATTTTCCTAAGCTGCAAATAAAACAATACTCTTGTAGGGTGGATGCTATGTTGTGTTTTCTTTCTGTGGACTGTTAGTCTTAGAGGCAGACAAAATTTCTAAATTTTTTCTTGTCAGCCCCTCCCAATTTTCTTTGATGACAAACTAGTCTTCTAAGTTAACTTGTTATGTTCACAGAGTGATTCACAAACTTGAATGCATATTCATGATCTTAGAGGCTTACAAACGATACTAATGGTTGTCAGGCCTCTACCCCAGCACCCAACTTTCTGATTTAGTTGATTTGGGTTAGTGTCATGGCATTAAAGAGCTTCTTTAGAAAGCTCTGAGGAATATTTTAATGAGAACCACATAACTTAAATAACGAGGTTTTCTATATTTACACTAATTTACATGAAATTATTAAATGAATTCTATTTTAATGCAAATTTTAGTTATAAATTATTATTCTTTGGTTTATTGAAGAAAAAAATATTTCAATAGCTATTATGTAAATAAAGGATATTCATTAAAACTTAAGTGTAATTTAAAAAGGAAGGAATAACACTAATTGATTCATTTTATGAAACTATTATTTCTACTAATGTATCTGATTAGTACCTTTAACCTGCTTTTGGGATTACATCCTTTGACCAATAGGTGGCACTAATATTTTTTGTTTCAACCTATGCGTCATCAAAATTGCACACACTTTTATGGAATATGTTTTATTTATATCTCTATTAAGATGCCATTACAAGCTACAGCTTCTAAATTTCAGTTTTAATTTATCTTTATGTGTTTAATTTAAATGTTCTTTAATTACCAGAATGTTTAGCATAATGAAATATGAAACTATGGATTGATTTAATGCCACAATAAAGAGTTTCTGCTTTAATTCTTAGTTAGCTCACAGAACTTGCATCCCTTTAATACCAGTTGATAGGATTTTATTAATAATATTTTTTTCAAATCAGAAATAATGTAAGTCACTGAAAATCCTTTAAGTACACTATCAAACTAATGCCAGTGAGAATTTTAGTGTTAAATTGAAATACATTCTATGTTCATGAATAATTTTTAGTTTTCCTGTACATTTATGTAAAGTTCTTTGTTACTATGATACTGTGTACACTTAAGTATATAATATAATATAATATAATATAATATAATATAATATAATATAATATAATGTCATTTCATCTTACCTCATATAATTTCACTATATGTAAATAATATATAAAGTTTTGTTGTAAGACATGATGTGGCTAATTAATAATTATTTCAGTCTCCTTCCTGTCCTCTACCTTAAACATCCTCTCCAGTAACCACTACTTGAACTCAATCATAATGGCATATATATTTTTTTTTCAAAAGCTATCCATCTATATGATTGCTTTCAGCCAACACCAAAAATGGTACTAAGCCAACTAATTGGCTCAACTGTATTTATTTCTACAGTGGTGCTCATTTCTATACTAAAGTCATTTTTTCATATTTCTGAAATTTTCATTGTTGACACTAGGTAACAGCTTTTCCTGTGATGCCAGGCCCAAGCAAATAAATTTGATTTTGGATTATTTCAGCTCAATAAATCTTTCATTGCCTAGGACAAATCAGAGTCCTGTGAAGGTGATAGAGTCATGCATCAGGGTGCCTTATTGCTATGTTTTATTGTTTTGTTATGAAATTTGATTGAAATACTATGCAAAATGAAGTTTCATCCATGAAATAATTCTTGTAGAAGCATTTTAACCAATCAGCTGCACTAACTTATTCTTATATTTTTAAATCAGATTGTGGGCCAGCCTCATTATCTTTATGTGTGGTTGCCTATATTCTGGAAAACAAGCTTCTCGGCCCAGAGACATGTTTGGTTTGTTAAAAATAATTTCCAAAGTATGATATAAATATACAGTATTCCTCTTGCTATTGATGGTTTTATTCATCTTATTTCCACAAGGATTTAAAATTGAATAATGGGAAAGAATGACATTAATGAAGTTTTCATTCATCAACATAAGTATGCCTATTCTGTCTTCAGAGATGGTTCTAATACCCCTATTTTCCTTCAGAATGAATGTAATATTAATGGTAGAATTTTTCCAACTGTATTGACCTCTTGCTGAACTAAGACTCACTTTTTCCTTGCTCCCACTTTCCTGTACTCCCCAGCATTGGTTTGAAGTATGACCTTAGCATTCTCTGGTGCCAGTGTTCATTTGGGAATTTTGAAATCTTCAAGAGGCATCAATTATTTATTAATATCTTCTGTTGAGATAATGTCAGTATTCCTAGAAGACAGATTTTTAAATGTCTTTCTTGGTCAATGTATTGAGCAGAACAATAAATGTAGCACAACAAAAGTCATAATTCTGAAATTAACTGCTTATGGCCCTCCAGTAAACATGAGGCTCACCTGGAAGGAGAGCTATGACATTTAGCCAGTAAAAATATACAACAAATTATAATGTCACATTAACAGTGAATAACTATAATAATATGAGTATGTCTTGTAAAACATTTGGGAAGCTGGAGCTCTAACAAGAGAGTGGATTTTTTTTTTTTTCTTTTTTGAGGTAGGATCTCACTTTAGCCCAGGCTGACCTGGAATTCACTATGTGCTCTCAGGGTGGTCTTGAACTCACTCTACCCTCCTATCTCTGCCTCCCTCATATTTGGATTAAAGGCACGTGCTGCAATGTTTAGCTGGAGACAGGGTCTCTTGCTTCAAACCCTATAAGTAGTCGAGGCTGGCCTTGAACTCCTGCTTCTCCTATGTGTACTTTCCAAGTGCTGGGATTGTTAGTATGGGTAACAACACCTGGTTTATACAGTGCTGGGAATCAAATCCAAGACCTTGTGGCATACTAAGCAGGCACTACAACTAACTTAGCTATATCCTCAGCCTGCTACATTTAAAAGTGTATTATTTATTTTTAATACATGTACATGTGTATGTGTATGAGCATGCATAACATACATAACAGAAAACTGAAACCCTTATGGGTAGAGTGACTTGCCTGTGATAGACATGGGCCACTGAGGGCCCTGCCAAGACAGTGGATTTTCTTTATAACATGAGATAAAGTAGAGAGTTACTCTTAAAAAATTAGCATTTTCAGGATTTATGAAGTTAAATTGTATTCCTTAACATAAAATAACTTCAAGTATTTAAAGTGAAAATAAACAAAGTGAAACTTTATGGGAGGTTATGCTGGCATTTTTCAAACTCATTTGACTATAGGACAACTTCCACTCCACAGGTAATGAATTTACACTTGTGGTTTTCTGGGATGAATGCAGTAAGGAAATCTTGTCAGGATTCATTCAGCATTTTCTTGTAAAATAAAATAAATACAAAAAGAGATCCCAATGCTTTTCTTTCAGTTATTGTTGGTATCTAATAGAATTAGGTTTAAACTACAGGACATTACTTCATTATTAATCCATTTATTCATCATTTAAAGGTCCATATACATTCATGTGTTATTGTCACACAAGAACAAGTTAAATAAAAATATTTCCCTTAAATAGCTCACTTAAAATATTTATCAATGAATACTGAAAAAATCTATTTTAATAGGTCTTTACTGCTGGCATAAATTTTAGGTAGCTTTTTCCTGCCTATCTGAATTTATGCCAATATTTCATTTTTAACTTTAATTTATTTATTTGAGAGCGACAGACAGAGTGAGAAAGAGGTGGGGGAGAGAGAGAGAGAGAGAGAGAGAGAGAGAGAGAGAGAGAGAGAGAGAGAGAATGGGTGCTCCAGGGCCTCCAGCCACTGTAAACAAACTCCAGACGCATGAGCCCCCTTGTGCATCTGGCTAACGTGTGTCCTGGGGAATCAAGTCTCAAACTGGGGTCCTTAGGCTTCACAGGCAAGTGCGTAACTGCTAAGCCATCTCTCCAATATTTCTTTTATAAAAAATAATTTATTTATTTATTTATTTGAGAAAGAATCAGGGAATAAGAAAGAGAGAATTGGGCATGCCAGGGCTTCTAGCTACTGCAAACAAACTCTGAACTACAGACACATGTGCCACCTTGTGCATCTGGCTTATGTGGGTATTGGGGGATCAAACTTATCTGCTAATCCAATTTTCCAGCCCTAGTGCTTCTCTTTCTTAGAGCATTTATTTGTTTTAATAAATTAATGAATGTATTTATTTATTTATTAGTTTCCATTATATTCACAGTCTGTGATCCACAGTGATCCTCCTGTCTCCATCCCTACTCATTAGTGCTAGGATTACAGGCATATATGACCAGGTCAGGGTTTTTAATGTGGATATTGGGAATAAAATTTAGGGTTCTCAAGTTTGTGCAGAAAGTACTCTTACTGCTAAGACATCTCCACAGTCAGGTTGGGCAGCTATTTGAAAAAAAACAAAAAAAAAAAGGGCTTACAATTAGTTTATTTCTCTGCCCCTTTGAGATGATCTTTTTCAATCCAGTAATATTTTTCTCAAGGACTTGTCACACCTCTGAAATGTCAGGACAGATAGAAACCCTCCCTCTTAATCTATGTTGAAGAGTGAGAGTCTGACAGTGATAAGAAAGAGATGATCACATTGACCCACCCTCTTTGTAATGCTCCCCTCCCACCTCATTTCTATTATCTATCATTAAAATCCGTCTCCTCATGTTTCAATAAGTTGAATTTATTCTCTGTCCTCTTTCAATACTGCTCCTACTTGCAATGGTCTGTGCTAACATCTTCCTTCACTGTTTAACTAGTCTGGGGTATTTTTTTTTTTACATTCTTAGCTCCATAGTAACTTCTATTTGTTAATATTATCTAGGACAAAGTATTGTTCATGAATCGGATGAACAACTAGAAATCCCTCTGTTATAGCCAGCAGGCCTTGTAGAGAAAGAGCACTGCTTCAGCGGCACTTAGAACCTACATGAATTTCTGTCCTTCCACCTTCAGTCCTTATGTGGCCTTAAAGAAAATATATGATTTCTTGGAAAGATTTTTCCTCATCTGTACAGAAAGGATAACAAAAAACCTATTTTTCAGACATGCTCAGCCTAGCAAGACTATAGATAGAATTAGTTTATAATAATAAAAAAAAAATAGACAAGAAGACACTCAAAAAAGAGTCCAAGCAAAGCTAAAGGTGGGAACTAGTGAAAGTTGCTCAGGATCTCCTGTTGAAGATGTTGTCTTGTTTCCATTCTGCATTGTTAGGGCCTTTGTCAAATATCAAGAAGCTGTAGTTACTTGACACAAAGTCTGGGCCCTCTATTCTGTTTCATTGGTCGATAATCCTGTTTTTATGCCAGTACCATTCTGTTTTTGTTACTATGGCTTTGTAATATAACTTTAGATCAGGTATGGTAAAGCCTCCAGAGGTGGTTATTTTCTTTCTTTCTTTCTTTCTTTCTTTCTTTCTTTCTTTCTTTCTTTCTTTCTTTCTTTTTTTTTTTTTTTTTGTTTTTGTTTTTTTGAGGTAGGGTCTCACTCTAGTCCAGGCTGACTTGGAATTAATTCTGTCATCTCAGGGTGGCCTTGAACTTGTGGCAATCCTCCTACCTCTGCCTCCTGAGTGCTGGAATTAAAGGCATGCGCCACCATGCCCAGCTTTATTTTCTTTCTCTGTAACTTTTTATTTTGCATATAGAAAGCTGCTGATTTTTTGTGCATTGATTTTGTATCCTGCTACTTTGCAAAGGAATTATCACCTTTAAGAGTGTTAAGATGGAGGTTCTTAGGTCAGTTATATATAGAATCAAAACAACTATGAGATTAAACCTTACCCCAGTAAGGACAGCAAACATTTTAAAATAATGCTGGGGAAGATCCACTCAGTGGAACTCAACCTATAGCTGAAACTGGAAAACAAGTCAGAATTATATCCAAATAAGACTTCCAATGTCAAGCAGTCTAATGTCAAGCTCCCACCAATTATGGGCTACAAGAGGGCCTAGACCTATTAAATTCTTTCTATAATAATAGTAGTTATCCCATTTACCTGGTGCTGACTTCACTCTCCATTGGAGAATCTGCTTCTCTTTTTCAGGTGGACACAAAACCTGAGGAGAGAATCAGCTTATTGCACCTCACTAGGGTCCCAGCTAAAACAGAGTAATTCTAGAAATGAGCAAGAATTCTGCTTTCTTGGTTAACCTGGTATCTGCACATGGGAGAAGGAGATAGACACAGAAAACACTCAACTCCTACCAAGCCAGATATCCAGAGACACAGAGGCTCCCAAGACCTCCTCACTGAAGTAGACTTAAAATGAACCCAATATAGCTCAGGGATTCTCATGGAAGAGAGGGCGGGAAGATTATTAGAGTCACAAGTTGGGTCATTATGCACAGAAACATTGTCTCTTCCCCATAACTGATGGCTAACCCCCCAATGTACAGCCTACTATCCCCTACAAGGAGGGTCCCTGCAGAGGGAGAGGACAAGAAAGAGGCTAATGATAGTACCAACATGGCTATTTACACACTGAGTATATGCACACAAATAACAAAAAATAAAATAAAATAAAATAAAAATAAAACTACAAAAACAAATGAACAAAAATATCGTAGGGCTGGAGAATTCCCTTAGCAGTTAAGTAGTTACTTTCCCACAAAGCCTAAGGACCCAGCTTCTTTTCCTTAGTACCCACATAAGCCAGATTTGCATGGTAGCATATGTGCCTAGAATTTGTTTGCAGTGGCTAGTGGCCCTAGCACACCCATTTTCTCTCTCTCTATCTCTCTCTCTCTCTCTCTCTCTCTCTCTCTCTCTCTCTCTCTCTCTCTCTCTCTGTCTATCTATCTATCTGCCTCTTTCTCTCAAATAATTAAATAAAAATAAAAATACTTTTAAACATAGTGCTGTAAGTTCAGTTCACTAGGGTTTCACAGTGATTTTTTTTCCAGTGATTTGAAGGAAAATGATTTGAGCAGGAAAGTATCATGTTAATGGAAATAAGCCAGACTCATGACAAGTTTCATATGTTTATATGCTTTTGTATGTGAAATCTTAGGTGATTTCACATGAAAGTGAAAGAGGGGATACTAAGGATGTGAAGGGAAATGGGACAGAGAGGAAGAGGGCAAAGAAAAAGTACTAACTACTCTCACTTTTGACTAGAGAAGCTTTTAGATGGCATTGATCTTGGGATGACTCAAAAGGCATCTTGGTGCTGAAAAGAAATGACAGAGTGTTCAGCACTGAAATATCTCTATCACATCTTCCAAGGCTCAGCATCTATTGCAGAAGAGGTGTGGAAAGGATGTAATAGCTAAAGGAAGGGTGGGACTACTTAGAAAGAGCTCCTGCAGACACAAAATGGCCTGGATATCCATGACCTCACCCTACCTGATACTACCTACACAAGACCATCATAATAGGAGAAAAAGATGATGAAATAAAATAAAAGAGGGACTAATTGAGAGGGGGAAGGAGTATGATGGAGAGTGGAGTTGTGAAAGGAAAAGCGGGGGGAAGGAGGGAATTATCATGGATTATTGTTTAAAGTTATGGAAGTTGTCAATAAAAAAGCAAATTAAAAAAATAATGGGGTGAATATGATCAAGTATGCTATATACATGTATGACAATATCATTATGAAATGCCTTACTTTGTACAATTAACATATTGTAATAAAAGGAAAACTTGTACCTCCAAAAAACAAAAACAACAAAAAAAGATCTCTTGCTGAATCCTTAACTCTCATTCACTTGGGTCTTTACTTGCTCTGAAGAAATGAGCTATAAGTTCCAATCTTGAAGACCCGTCTCACTATGATGGCTCTTTTGGAGACCTGGTTTGTTGGCTTCTTCTGGGTTTTCACAAATTTAACCTCTTACAAAATTATCCCTCACTAATTTTTAGATTATTGGTCACCAATCACATCAAACCTTGAATTGTTAGCTCCCTCACATTGGACTGCATTGACCTAGAAAATTCTCTCTGCCAAGCTGATCCTTTCTGAAGGAATTGGAGTCCTTTATCTTTTTCAATTCCATCCATTTACCAAAATAATATGCACATCAAATTATCATTAGTGAGTAAGTGAAACATATTTTCAATTTGAGCAGTGCCTCAGTCTGGAGTTTGGAGACTCCTGGACATTACTAAACACCAAACACACTTTCTTTGAAAGGAACATGGATGCAGTCAAGTTAAACAGTACCTGCTGCCACAGAACCAGGGCCAGGGGGAAGAGCAAGCCTGGACCCTTGTTACAAGAGAAGCAAAGACATCTGCACTTATGAGCTTGGATCCTATCTAGTTCTATCTATTATTCCTAGCACATAGGCTGAGTCACCTTGTGTTGATTTTTTTTTTTTAACCTTCATTGTTGATAACTTAGAAAAAGTGAGGATCTTCCCATGTTCTTTGGATTTCTTCTCTCTTCCTTCTTGGACCCCACTCTGCCTAGCTTATGACATGGTGCTATAACTCTTTTAATAACGCATTAATTCTACAATGGCAGTCATCACCGCTAATCATTGAACTAAGCTCATCTCTTATATCCTGTTCATCTTCCTTTCATTTATCTGTCAGAGAAATTTATTTGCCAAAAGTGTATTGTTTTGGAACATCACTGCACTCCACGAGGGCAAATGTCTTCCCCAGTGTTAATCAATAGTCTCAAGTCAAAGAACACATTTGATTCAACTCTCCAGTTTGAATTGCATAGCATTCACATTCATATTCACACAAAATAGACAAGGTCTGGGACTTAATTTAATTAGTTACAATACCAAATTTTAATGAGGAAATCTTACAAGGCAATGGTTTAAGCTTTACTAATGAGCATTAGACATATACCCATAGTATCAAATAAATGCTACTAGTATCACATTAGATATCATGAAATTAAGTGCATATGTTCCTGTGTCTAGTCTGGTTATAAAGGAAACTAGGAGGTGGTCATGACTCTTTATATATGATCACCTAAGCTAATCAAATGTTGTGAAGCATTCTATAGATTTAGTGCATGACTATATAATCCGGGACACTGAAAACAGAATGAACCATGTCTCTGCATTCAAAGCAGAGTTCAGGAGACAGATATATGATTGTTTAAATACTGTCCTAGAGTAGAAGAGTTTCAGGAACCTTCCTGTGAATACTGGATATTTACCTTGTGTTTGTGGAGATGTGGTCAAGTGTAAGGAGACTAGGGTAACAGGGAAAATATAATACAGGGATAAAGAAAGCATGTTGTTCGGAAGAATAAGTTCAAAACCAAAGCACGTTTTTTCTTTGAAAAACTATAGAATTTATTAAAATACCTTATTAAGGACCAATTGAATCTAGGTTGTAAGAGGTACCAAGAAGTCCTTACATATGGAAATAATAGCACAGGCATTTTAAAAGAATATTTTCCCACCCTGAAGGGCTGGAGCATGGTAATATAGAAGGAAGCAACACTTGAGAAACTGATGCAACAATACAATGGGCATCAGAGATCTGTAATTTTTTAACAGTGATAAATGTGCTGCAAAATAATTGAAGAAACAAAGTGTGGAGAATAGTTTATTTGCAAAATAAATTTCCAGTGAAATATTTTCTACATGAGGTTTGAAATAGGTAACACAGCTGTCTGAAAATATTCTTTTGGGAGTATTTCAAAGCTGATCAAAGCAGTCAATGAAATGTCCATGCTTTAAAATGTCAGTGAGTCCTATCGAAGAGAAAAGATAGTCAAGAGCTTGGAAAGGACGGGAGTTCAAGAGTTAAATGGCCAGGATTGTACATGTCTCTGTTCTAGAATGGCAGTCCCTAAACTTTGCCACTTGTTTGGTAGAACCCCCTAAATGGTGCAAGTATGCAATTCAGACAAGGAGACTCAGGAATGGAACTCAACATTTGCTTTGAGTATTGACCCCCTGATGATGTTGCTGTAAGCAATTCTGAGAGTACAGTAGGCCAAATACCTAGGGAGACTTGTAAGAAAAACAGAAGTTTGATTTCATGTGCAGATTTGAGTGTTTCTGAAATCTGAAAATAGATGTCATATTTTCCCACAGTACAATGCCTACATGATTATGATATTATACATTGTAAAATGAAAGGCTAAGGCAAATAAGAAGAGGGCAACAATTTCAATGCCAAAAAAGTCAAATAAAAGCTTTTGTGAGAAAGCTAAGTCATCAATAACTATTAAGATTGGTTGATTCTTTTTAAGATGTCATTCCTGGGTAAAAGAATACTTTATAAAGGCAAATTTGCTGTTGTGTGCTGTGCCAGCATGCTTGGACCCAAACTTGGACATCCTTACCAGATCCATTGGGATAACAAGCAAGCTAGTCAGACCCTCAGCAGCTTTTACATACTGTATAAATTCTCCACTCTATAATATGAAACAAGATTCAAGAATTATCTATTAAAATCTTGTATGAATATTTAAATTTTATTACTTTTACTTTCGATTGAATATTATACAATATGTATATATAATCTTATCTTTCCTGTCAGATGTGATTTTTTTCATAATTTCTTGCGATCTTTTTCTGTTGTAAAACTTTTGAGGGATGAATTTTATCATTGTAGAAATTGGGATTGTATGTGGAAAGGGGGACCATTTCAGAGATCTTAGTGCATAATGAAATGACTAATGACTCCAGATGGACTTAATATAATTATTTCGTCAGGGAATTTCATATGACTATTTCCAATTTTAATGCTATCAGTCTCATTAAGCAGCATGCATTTTATAAAGAATATCTAGAACCTGTGATGCACTGTGAAACATTGTAACTCTACTTCCCTCTGGTGGCAGAACTGTCAAAAGTCAGGCTATTTGTGGTTCAGAGGGCTTTGGGCTGGGATGTGCTTAGTGCCTTGTCTGAGATAATCTACAAAGCGCTGATTCTTAGCGATTACAATGGCTTCAAAATGATGAGCTTATTTATATAAAGCATTTATTTAAAATTCGTTTCGAAACCAGGGCTATGTCAGGTAATTTTTGAAACAAATATTTCTTAAAACTATAAGTAAATTTCAGAAGCCTAGCAGCCTGTGACTAGGGAGGAATGAGGATTTTACCTTAAACTTCTGATGAAATTAGTTTTCTGGAATATGACGTTACATATTTGGTGGGAAGGGGTGGCTGAAGTAGAGAAGCACATAATGAAATCATGGATTACCCACTGTAAAACACATGTTTTACAGAATGCCCAATGTGATCAAATGGCTGAACATGTTCTATTTTCTCTAACAGTAAGTTAAATATGCTACCAATTTTGGTAATCCTAGTGAAATGAAGTGTCTTAAATATAATCATGTGTGCTTTTGCCTTTGAATCTTGAAAGCGAGAAATCTGTAGGATTATGAATTCTCTGAGGGATGAGAAATTTTAATAATCCAATAGACCAGGGTTTTACTTAAAATTCACTCTAATCCACAGACTTTAACAGTCATTTGGAAGTGTAAATGTCAAGGAGAACGTATAAGTACATCAAATGCTGAAGTTATTTTAATGATAAATCCTCAAATTTCAATTCTCAAACAACAATAACGAAGTATAAAGCATCCTTACAGTCCCAAATGTGACTAGGACTTATTTATTTAAGTTTGTATTACATTTCTCACTGTCTAATAGTAAGTACATGCATCCATCCCATTTTCTTTATTAATAGGACCTGGAATTTTGCTTATCATTCTCTGAGAGGCCTACAATAAACCAGCACTATGCTAGTTGAACATCTTCACACATGTTTAAGTAGTGGTTTGCCCAGGTAGAGCACATGATGTGTTTATGGCCAGTGACATCAGAGAGGAAGTCAATAGGAAGCTCTGGGCAAGTTTCTTTGCTTGAATAGAAACATAAGTCTCTTCTTATTTGCCAGTAACATATTCCAAGACACCACATGGAGACTGTGACCTTATATATACTTTACACTTTTCTCTATGGCCTGAATTGTTGCCATGTTTCAGTTACCTTTCCTGTTTTATGCCTAATGCCATCTTTGCATCCTTATATCATGGTTTAGGCCTATTGTTAAGTAGAATCAGAGTAGTTTGAGTCCTGTGGTATTGCCAACACTTGGTCTGTTCATCCTTCAAGGTGTATACAGTGCAAATACTCAGATCAGGCTAATGAAGGGTTTCATTACACTACTTAGGGATTCCAATTTAAAACATTTAGAATTCTTACTTCCAGAAATTTTCATGTAATATTTTTAGATTGTTGTTGACCATGGGTAACTAAAACCATAAAGGGTACTTCTTGCATGTAAAAGATTAGAGTTCTTAGCAGAGCTACTTCCTTTTGCACTTATGTTGTATGAAAAAAAAATATTTTAAATCACTTTTAGATGGCTTCTCTGCCAATTACAGCTCAAAACATGATAACTGCACTTCAGCTTTTACATAATGGATAATAGGGCAAGCCCTGAGGGAACTAATAGGCTGATACAACCTATAGTCTCTGTTAGCCTCCTTTAAAGTAAGTATACACTACAGACTCCAGTCAATAAACACAAACTGATTTCACAAAAATACCCACCAGGCACAGACTCTGTCCTTTTATATAGAATCCAACATGAAACCCCAAATGGTCTGTCATGACCCTGAGTTGCCCACTATAGCACATTTATGTGGCTCCATACTGATCCCAGTCTCCTTTAATTTCTTATCCTTAAATTCATGGCTTATTTCCTTACATTTCTTTCTCTTTCTCAATAATCTCTTGATGCAGTTAGAATATGAAATCATAATTAAAATATTTTGCCTAATAAAACAGTTTTGGGACTTAAGAGATGGTTCAGTGGATAAGAGTGATTGCTGCACATGCATAAGAGGCTGAGTTTGACCCCCATTCATCCATGTAAAAAGTCAGCCATTGCCCTGCATTCTTTTTTTTTTTTAATTAATTAATTTATTTATTTGAGAGCGACAGACACAGAGAAAGACAGATAGAGGGAGAGAGAGAGAATGGGCCCGCCAGGGCTTCCAGCCTCTGCAAACGAACTCCAGATGCTTGCGCCCCCTTGTGCATCTGGCTAAAGTGGGACCTGGGGAACCGAGCCTCGAACGGGGGTCCTTAGGCTTCACAGGCAAGCGCTTAACCGCTAAGCCATTTCCCCAGCCCAGCCCTGCATTCTTGAAACCCCTGCACTCCTGGGAGGGATGCAGACAGGAGGATCACCGGTGCTTTCTAGTCCTCCTCTGGCTTCCACACTTGTGCACATGGAACATGTGCATCTGCACACAAATATTCATGCACTGTACACATTCATTGTACTTAAGACACATACATACATATGCACATACACAAATACCACAAATAAACACATACAAGATATTCACATTATTTCATTTCAGTAAGTTTTCTTTTACAATTCAGTTCTGATTTAAAGAGCAATGGTTACACGTAGTGCTCAATTGTTTTGTGGAGTTTTTATGGTCATAGCTTATATCATAAACCTGAATTATTTGCATGCATACAAATGTGAATTTGTCCTTTCAGGATGATTCTTGTTTTTCCTTTTTAAATATAGTGAGTATCCTGGAAGATTAAGGGTGTTCTCTAGTCTAGAGGAAATATTTTTAATATCTATACTTAGGTCCTAAAATCAACAGAAGATTTTTTACTATATATTTGTATGGTCTAAATGTTTATGCACTTACATTCATATGTCACATATATTTTAAGTTCAGACTGACCTGGAATTCACTATGTCATCTTGGGGTGACCTAGAACTATAGTGGTTATGTGGTCTCTCCTATGCTATATAACATATCAGAACCTCAGATGTTCATTAATACATTGGAGATAATATTATTAGATATGCTTTTTAAGAATGTGTGAGAACCAAGGTGCCTGGTACAAATAGGTTGTCAGTTAAGTAGAAGCTTCAGCTTTCATTATTTTCACTAAAATAAGGGAGGATAAAGGTTATGGTATGCCAGATATTATTATGTCAAATAGCTGATAGGTTAGCAAAAATTTATTTATATGGTTAATACTTGAGCACAGAGAAAAAATAATGCAATGCCAATTTTTTCCTTGAATATTTTCTGATTATAGAGATACATATTAAATATATAAATAAATATTTTTTAAAAGAGAAGAGTGGATAGACTAACAAAAATTCTCTCAAGAAACTATGCATATTCCCTTTAATCCAAGCTTCTCTCACTCTTGGTTTGGAGAATCTGTTTTACTTTACAGATGGCTGAGCAAACTGAGGAGATCCAAGATCCATAAATATGACAACACAAAAAAATATAGCCACAGGATGTGCCACCTGTACTACGTCTGTTGGGGCCCAAGAGAAATGGCAGAGTAAGTGGAGACAGGAATACTGCTCTCACTGCTAACCTGACAATCAGCTCCAGAGAGACACTGTGGTCAATCAAACCTCATCAAACCAGATATCTAGGGGTTACAGAGAAATCAACACTAAAACAGACTGTCAACAGGTCTGCCGTGGCTCAGGGAACATTGTAAAGGAGGAGATAGAAAGATAATAAAATCCACAGAGTGGGTAGGAATATTTCGAGGCATGGTCTCCAGCTCCCCCATAGAAACTGACTTAGGCCTTCATGACCACACAGCGAATACTAATAATCCCATTGAGGAGAGCTTCCAGGCAAATGGAGCAGTAGGAGTGGATAAAAGTTAACAGTTAAGGCATTTGCCTGCAAAGCCAAAGGATCCAGGTTAGACTCTCCAGGACCCAAGTAAGCCAGATGCACAAGGGGGCACATGCATCTGGAGTTTGTTTGCAGTGGCTGAGGCCCTGGCTTGCCCATTCACTCTCCCTCTCTCTGCCTCTTTCTCTCTCAAGTAAATAAATAAATAATATATGTAAAAAAGTTTATAACATTTTATAAATATAAAACAAAAAATAAATATTGGTATTTGAAGGGTTATCTTATTTGTATCTATCATAGTATATATGCCTTTTATATATGTTTATAATAAAAGTACTGGACAAACTGTTTCTAACTTGCTAAGTTCACCTGAACAGACATGTAGCACAGATCCTGGCAGTGTCCCTAAGATGATATGTAATCCTAGCTGACACACTTCACCTCATATGCTTCACCTTGTTCATCTTGCAGTGAGAGTAATCATGGCCTCTAACTTAAAATATTATTGAAGTTAGAAAGTCTCTATAAAACAATTGGATATGGTAGTACATACCTGTGATTTCTGCATTCAGAAGACTGAGGCAGTAGAATTGTTGTGAGTTTGAGACCAGCTGAGGGTATGTAGTGGGGTCAAGTCCATCCTTGGCTATACTGTAAGACCTTTTATTTTTAAAAAACAAAACCAACCAGCCAGACAACAAAAATAACCATATTTAACATGTACCTACTAGCATACTATATTTAACACAGTTTGAGCTTCTTTGAAAAAAAAAAACATTTAATTTTAAGGTTGCTTGCTTTTTTTCCCTCCTACAATAAATAATCCATTTACACATGGATTTCTGCACATATCTTTCAATGTTCCCTTTGGCAACCTTCCTTCCTGGAATTAGAATTTTACAGAAGGAAAAGATTCATTTTACCTATTTGAAGCATTGATAATATTTGATATGCAGGTTGTGGACATAACCTATGTACTAGAGATCTTAGGCAAGTTGAGGAATTTAGACTCATCAGAGGAATGTGTGCAAAGAGAAAAGTAAAGGTGAAGAGTGATTGGATAGCAACAGCAACTTTGTATACTTTAAAATGATGACTATACTACAGCTGTGCCTCTGAGGTGAAGGGATGGTTCTGTTCTTTAGACAGGCATAAAATGTGGGATATAATGAACAATTTTGAGAAATACTAAATTAGTATTTTTTTAAACATCATACAGTTCTAATACCATATGAGCTGCTAGATTTGGATTTCTCTTTGGCACAGAGAGCTTTCCTGGACAGCAAAGCCATGTCTCTTGGAGCCAGCTAAAATCAGAATCCAATTTGCAGACCATTGGCAGATCAAACCCATACATGTGCCACTTTCTGAGCCTAATGTTGTATTCCTAAGCCATCAGACCCACATGTTTATGCTGCTTTCTGTTGCTCTGTGGAGCTGAGACTAACACATGTACCTGATGTTCCATATGGTGCAAACCTTTAGCATCTAGCCACCTCCTCCTAGTTCCATCATGGCTCAACCTGTAGTGTGCACTTCTTATTAAGCGTGCTTCTCTCAATTCACTCTTCCAAAACTATTAAGTGTGAAATATTATCAGTGCTACAAATCACATGAAAGGGCAGCAATTATCACATTCCTGGTAGCATGAGAGGTATGAAATTCACTATACTGGAAGATCATATCTTAATGGAATGGGTGTTTAATATTGCTAACACCTTTAGGACAAGGTCACAAAATTTAATATGTACTTCATATTACTGAAAGAGTGAAATCAATTAATGAATAGAGTAGACACTCATATAATTGTCTCTGATGGACTATTATTGATGACTAGTAATATAAGAAGTAGCAACTATCCTTGAATATAGATCTCCCAGTTTTATTAAACCCAAGTACCAAGACATTATCTTTAATGTTAAAAGGGGAAAATGACTATGGGTAAAAAGTTAACTCAGGTACTACTGGCCTCAGACAGGGAAATCATGTGGTTCTGATGATAATTCTACCTGAAAATTGACTTAAGGATATCACAGGACTAAAAGGATATTTAATTTCCATGTCACGGGTATCTTTTCTAGAAATCTTAAAATATTTTTCCCACTTTTGGTTCACTTTTGCCTTTATGTTTGGAAATTCCTATTTCAGAACAGAGAAAGCAAGAAACTAAAAAATACAAAATAATAAGTGAAAACTCTATTTGGGACATAGCGTTTCTTCACTTTAGCATTCCTTGAGTATTTACTGGGCTGGATTCTAGTTGTGGCCACTTTCGTTTTCTTAAAATGTTCTGCTGTTCTTTAAGAGATCTTGTTGGGCAGGGGAGAGATAGCTCAGATGGTAAAGTACTTACCATGCAAGCATGAGGAGTTTAGTTTGATCCTGAACACACATGTAAAAATGTTGAGTGTATTAGTACACCTGTAATATTACCTATGAAGGTAGAGATAAGAAGGTCACTTTGGACTCATGGACCAGTCAGTCAGTCTAGACCGATTAGTGAACTTTGCTTCCAAAGGTCCAGATGTTGTTTTCCAGCCTCAACAACCATGTACACACAGTGGTATGTGTACCTGCACACATGAGTATTTGCATAGACACAAGCACTCATACACAGATACCTGCACACATATAAAGGTATTTTGTTATTACATTTTAGGGTGACAGTGCAACATATACAATTCTAGCCTGCAAACAGATTTACAGCTTTAGAATAATATATTCTGAAACTACTGCATACATGGAAATGGTTTCTCTTAATTCAATATTTATGTTTCCTGAATTCTGTGAATATTTCTCATATTGCTGATTAGAACTTTATGCAGAATGACTTCTTGTCCTTATGGAACTCCTATCATATTATCATGTAAAACTTTCAAAAGCAACATATCACAAGCTAATCTCAGACTGCGGAGATTGGTTCCATGGTTTTAGGCACCAGCATGCAAAACCTGTTGGCCTGGGTTTACTTTCCCCAGTACACACGTAACCTACACAAAGCCTAGTGCAAAGTGGTACATGCATGGCACACATGCACACACACACACTTGTATAAATAAATGAGTGAAGAAATAGATAAATAAATTTTAAAAAAATCGTCACTTCGCTTTTAAACCAATTTTCAATTATTTTATTTTCTTAACATAGTGAATGGAACTATGGACATCTGTATGCTCAGTTTCAAAATATTTTGCTTTAGGATGGTCAGATTATAAATATGAGTCTAATTGTAAAGCTGTTTTCTCAGCTTTACTACAAATTTCTCCATTTCATCACAAAAATCCATTTTCAATTTTTATAGCCATTCAAATAACAGAATTAATATCATGCTATCCTTTTAAATTGTGTTGCTTTATATGATGTGAGGTATCTTTTCAGATGCTTATTGGTAGTTTGTATGCTTTGCTTGGCATAATGTCTATCAAGACACTTTAGCCATTGTAACTGTGTCTTTGTATTGTTGACTAGTAAGAGTAGTTTTAAACATATTTTCAATATCTTTTATATTGGACATGATCATTTTAAATATTTCTAGCTACATTGTGTAGTCATTTCATTCCATTGTGTCCTTGGAAGCACACTGTTTAAAAGTTTTGTTAAAGTTCAAGTTATCTGTACTTTCTTTTGTAATATATGCATCTGGTTTGATATCTATGAAACAATTACCTAGTTCAAATAATGAAGACTTTGTGGTCTAATTGCTAGGATTTGTCACTTTTAAATATGAAGATATACTTCCTATGTTTTATTTAAAGACATATAAGGTTTAAAGCAGATTTAGGAACTATTCTTTGTGAACTATTGCACATGATGTAGATCAAGACCCAACATCATTGTTTCCCTTGTGGATGTATTTCATAAGAATGTCATAATAATTTTTTCAAAAGACTATTATTATTTCTCAATCAAGTTATCATAAATATAGGAAATAATTTATTGACTAGCAATTACTTTTTATAGTCTCTAAGTGGTGTCCTTGTAAGTGATATTAAAGGATATTACAACCCCAGTTCACTATCATCTATCTGGAACACAGACAGTAGCACTTTGTACCTTGAACAGTGCTTAGCCCATAGTTTGCTTTCAGCATGCTTATTTTTTCAAGTACTGCTAGTAAGCAGAAGTAAAATAAAAATAAATACTAGGTAACATTAGGCCAGCACCTATGTGTTTGGCTTTTCAGATAAACACTTTACACTTATTTTCTATTAATATTCAACAATCACATAATAGATAAGTTCAATATTCTCTCCAGAGTACAGATGAAGAATCTGAATGAACCCAATGTGGCAGGGGAATTGTGGAAGAGGGTGTTGAAAGACTGTTAGAATAACAAGTTGGGGCATTAGGCACAGAGACATTGCCTCTTCCCTATAACCGATGGCTACCACTACGATATAGAACACACAATCCCCATGGGGATAACTGGTATCCCCCAAAAGAGTGTACCTGCAGAGGGGGGAGGAGAGGGATGAGGGGTAAGGATGGTACCAATATGTGCTGTTTACACACTGAGTATGTACATAACTAATAAAGAAAAAAATGGTATATAAAAAAGAAACATAGCAGTTAAGCCCTTGCCTGTGAAGCATAAGGATCCTGGTTGAGGCTCCATTCCCCAGGACCCAAGTTAGCCAGATGAACAAAGGGCGGGGGGGCTTGTCTGGAGTTGGTTTGCAGTGGATGGAGGCCCTGGCGTGCCCATTCTTTCTCTTTCTCTCTCTGTCTGTCACTCTCAAATAAATAAAAATAATAAACATTTTTTTTTCTTAAAAAAAGAAGCATTGCTGTAAGTGACACAACCAGTTTGCAACTTCACGCAGTGTGACTCCATGTACCAATGAGCCCTCTGTTACTGAGTAAATATTTGTTCAAGGTCTGCTTCTTTAAAAAAATATATTTATTTATTTATTTATTTGGAGAGAGAGAGAGAGGGAGCGCACCAGGACCTCTTGCCACTGCAAACAAACTCCACACACATGTGCCACTTTGTGAATATGGCTTTACATGAGTACTGGGGAATCAAACCCAGGCTGTCACCCTTTGCAAGCAAGTGCCTTAACTGCTGAGCCAGCCCTCTAGCCCCTCAAAGGCTTTTTACTCTGACACTGTGATGGATACTTTGCATACAAAATTAATGTCTTTAAATAAATATTTTAAGCTTAGAAAATGATTAAAAAATAGTGAGGTCATTTGGTAGATAGCCTTGTATATCTTGCCAAGGAGTTCAGTTTTATTCCCTTTGAGTACATTGAATGACATCAGATTTGACTGAGTTATCAAATCATTTTATTTTTATATTTCAACATAAAGTTAGGATGTTATAGTGGTTTTATTGATAAAAATAAATAAATTTCCCTGGAGAAATTAAATAAGTTTTTGGTAGTTTCATTTTTCCATATAGTCTAAGTTTCCCAGAAAACTTTAAAATTGCAGGACTGAAGAGATGGCTTAGTGATTAAGTACTTGTCTTCAAAGCCTACGGACCTAACTCTGATTCCACAGTACTCATGTAAGCCAGACGCACATGGTGGCACATACATCTGGAGTTTGTTTGTAGTGGTTAGAGGGCTTGGCGTATCTATTATCTCCCTCTCTTTTCTTCAAGTAAATAAATAAAATATTAAAAGTTAAAAAACATTAAAATTACAAATTTTAAGAATTAAATATTATAAATGACAAGATTAACTGAACAATCCATTAATTAGAAATGTGAAAACTACTTTCATTTTTCTGATGCCAAGGGAAATATTCCATAGCTTAAAATAGAGTTCAGAGAATGAAGGAAAAGATAAAGATTGAAGAATACACTACTACACTTAAGTATAAAATCATTAGAAATTATTACCTATGAAGTTATCAGTTCAACCCTTGCAATAATTCCAAATAAGGTAATAAGAAATAATACAACTTAGAGATTTTTCTTGTTACAACTGCATACAACCTCCAAAGCATGTTATATTTATTAAACATATAATGAATTCAATGTTTCTCTTTAAAACCTCCATCAGACAAGACAGAGCCAAGGAAACATGACTCATGTACATATTTTACCAGGATTATTTAATATGTATGTTTGGATTACCTTGTCAACCTCTGGTCTAAGGAAGATGGGGTGTTAGTGAAGCTAGGCTAGATTCATGAAAGCAGAATTTTTTCCCTCACTCTTGTATTTTTTTTTTCTTTCTTTTTTTTTCGTTTTTTTTTTTTTTTTTTTCGTGGTAGGGTCTCACTCTAGCCCAGGTTGACCTGGAGTTCACTATGGTGTCTCAGGGTGGCCTCAAACTCACGGCGATCCTCCTATCTCTGCCTCCCAAGTGCTGGGATTAAAGGCGTGGGCCACCACGCCCAGCTACTCTTGTATTTTTAATGCCTGAGACCTTGAAGGCAACTCAATACCACATTTCACTGACAGTAAAATGTCATCAATTATTTAATATGTCATACTTTTAATTGTGATTAAGAAGAAAAGCAATCTATAACAAATAATTCTTCATTCCTTTAAACTTTACTCATAATTTTATTGAAATACAAATAAATATGTATAAAGTCATTTTTGCACAAGGAAAATGAAAATAGAGAGAAAATAAAATTTTGAAAACAATCCTAAAATAATCCTATTCAGAGCTTGCCTTTTAGAATTATGTTTTAACTGAGAGTGGTTAATTGCAATTTTTTAGTGAAACATTATCCTTTATACTACAAAAGCATTGATAATGTGGCTATTCAGGAAACAATCCTCTACTTTCATTTCTTTGGCTTTTGTCCAAACACTCCCATTCAGTCTGTAATTTTGCTAATAGTGTTTTTTTTTTCTCCTATTTGATGTTGTGATAATGTCCAGCAGAAAGCCTATCTTCAAACATTCTTTTCATACTCCTTTAATTGAAGCCTCATTGTAATGAAGTCTCTCAACCACACCAGCATCAGGCACAATCAAATCTGCAAGTGTGCACATGCTGTACATGTACATGCACCAAAACCACTCTGTAGCCAAAGGTGTGGCTATGTTTCCATCACATGAAAGATACATCCCAGTTTTAGAAATGAGAGGGAAGAAATGTGATTTTTCAAATTGATGAAATATGATAGAAAATAACAACATTGTCAAGAGGTAGATATGAATGATAGATTGGCATGGCATGTGCTATGTGAGGTGTAATAAATGAAGTATGGGGCTTGGGCCTTCCCCCTCCCATTTCTTTCCTAGTAACAGAGACTAGAGTTAGAGTTATTTACAGCATCTTCCCATATGAAACTTGTCATTAGAAAACAGTTTCCTCTCAGAATATATAACATTTTAGTTTAATAAATAAAATCTCTCTTTTTATGAATATTTTAATAACCTACATAAGAACCAGTATTCTTCTGGTCAATGAGTATAACAATCATACCCAATAGCCACACAATGTACCTTGTAATTAAGGAGCTCATATTGTCAATAAGTAATACTAATTAAATATGATAAAACCAGAGTAATACAGTCTGTGGCATTATAGACAGAGAATGATTGAGTTGGGTGAGTGTTTGCTAGGCAACTTTACAGAGTAGAAAGAACACATTTGAAGTGCCACCTCAGAATAGCCTTCACTTAACTTCTCTGTTTGGAGGAGGTGGGTTTATTTTTTGCAATAAAATTCCCAAATGAGTGTAACTTTGAATTTAGGGGAAACATAAATATTTCTTGCCCTTCAAAAAGCTATTCATGCTTTCCCTTCCTTGTTTGTGAGCAGATTAAGTAAGAAAATCTACACATTACAGAGTATATTTCTCTGAAAAGATGAATGATAGGCTCATGTTCAGAATTAAGGTAGAATATAAATTGTGTTGATTTTAATCCAGTACATCAGCATTTTATCAGAGAACCAGGAATATTATCTTATTAGATTTTAGATATTTGCTGTAAATAATCACCTGTCATCATACTTTCAAGCATTACCTTAACTTTTATTCTAATAAGAACAATTAAGAGTAAACATATAGAATTACCAAAATTATGAGTCTTGACTCTTTGAGGGTGTTTAAGGGAGATTCATCACACTGAGCCAAAGTACTCTGCATCACATACTCACTTAAGTGTCACTTGATGGCAGCATAGTGAAATTGCAATGAAAGTTTCTGACTTCAGAGCGCTAAACTAATGAACTGGTGGGTGAAACACGATGCTATGGCTGTTTTGTGTCAGACAAAACATACCAATGCTTTTTTCCCCCCAACAAGTTAACAAGGAAAGTATTTTAAAATAACACATTATAAATGTTATTTAAAATTTTTATTTTATTAAAATGGGATCCATGGGCAATTTTTTTCTATTGTATGATACAATTTAATTAAGAGATGGGGCTAAATAGAGAAACTGAATGTGGTCTGTCTTATGGGCTGAATTAATCCTCAAACTTGATATAATGGTGTCTTAAGTCCTGAAAGTTTTGCATGTAGATCTATTTTCAGATCAGGACTTTACAGAGGGAGCAAGTTGGAAGGAAGCCATGAGGGTGTGTCTCAATCTTTCATGATTATTGTTCATGTAAAAAAAAGATGTAGATACAGGCACATTGAGTAAGTAGTCTCTGAAGACACAAGGAGAAGAAAGCCCATCTTTAAGCCTGAGAAAGAAGTCTCATAGAAGCCAAATATTCAAATACCTAGATCTCAGAGTCAGCCTCCAGAATTAGGAAAAAATAATTTTTGCTATATACACCACCCTATATTATTTTGTTACAGAAGCCCTAGCAGACTAATACAGTTTATAGGCTCTGGGGTTAGCATTATGAAATGAAAACAAACAAGCAAACAACAAAAGCAAATACAATTGTTTGCAAGAGAATGTGACAAGTTTTGTAACAGATATATGCTCAGAGTGTGATGCAATCTTGATGGCAGAGGGATACCTTCTTTCAGATGCTTGTGGGAGGCTTCTTAAAAGAATATTTGATGTGAAACTTGGAGAAAATATCATTTTTTATGCAGAGACTTCAGAATGAGAAGGAACATTATTTAGGAGAAAAAGATATAACTAGCAATAGAGAAGAGCACAGGGAGGGTGTCATGAGAATCTTGAGTTCTTATGTTGCTTCTGTCTGGAGACAGCATTGGACAGGTAATTTAATAGACATAATCAATTAAATCTAATTGTGATTATACATCATATAAAGGGAGATACTTATTGTCTAAATCATTCCTTTCTTGAAATGGTTTGACGTGGTTTGCGACCAGAGATAAATAGTACAGACAGGACTCTGAGTACACTGGGTAAGAACAGAAAGAAACAGAGCTAGTAGAGCAGAAAACTGTAATGACCAAAAGATCCATGCATTTTCAATGATTGAACAATGTCTTTTCCTTACTGGAGCCAGGACACAAGCAGAAAGAAATTAGAAAGTCAGAAGCAATCCACTGTTTTACAATGTCATCTTTTCAGTGTCCACAATATATAGACTCATTTTAATGCATTGAATGGAAAACAGCTTTCGAATTATATTATATTTGGGGAAACTGAATGCTGTACTTGACACCATAATCAGCATGTTGCCACTAATGTGACAACAGTTTTGGTGTTGCTTTTTATAGTATTCCATTCTGCACAAATTAAAGGCTTGACTTTCTATTGAGGGAACATCCCTATAGATTCCAATGGAGCCCACATCAGCGATTCAAGCATTACTCTAAGGATTTAGCTAGGGTTGGGCACACTTTGAGGTATACTGAAAGTTGTTGAGTAACATGTGCCTCTAGAACCTTTCCTAAACAACTGCCTTTGATCTGCTGAGCTTTCCACAAGAGATGTTAAAAAATGAAAAAAAAAATCTTGTAAGTATAATTGAGCCATAACAGATTAGTCATCTGAGAATCAAGCCAATCACTTAATGGCTTTTACGAGAACTCTGCCCTCAGCAGAGCCAGAACACTGAGCTTTGAAAGCCAGCATAAGCCTATGATAAAAACAAGACCTCTAATACCAACATGAAGACCACATTGCAGCAGAAGTTTGATATCTTAATTTCTCTGAAAAAAATGATTTACCTTTGTTATAGTACATACCTGATAAAGATAAAGGAGCATGATAATAACAAATAATATTGCTTCCATTACACATGAATAATAACTTTTACATGTTAATGGACTGATAGATATTTTTAACATTTCTTCAAGTCCATTAACCCCAAATTTAGCAAAGTTTGAAAGTCCCACAGAGAAATAATTTATACTTGTCATTTATATTTATCTCTTTATCTATATTTTACCACTTCAAATTCTACAGCCCTAAATATCATACATCTTACATAATTCCTTTTAAATACTTTTCTTATGGAAAACATGCCTTTGAGAATGTTAAAATGTTATTTATAAGCATACTAGTACTTTTGGAAACTGAAGGATCAGTTTAAAATAGCAATGCTGCTTACTTAATATGCAGTTTGTAGATTCTAGAGAAAATAATCAGTGACACAACATTTTCATTAATTCTAAGCACATATATCAAAACATACTTCTAAGATAGGAGGGGAGAGGAAGACTACTGTTTTTTTTTTTTTCTGACAGTAATGGGTTTTGTGAACTATGCACTAATGATAAAATCTCTTATTGTCCAACTATTTTAGAGGGGGAAAGACAAGGCTGTTATATGCTAGAGTTAACTTTTAGGCAAAATAGTTAGTCTGTATTCTTGAACAAGCTCCAGCAATAAAGAGCAGTTTATTCTTTGTACTCTATTCTTGTGTTCTAAATTATAAAAATTGATAGTGTATATTGCTGAAGACTCTTCTTTTCATGCTTTCTAAGGTGGAGAAGATATCCCTGTCTAGAAACTGTCCAGATACTGCTACTGTGCACTGAGTGTAGACTGAGGATGATGTCACTGGTAAAGCACCAGTTATAACTCCTTGCCTGGATTTTCACAAGCCTAAAACTCAACAGAATCTCTCAAGAATAGAGTCAGCCATATGGAGTATAGAAACTCAGAACTGTGAGACTAAACAGAAGAAATAGTTCATGGGTCTAAAAGTTTCAATAAATTCAAAATTTTTGTGAACACAACATAAGGGAACTGTGGGATACACTTAAACATTCCAACATTCATATCATGGAAATACCAGGATAAAAAAGTTCAAACCAAAGGATTGGAGAACTTAGTCAACAAAATTATTGAAGAAAACTTTCCCACTCTCTCAAAGAAAGTCCCATCAAGTTTCAAGAATCTAACAGGATATCAAACAGACTGGTTCAAAGAGAAATTCTCCAAGACATATATACTCTAAACATTGATAACAAAAAGAAAGTCCTAAACATAGCTAAGGAGAAACAACATCTTACCCAAAAAGGTAACCCCAACAGAATTACTTCAGACTTCTCAATGGAAAGGGCCTGGAATGGAACACTGCAAGAAAATTGATGAAACAAAGAGCTGATTCTTTGAAAAACAAACAAACAAACAAAAAAGACAAGATTAATATACTCCTGGCCAATTTGAACAAATGAAAACAAGTGATGCTTCAAATTAACAAAATTAGAAATGATAAAGGAAAGGTCACATCAGACATAAGTGAAATTGTGAGAATCATCAGGACTTATTTCAAAAATCTCTACCCCACAAGACTGGGTTATATGGAGGAAATGGATGAATTCATGGACACATACGACCTACCAGAGCTAAACTCAGCACAGTTAATCTCCTAAACAAACCTATCAGACCCATTGAGATTGAAAAGGTAATCAAAAACATCTCCAAAAAGAAGAGGCCAAGACCAGATGTCCTCTCAGCTGAATTCTATCAAGCCTTCATGAAAGAATTGAAACCAATTTGTCTCAAGCTGAAACATAATCAGAGAACAGGAAAAGTTCCCCAACTCCTTCTATGAAGCTAGCATCACCCTAATACCAAAACTAAGCAGAGATGCCACAAGAAAATTATAGGCCTAGTTCCATGATGAAAGCCCCTGATGGAAGTCTATAATCAAAACATAGAAGAGACAACAGGAATTGAACACCAAAATGAAAACATAAGCTATGCAATCCTGGCCAAGCAATTAGCAGAACTGGCAGAAAATTAACAAAGGTTCAACAAATGTATGAATGCTGTCCTCATTAGATTAGACCTAATAGAAAACCAACAAACAAATTAAAAAAAAAAAAAAAAAACAGGAAGACTACCAAAGACAGTTAAGTGATGTGAAGGAGAAAAAAAAAAAAAAAAAAAAGAGGAACTCATTGATAAGTTGGGTAAGATCATTGAAGACAGAGGATGAATTCCAAGAAGCATTAAGAAAATCAGAAGATGACATGAAAAGAGAACTCAACTGAGGGATGGATACTAGGCATAAAACAGCAATAGAAAATGAAAACCACATTGGACAAGCATAAACCTCTACAGAAAGTCTCTAGGACAGAGTCAGTCATGTAGAGGACAGAATCTCAGAACTGGAAAGCATAACAAAATATCAAAGGCATGGAGAATTTATTTCACAATATTATCAAATAAAAGTTTCTCATCCTTTCAAAAGAGGATCCCACTAAGATACAAGAAGCTAACAGAACTCTAAATAGACTGGACCAAAGGAAAAATTGTCCAAGACATATTATCATTATAACTCTATACATCAATAACAAAAAGAGGAAGTTCTAAAAGCAGCTAGTTAGAAACAACACATTACATACAAAGGTAACTATATCAAAATTACTTCAGACTTCTCAATGGAAACCCAGAAAGCCAGAAGGGCTGGGAATGGAACAATGCAATCTCTAAGAATCTATGGCTTCCAGTCCAAACTAACATACCTAGCAAAATTATCCCTCATAATATATGGTGAAAGAAAAACTTTACACAATAAAATACAGCTTCCAAATTATATGAACACAAAGGCTCATCTGCAGAGAGTACTTCAGGAATTCAGAAATATTAATGCTACTCTCACTTCTGGTTAGAGAAGCTTCTATTTTCAGATGGCGAGGACCACTGGGATGACCCAAAAGGCAACAAAGTGTTGAGAAGAAGGAACAGAGGAGTGTTCAGCACTGAAACATCTCACACCCTTCAAGGCTCAGGGTCCATTGCAGAAGAGGTGGTGGAAAGAATGTAATAGTCAAAAGAAGGGTACCACTCCTTATGTACAACTGTCTGGATAGAAGTTGGCCTCAATATCCAAGACCACATAGTGCCTAGCAATACCTACACAAGACCATCATAATAGGAGAAAAGATGATGATCAAATTAAAAGAGAGACTAATGGAGAGAGGGAGGGCATAACACAGAGAACAGAGTTATGAAGGGGAAAGTGGGGGAGGCAAATACCATGGTTTGTTGTCTATAAGTACAGAATTTATCAACAAAATTATAAATATATGAAAATTATATATATTCATTATATTTATTAAAATTATATATATTTATATATATATATATATATATATATGAATACAAATTGATGAAACAAAGAGTTGGTTCTTTGAAAACATTAACAAATTGATAAACCCCTGGCCAATTTGGTCAAGTGAAAAAAAGAGATGCTTCAAATTAACAAAATTAGAAATGATGAAGGAGAGATCACAACAAACATAAGAGAAATTGGAAGAATCATAAGGACTTATTTCAAAACCCTCACTCCAAAAAAAATTAGGAGGAAATGGATGAATTTCTGGACACATTCCATCTATCACAGCTAAATCCAGAGCAGATTAATATCCTAAACAAACCTATCACACCAACTGATATTAAAAATGTAATCAAAAATCTCCCACAAAAGATGAGTCTAGGATCAGATGTCTTTTCAGCCAAATTCTATCAAACCTTCATGGATGATGTGAAAGCAATTTTTCTGAAATGTGCTACATAACCAGAGAACAGGAAAAGCTTTCCACCAACTTCTATGAAACTCTTATCACCCTTATATCAAAACCAGACAGAGATACTACAAGTAAAGAAAATTATAAGCCTATATTCTTGATGAAATTAGATGTAAACATACTGAACAAAATCCTTGTAAACAGAATTTAACATCAAAAGCCTTATCCAACTTGATCAAGTAGGCTTCTTCCCAGGAACTCAGGGGTGGTTCAACGTAAGGAAATCTGTCAATATAATACAGCACATAAATAAGATTCAGCACAAAAACCACATTATCATTTTGATAAATGCGTAAAATGCCCTTGACAAAATTCAACATCACTTCATGATTAAAACATTGGAGAGAATAGGAAGGGATGGTTTATAAATCAACATTAAAAAAAAGGTATATATAAAGCTCTTAAAGACCAAATAATAATGTGGAGAGACTGAAGGAATTCCCATTAGAATTAGGCACAAAATGGGTGTCCACTCTCATCTCTGTTCTTCAACATAGTACTGGAAGTCCTGGCTTAAGAAATAAGAAAAAAGAAAGAAAGAAAGGAATCTCTAGAATCTACAAAGAATGCAAAATTCTAAACAATAAGAAGACAAACACCCCACTCACAAAATGGGACACAGAGTTAAACAGGCAGTTCACAGAGGAAGATGTACAAATGACAAATACACACTTAAGAAAATGTTCATCATCCCTAATCATCAGAGAAATGCAAATTAAAACAACTATGAGATTCCACCTTACCCCAATAAGGATAGACAACATCAAAAAATCAAATGAAAATAAATACTGGCGAGGATGTGGAGAAGCAGGAACACTCATTCACTGTTGGTGGGGATGTAGGATGGTACAACCACTTTGGAAAGCAATATGGAGACTTCTGAAAAGCTGACTATAGAGATACCAACAGACCCAGTTATACCCTTACTGGGCATCTACCCTAAAACCTTCAAACCACAGGCCAGAGAGATTTGCTCAATCATGTTTTAGCAGCTCAATTCATAATAGCTATAAAATGGAATCAACCCAGATGTCCATCACTAGAAGAATGAATGTGGTATATCTACACAATGGCATTCTATACAGCAGTAAGAAAAAATGACACAAAGAAATTTGAGGAAAAATGGTTGAACCTGGAACAGATCATTGTCAGTGAACTTACCCAATCACAGAAAAAAAAAAAAAAAAATGACCCATAGTCTCACAACACCTAACCTGAATCTACCCAAGATACCTTACATATGCAGCAAGCATCTCCTTGACTAGACACTAGGATGGATGGGGAGGGAGGAGAGGGCATCAAAGGGGTGGAAAACAGTAATCTGGACCCAAACGGCAATGGTACCATAAAATTCTACTTCCTAAAAGGCAGACCAAATGGCTGTACCTTCACTAGACTCTTACAGGAAACACCTTAACCACAAGACACTGGAGAGGTTAGGATCAAGACTAACCTAAATCTTCTACATCTTCCCTCTCCCCCTCCCCCTCTCCCCTCTCTCTCCTCTGTAACTCTTGTATATTAGTTATGTTTTTCCTCATTTTCTTAGTGGGCACTGACCTGTAACCCCTACTACCAGCATGGGGCTATCATCCACAATGAGCTTTTGATCAGAGAAACCTACAAAGTTTCCTAAAACAATGACAGACTTTTGTCAGAGTGCTTGATGACCCACCAAAGCTCAGTGGTAAGACCCTATTGCTGAAGACTCCATACACAGCTGACACATAAAATCGAATGGCATGGCTGGAAGCCAGGAGAGAGTCAATCCCCAGACAGTCAGCATGTCTAGTACCAGAAGGTGCTACATGGGAGACTGGGGGAAATGACCAATATCTCTCCAAGCAACTCATGGTCTAACCTACTTAGCAACAAATAACCTGGTGTGATGCCCACACAAGTGCAATAGTGGCACACAGCCATGGTGGGGAACCAACTACTCTTGATTTGGCTAACTGATCCCCTCAGTGGTACAAGACCCATAGCTGGAGCTGGGAAACAAGTCAGAACCATATCCAAACATAAGCCCACTCTCCAATATCAAGCTACCATTAATCATGGGGTACAAGAGGGCCTACACCTATTAAACTCCCTATCAAAAAAGTAAGTGTTTTCTCAATTTTACAGGTGCTAACTTACTCTCCGTTGCAGAATCTGCTTCTCTTTTTCAGATAGATGCAGATCCTAAGGAGAGAGCTGCCCCAACATACCTCAAAAGGGGCCCAACTGAAACTAAAGAAAATTTGTGAAACAAGCAAAGGTGCTCTTTTCCTGATGAACCAGATACCAGCACAAAGGGGAAAGAGACCAAAACAGAAAAAAATCAACTCCTACCAAATCAGAGAGCCAGAGCCTCAGAGGCCCCCAACACCTCAGCACTGAAGCAGACCAAAAATGAACCCAACATGGCTCAGGGAAATTTTGCAGAAGAGGGGGAGGAAGGAATGTCAGAGTCACATGTTGGGTCATGATATGCAGAGACATTTATCATACCAATAACTGTGGAGGAACTCCACAATGCACAACCCATTTACATCAACAAGGGGGGGTCCATTGGAAGGGGGTAGGTCATGGATGAGCCTAAACAATGGTACCAAACTGCCTGTATTTGCTGAAAAGAAAACTAATAAATTAAATTTAAAAAAGAAAGAAAGAAAGAAAGAAAGAAAGAAAGAAAGAAAGAAAGAAAGAAAGAGAGGGATGCCAAATGGAAAGGAAGAAGTAAAGCTAGTCCAATTTGTAGATGACATAATTCTGTAACATAAGAGACCCAAGAACCTTCATCTCAAAACTCTTAAAGATGATAAACTTCTTCAGCAAAGTAACAGGATACAAAATCAATGCAAAAAAAAAAATCAGTAGCCATTCTATTTGCAAAAGACAAAAACACAGAGAAAGAAATATGTGATGCTGTTCCTATTCAATGAAAACATTAAAAAAAAAAAAAACACTCAAGAAAGAAATTGAGGAGGACTAGAAATTGGAAAGACCTCCTATGCTCTTGGATAGGTTGAATTAACATTGTGAAAATGGCAATCTTACTGAAGGCAATATACAGATTTAATGTAATATCAATAAAATTCCCAACATTTTTCTTCACAAAGATAGAAAAAATGGTCTCAAAATTCAAATGGAATGGCAGAAGGCCCTGGATATCCAAGGATATCTTCACTAAAAGAAACCCCTCTGGAAGCATTACCATACCTGATCTAAAGGTATATTACAAAGCCATAGTTATAAAAGCAACATGGTACTGGCATAAAAATAGGATTGTAGACCAATAGAACAGAATTGAGGACCCAAAGTTTAGGTCAAGTAATTATAGCTACTTAATATTTAACAAATGCCCTAGCATTTTATGCTGGAAAAAAAGATAGCATCTTCAACAAATGGTACTGGGCAAACTGGAAAACCATATGCAGGAAAATGAAACTCAATCTGCACATCTAGCCATGCTCAAAAATCATGTTCAAATTGATCAAAGCCTGCAATATAAGACCAGAAACTCTGCTACTACTGGAAGACAAAATAGGAGGAACCTTACATGATATGGGAATGGGAAAAAAATTTAAAAAATAAAATAAAATAAACTTCCTGAACAAAACCCCAGGAGCTTGGGAATTTGAACAATCAATCAACCATTAGGATCTCATGAAGGTGAAATGTTTATTCACAAACATACAATAAGCAGAGCCAATAGATTACCCACAGAATGGGAGAAAATTTTTGCTGGCTATACAACTGATAGAGGCCTAATTTCTAGAATCTACAAAGAATGCAAATCCTTAGCAATAAAAACATCAAACAACCCACTCACAAAGTGTGGCCAAGAACTGAATCCGGAGTTCACAGAGGAAGAAAGACAAATGGTAAACACACCCTTAAGAAAATGTTCATCATCCCAAATCAGGGAAATGCAAATTAAAACAAGTATGAGATTCCACTTTACCACAGTAAGGATAGCAAACGTTAAAAAATCAAATGAAAATAAATGCTTGTAAGTATGTGGACAAATAGGAACCCCCATTCAATGTTGGTGGAAATGTAAGATGGTACAACATCTATGGAAAACAATATGGAGACTTCTATAAAGGTTGACTATATACTTACCAAAACAGACCCAGTTATTCCCTTACTGTGCATTAACCCTAAAAGCTCCATTTCTCAGTTCAGACATATTTGCTCAACCATGTTTATAGCTGCTCAATTCATAATAGCTAAGAGCTGGAATCAACCCAGATGACCATCATTAAAGAAATGGATAACCAAGATGTGGTATATGTACATGATGGAATTCTACACAGTGGTAAGAAAAAGAAAATGACACAGTGAAATTTGAAGAAAAATGGTGGAACCTGGAACAGATCCTTATCAGTAAACTCACCCAATCACAGAAAGATAACCATCACATGGCCTCACTCATCTGTGGTGCCTAACCTGAATCTGCTGGAGATGCTGACATACCTAATAAGCATCTTGAGGACCAGACAATAGGGATGTTA
This sequence comes from Jaculus jaculus, assembly GCF_020740685.1. NCBI lineage: Eukaryota > Metazoa > Chordata > Mammalia > Rodentia > Dipodidae > Jaculus > Jaculus jaculus. The sequence continues at coordinate 44,009,296 of NC_059111.1, forward strand.
ATGAGGGTGGGGAAGTAAAATGGGACCCAAATGGTAATGGTACCATAAAATTCTATACCCTAAAAGAAAGACCAAATGGTTGAACCTTCATCAGGTCCTTAGAGGGAACACATGAACCACAGGGCCCCTGGAGAGGTTATGATAAAGACTAAACTTAATCTTTTCCTGTTTCTGTTTCTCTCTCTCTCTCTCTTCTCTCTTTCTATTTTATATTACCTATCTTTTTCTTCCTTTTCCTTCGTACAAGCCTGTAACTCCCAGTATGAGCATGCAGTTAATATTTACAATGGGCTGTTGATCAGAAAGACCTACAAGGTTTGCCAAAAGAAGACAGATTTATTCCAGAGAACTTGATTACCCACCAAAGGTTAGTAGTGACAGCCTACTGCTGAAGACACCATACGTCATTGGTATGGAGCATGGAGTGACCTGGCTAGAATCTGGAACAGAGTCAATCCCCAGACAGTTAGCTTATCTAGTGTCAGAAGGTGCTACATGAGTGACTGGGGGAAAATGATGAACATCTGTCCAAGCAGCTCATGGTCTAAGCTACTCAGCAGCAAACAACCTGACATGATGCTCACACAAGTGAAATAGTGGCACACAGCCATGGTGGGTAACCATCTGCTCCTGATTTGGTTAGTGGATCTGCTCAGTGGAATACAGCCCATAGCTGATTCTGGGAAACAAGTCGGAACCATATCCAAAAAATGAGCCCACTCTCCATTAGTAAGCTCCCACCAGTTGTGGACTACAAGAGGGCCTATACCTATTAAATTCTCTCTAAAATAATAATGGTTATTCCATTTATGTGGTGCTGACTTCAGTCTCCATTCAGAATGTGCTTCTCTTTTTTAGATGGACACAGAATCTGAGGAGAGAATTAGCCCATCACAGCTCACCACGGCCCCAGCTGGAAACATAGAGTAATTAGGGAAATGAGCAAGCCTTCTGCTTTCTTGGTCAATCTGGTATCAGCACAAGGGCAAAGGAGATAGACACAGAGAACACTCAATTCCTACCAAACCATATATCCAGAGACACAGAGGGTCCCAAGACCTCCTCACTGAAGTAGACCTAAAACAAACCCAACATGGCTCATGGAAGAGGGGGTGGAAAGATTATTAGAGCCACATGTTGGGACATTCTGCACATTATGCCTTTTACCCATAACTGATGTCTAACCCCACAATGAATGACCCACATTCCCCAATAAGGAAGGTCCCTTTGGAGGGGGGAGAACAGGGAGGAGGCTAATGATGGTACCAATATGGCTGAATACACACTGTGTACACAACTAATAATAACAACAATAATAATAATAATAAACAGAAAAAAAATTAAATGATTTAAAGAGTGATGATGCATATATATGATGTATATATATAAGTGAAGAAATGGTAGCAGAGGAAATACAGACATGGAGTACTAGAAACTTATTCTTACAGAAATAATTTATTGGTGAATATCAGCTTTTTTTCCCTTTCCCTTTTACTTTTTTTTTTTTATTCCTTGCTCGCTTTTCTGTTATTTGTTTATTTTTCTTTATTTTCTTTTTATTTATTTATTTTTGACATACAGATTTATACTAGTTCTTAGGTAATCCTTGAATTCATTGCAATACTCCTGCATTAGCTTCACAAGTGCCAGCATTATAGTCATGAGCTGCCATGTCCAGTACCTTTATTTCAGTTTACAGAGCAGATTTTTCAACAATTATGTTGAAGTCTTTAATGTAAATAATATGTATATATAATGATAAGTAGTTTTCATAGTACAAACTCAATAGCTTCAGAAAATATCCTATGTTTGTTTGCTTTCTTTGTGAGTGTTTTAATGAAAGCCTTTATTCTTCGTTTAGCTCAGTACTGTAACATTTCCAATAATGTGAAACAGGGCTGGATGACTATAATACCTGAAGTGATATTTAAGTAAAGAAGATAGTATGAAAGATTAAGGATAAATTCATACATCAGTCTTTTACACATTTATATGTACTTATTGTTTATGATATGAACTAATATATTAATCTTAAAAATAATCTGATTATGTGTCTGTTCATCTTCTAATTTTGATGGTTAAACATCTTAAATAACTTGGAATTCATGCTAAAAAAAATTTAAATGGAATTTAATACTCCTTTGCAGAGTTCTATGAAATGTTTTAAAAACTGAACAAAATATTCCTGGGCTATCAAGTTGTAATTTTCATTTGAGATCATACAATCATTGAAAAATCATAAATCTTTTTTTTTAATTTTAAATTCTATCTGTATATTTGCATAGATGGGCACTTGACCTTAAAGTTATCAACTTGAATTTGTCTCTATTGAACTTTACTTTAACACAAACTTTTTTTTCCTCTACCATTACACATAAATCTTATGTAGTGAAGTGGCTGAGAAACTTACATTATTTCAGTTTGAATGTATTCAATGAACCATGACACTTTAGGCACACTCAACACACCAAGTTTGTGAACCTTCTCTGAGATGTTCTGAAGTATTCAAAGTTTCTTTATCACTTGAAGCTCCATGAATATCTTTGAAAATTTTGATTTATGAAGATAAACTTCAAGTTCATTGGTCAATACTTGAAGTTTGAGGCTTCCAGAATGGATTTACCCTGAACATTATTTGTGATGTATCTCACATAAATTAAAAAAATTATACTGAGCAGTAAGCATTAGGAAATTAATAATCCACTTTAGAGTAAGATGTGAAAATGCTGAGATATGAGATTGTAATATCATAGGGTGATTTGCTTGAGGCCAATTTTAAAGGTATTTAAAAATATTGTCCTCAAAAACTGCATAAAACCACAAGGGCACCTAGTGGGTGAAGAAGGACACAACATGAACATTCATTGAGACATGGATTAACAGAACTACCAAATGATTAAGTTTTTTTCAGAGTTAATGACATACAGTAGTCCAGACACGGAACTGGGGTTTGGATTTAGTGAGAGACTTTGCAAGAGACTATCTCTGGATATGCAAATTGCATAGCTCTAGTTGTTCTTCATACCCCTGTGTATTACACATGGGAAAATGGTTTTCCTCCTGTCATCTTTACCTCAGAAAAAAGTAATTGTATTTGGGTTTCATTACACTCAGTGTCTTCAAAAATAAATATGCATATAGAATGAACTCTGGGGACTGAAAATTTTAAATGAGTATTTAGATCCTTTTTTTAAAAAATAATTTACAGTCTTACCTAGACACAGCTATTGCTTAAAAGAACATGATATGAATTTTAGAGGCCAGTGTCTACTATTGGAATATTTTTAATTATCAAAATATCAGTATACTTAGTGCCTAATTAAATATTTTACAGTCTTAAAACAACTTTTGAATACTGTCGTTTTAAACTGAAGGTGAGTAGCTGTCTCATTTAAAACATAAAATAAATGGTTGTGTAGTTCCTTCTATATTTCTTCAACACCTATAGAAATTTCTGAATTTAATTTTATATTCCCTTGTGATAATTTGACTAAATGGTTTGTTTTAAAATTATAAATCTTACTTTTGTGAAGTTAGAGTGAGAAACTGGGTTTGAATCAATGTTTAAAAAAATCCACTTCAAAATGGAATGAGTTATAAGCTTATTACTGTGCTTATGTATGGAAATGTTTAGCACTGTAGAATTGATATTGAAATGATTTTAATAGGAAACAGACAAAAGTTGAATTTCATATAGACATTGTCATGGAAATATTGAAGCTACCAACATATGTACCTAAATTTTCCCATTGTTCTTATAAAATAAACTGTGCTCTTCTCTCCGAGTAACATTTCTTCTTATCACAGACATGAGTCACTCAAAATAGGAGATGTTCAGTTTCCTTTGGACTGCTTCCCAGCACAATGGCCTCTGGTAAAATTTTTGGCCTTATATATATGAGCCATTTCAGTGGTGCAATAAACATCCTTCTCTCCCCCCAGTTTAGTGGTTCAAATGTTAATCTGTCCAAGAAATTGCCTACTAGTGTGGTGTAATCTCAAATCCCATTTCAAGTAGCAGAAAGGCATTCATATCTCCAAACAAAAGAATTAGGACACACATGTATCAGGAGAGCTGATCACTCAGTTACTCATTGCTAAAAGTAACTTGGAAGCATATTTTACAGAGCATAACACAAACAAAAACACTACTTAAAGATATTTGTAAGTAAATGAGAACAACTTGAATCATTTCTATTTGATCTCATTTCTGTTGGTCAGAAATTTTTATAGCATTATTCTTTGAGGCTAATCAACTAAAAATTATTTCTTTTCAGGAGAAAATGAGGCTTACATGAAAAATCAGAAAATATTAGTAACTGAATTGTAAAAGTAAATTTTCTACAATTATCTAGGAGAATAACTCAGAAGATTAATAACATCAGAATAACTCAAAGTCAGGCAATTTTTTACTTGACCTTAATTAAAATAATAAAACTACTCAAAAACAAAGAAAAGCAAAGCTTCAGTTATAATAACTTCATTATGTCATATCCCCTTGTTCTCTCCTATACATTCTTTCATCCATAAATCTACTCAAGGTTTTAACCTCAAATAAAAATTTGTCACAAAATTGTCTTACAATAAACACCTTTATATTATAGATATTTTTATATGTCTGATATGTATTGGTTAAATAAAATAAATAAATCTCCACATCTGTGTTATATAGTAATTATTTCAAATATGTAAATTCAAAAAGAGTAAATGGCAATAAGCATAGTCAAACATTTAGTATGGAAATATGTATTTTTTGTTTTGATTTGACTGTCTTGTCCTTAAGTTTCCTATTGTGATATATTATATGTGGTGTTTTTAGAGGTCTGTCTGGTTTTTAATTACAATTAAGACATTTTGTTCTTTGCTGCCATTGAACTTTGTGAAAAGACTCACTATACACAGGTTGATGAGATTTAATATGTTTCTTTTAAGATTAAGATTTTCATTTGCTGTGTATGTGTAATGGTGTGTGTGTGTGTGTGTGTGTGTGATATAGGCACAACTGTGTGATATTGGAGTGCTCATGCACTTGATGGTGATGGTGGAAGCCAAACACCAAGTCTCCATCTCTGTTACTCTTCCAAGGGAGTCTTTTATACCAGAGCTGGCTGTTTTTCAAGAGAACCAGCAATTCCCTGGTCTCTGCGCCCTTTTGCAGGACTGCAGTTACAGAAAAGTGAGGCCATGCCTAGCAGTTTGCATGGGATATTGAGACTTGAATTCTGGTGTTTTCAGGCCCCTCAGGTCCTCATGCTTGTTCAAGAACATTGAACTGCGCAGTCATTGCTCCAGTATAAATATGAGATTTTTAATATTATAAACATTAATTAGTAGAGACAATTCATAATCTGATGAAATGGTTAAATGTGACATAAAATTTTACTAGGTACTTCAGTGTTTATGTTTATATTGTATAATATGACCACTTAAAAATTCTTGGGCTGGTGGGATGGCTTAGCAGTTAAGGCATTTGCCTGAAAAGCCAAAGGACCCAGGTTCTATTCCCCAGGACCCATGTTAGCCAGTGGCTGGAGGCCCTGGTGTGCCCATTTCTCTCCCTCTTTCTTTGACAAATAAATAAATAAATAAATCATATAAAACCTCATATTAAAAAAAAGAAACTACCCTTTAAAAAAACTCTTTACCGGGCTGGAGAGATGGCTTAGCGGTTAAGCGCTTGCCTGTGAAGCCTAAGGAGCCCGGTTCAAGGCTTGGTTCCCCAGGTCCCACGTTACCAGATGCACAAGGGTGCGCATGCGTCTGGAGTTCATTTGCAGAGGCTGGAAGCTCTGGCACGCCCATTCTCTCTCTCCCTCTATCTGTCTTTCTCTCTGTGTCTGTTGCTCTCAAATAAATAAATAAATAAAATTAAAAAAAAATTCTTTACCTATACTTGTGTACATGACAGAAAACAATTTTTGTTCAGTCCCTCTATGCTATAAGAAAAGATGATGGTTAAGAAAACATCATCACCAGTGTTAAATAGGCAGGGGTACTTTTTACATATGTAAACAAATACCAATCTCCTGCTCTGGTGGGTGTACTGAAAGAGTGAATAGGCCAGAGCTCCTGGTTTGTTCCCCACCTCCCAGTTCCCTAATCCCATTCTGCTGCCTTGGGGCAGCCTGATCCATGAATCTGGGCTGTGGAAGCAGGCCTTTTGCTCTGGTTTTCTGGTTGGCCCTTGGGTACCCAAATCCCTATTCCCCTGAGACAGACCATAATTAAACCATAATATTCTTGAGTAGTCTCTATGTCTAGTTCCCTTTTCTATTTCGTCATTAAAATCTTCATTTTCCACCCCCTAGTATTACTTTGCTATTCTCCATTTGATACTTTTAGAATTAATGAAATTATATGAAATAATAACAACGACTACAGAATTCAAATTTAACTTAGTGCACTCTAGCTCATAAAAATAATTTCATACTCATTGTTTCATGAAAGAATGTAGAATATATTGTAAGGTTTGGGAATGGCCAAGATCACAGAGACCCCTCTGAGGCAAAGATGGAACCTGTTATTTGGGAAAAACACCAGCTGCCAGAACTGACACAAGAGTGGAGTACAGCCAACTTGAAATTCCAGATAGTGCACTATATAGGGTCCTTGAGTTGGGGGAAGGTGAGGAAAGGCAAAGTTAAAAAAAAAAAAAAAAAAAAAAAGGTTTCTTTAGGGGAGCTCAAAGATAGCCAGGAAGTGACACCAGAACAGTGACTACAAGATAAGGGGGCAGGAAACCTAGACCTGGGGCATTGTTAGGCAAGGAAGGCATAATGGTTGAGTGGTTTCTTGAGGTATGTAGATGACCCACTTCCTTGTGTCTTTTGCCACCCTGCTGTCTTTGTTGACTCCATTTTGTCCTGACCTAACAAATATTATATGTACACATAATATTATATAATATGTGTGTATGTATATACATCAATATGCACTGTAAGTGTACATGTGTATATATTGAAGTAATACACACACACACACACACACACACACACACACACACACAATCTGTTTTTAAAAATTTATTTGCTTTTTCCTTCCAAAGAACCTAAGGTTAATTGTCAGTGACTGTTTAAGTTTATAGAAATTTTGATTTTCTTCTTCAGTGGGTCAATGAACTTGGTTCTTACTTTTTTGTTGCCCATTCTCTTCTCAATTTTGAGGCTATGAGATAGCAGATTAATTCTTATGTAATTTTTAAAGAGTATTATAGCAAGGAAGAAAGGCAAATAATATTTATCAAGTGCAAAGTATGTGATAGGCACTCTGCAAACCCTTTTCTATTCACATTTAATCTTGAAAAACAGCCCTGTGTGGTGAGTATTATGATGCTCATTATATGGATGAACAAAAATCAAGTCTCACAGAACTTAAATAACTTGCTTGGGGTCATATAGTTAGGTAGCAGCACTACAACAAATTATGTTTCTAAGTATTTGTAGGAAAAAATTATCATGCTTTGAATTGCTTCTGATGTCCCTTCATAATTTATTGTCAAAATTCGTGTTAGCAAATAGTAGTCAGAGTAGGAATTAGGACTGGTTGCCTAGTAGGATATCATATGAAATATATATACATTTTACAAAATTTTAGTAATCATACTAAAATAGTAAAAAGATAAAGCTGAAATTAGAAATATTCTGTACCACACCTGATATGACAAAATTATTATTTCAACATGTAATCAGTATAAAAAGTCAGTACAGATATGTACATTATTTTTTCTGCACATTGTTTGAAATCCAGTATATATTTTTACAGCTATAGCGAGTCTCAAAACAGAGTAGCCAGGTTCTAAGCACACAATAGCCATGTGGGTCTATCAGCTGCTCTCTAGGGTAGCATAGGTACACCCTAGCCTCAGTTGGCCTAATACTCCCTCATTTCTTTCCCTCAAAGAAGAGGCTTCATGGAGACTCATATACATTCAGTAAGCATCCTTTGTATTTATTTATTCATTGGAAGTAGCCTGGGTTCAGGTACTCACTTCTGGATTCAGTTAGGGTTATTTTCCGGTTTCCTAATTCTTCATCCTTTGCATTACTGAACTTGTCTAGTATTCATTTAACTAGTTCTTCTAGATCTTCTCTGTAGCCCATCACTTGCTTCTGCATGGACACTTACTCTTCTTTATTCAAACATTAGTAAGTAGCCATCCTTTCCTTCTCTTGTTTATCTTTTTTTTTTTTTTAATTTTTTTATTTATTTATTTGAGAGCGATAGACACAGAGAGAAAGACAGATAGAGGGAGAGAGAGAGAGAGAGAATGGGCGCGCCAGGGCTTCCAGCCTCTGCAAACGAACTCCAGACGCGTGCGCCCCCTTGTGCATCTGGCTAACGTGGGACCTGGGGAACCGAGCCTCGAACCGGGGTCCTTAGGCTTCACAGGCAAGCGCTTAACCGCTAAGCCATCTCTCCAGCCTTGTTTATCTTTTTTGAATTGAATAAAGTTCATGTCATCTACTATTGAGGTTACTGACAACAAGTTCCCTCCAGACATTCGCCATAATGTTGCAGGTATTTATTCTCCTGCCAAAGTTTATTTTGACTCATATTTCAATCATACTTGTAAAATTTCACAAGACATTCACATACTCCACTTCCTACTGGTCACTAGTAAATTGATGAAACACTTTTTTCCCCTCAAAAATGTACAGATGCTGACCAAGTGGGTTATATTTTATTTTTCTAATGAAGTAAATTGAAAGAATTAAGCAAAAGAGAAGCCATGAAATTTATGTTGTGGCAGAATAAACTGGTTGTCATTCTCTTGCATTCTGTAATTTCTGTTAGTTTGACTATGATCAGCAATATTACCAATCCATGAATTGTGACCATAAATTCTGAATAAATAACTATACTTATCAAATTCTACCTCAGATACAATCTACTAGTCATGAGTTATATACTGCAAAGCAAAGAAAACAAAAATGAAGGAATATTTATTGGCTCCCTTGTATTATGTACTGATTTTTAGATGTGTTTAGAATAATATATGGTTTTGCAAAGGAAACCAAAGCCATTGTTTCCCATGAAGTTGAAAGGATAATTAAACAAACTTGCTGTAGATTTACTCTACTTCCAGTATGTCCTCCATCTTTAATTCTACAGCTGTCCTCAGTTCAAATGCACTGCTTCTTTCTGTGTACTAGTCACAATGACAGCTACGTAATTATTCCCCAGTAAAAGTGGACATAGAATATACTTCATGGAGTGCTGGTGTTTGCAACCACTCTTTCTTTCTTTTTTTTTTTTTTAATTGCATTGTGTAATCTCATTGAAATTGAAGGAGTTCTCCAAAGCCAGCAAGGAAGAACCACATTGCTTTATCTCAGTGTCATAATCTATCTTGAGTTTGAGGCAAAGTTTGGAATATCTACACAACCCCTTTCTTTCTTTCTTTCTTTCTTTCTTTCTTTCTTTCTTTCTTTCTTTCTTTCTTTCTTCTTTCCCTCCCTCCCTCCCTCCCTCCCTCCCCCCCCCTCTTTGTTTCTTTCTTCTTCTTTATTTTTGCATTCAAATATCCATCCTTAGCTGGTACACAGATGAGTTTGGAATGTATGCTACTTCCTAAACACCTTGTCATATAAAATTGCCTAGAAAGAAAACACTAATGCAAATGAGTGCTTGTGTGTACATTCAATGTAGTTATGATGAAACCCTCTTCAATTTTTGTGGTATAATTTTACTCTAGGCATTTGTATTTCCTACTTATTATCTTACTTACTACTTACAATTCATTATTCTCTTTATTAATAGAGTTCTAAATAATATAGTCAGATAAGAGGTTCCCAGTCCTACCTTCATTGTTGGGTATCATCAGGTAATTTATTCTTATAAGTGGCATACAAACAGAAGCAAGTATGTGAACATTTAAAATTCTCCCTTGGGCTGGAAAGATGGCTTAGCGGTTAAGCGCTTGCCTGTGAAGCCTAAGGACCCGGGTTCGAGGCTCGGTTCCCCAGGTCCCACGTTAGCCAGATGCACAAGGGGGCGCACGCGTCTGGAGTTCATTTGCAGAGGCTGGAAGCCCTGGCGCGCCCATTCTCTCTCTCTCCTTCTATCTGTCTTTCTCTCTGTGTCTGTCGCTCTCAAATAAATAAAAATTAAAAAAAAATTTAAAAAAAATTCTCCCTGAAAAGGAGCAAGTGGCAGTGCCTTGCGCATTGACACAATGGGTGAAACTCTACTCATTATGTGGACCTTTGTATTTGGAAACACCAAACTGAGAATAACAAAGAAGAAAACATGAACTACTTAAACACTGCGGAGTTGCCATGGGAGCCCTGGGCAGCCTCCCTATTAGTTCCTTTCAAGTGTGAGAGAAAAAAAGCCTTCATAGTTAAGCTATCTATTTATAATCTTTTAAATTATAACTATATATATATATATAGATATATAGATATATAACATATATATCTATATATCTATATCTATATCTATCTATCTATCTATCTATATATATATATATATATAAATGATATATATATATATCATTTATAATCTTGTTAAATTAACTAACTCCTAAGCCTCACTGATACAAAACTGTGAAGTGTTCTCTTGAACCTAGTAGTGCTTTGTTTTAAGAAGCTAGATAGATTGATCCATGTTTCCCAGGAAGATTGGCAATCATACTGTCCCCAACAGTTACAATTTAGCTTCAAGTGTTACTTCTTAGTAGTATGTTTTCTCGGCTCCTTTGCAGAAGACATGCATAATTATTTTAAAATGTGCAGATCAATTAATAGAATTAATTTATCTTTTCCCCTGGGCTCTTAAGAAAATTCACAGGCATGTTTCAGGTGTTCCTTGGGTTAATTGTATGTCTTCTCAATGATCACCATATCACAACTCCATGCATTGCTATAGTAATTTCCTTAACAAATAAGTATTTTTTGTTGATTTCTTATAAGTAACAAAAACACTGATATTTATGTTACATGTGAACAAAAAATATATTTTGTTGTTGTTGTTTTGAGGTAGGGTCTCACTCTAGCACAGGCTGACCTGGAATTCACTATGTAGTCTCAAGGCGGCCTTGAATTCTTGGTTGTTCTCTTACCTCTGCCTCCCGAGTGTTGGGATTAAAGATGTGTGCCACCATGCCCAATTTTAATATTTAGTTTTTGGTGAGTGTGGGGGCACATGCCTTTATGAGAGAGGGAACAAGGAGAGGGAGAGAGAAAGAAGAGAGAGAGAGGGAATTAGTATGTCAGAGTTTCAACCACTGCAGTCTAACTCCAGACATGCACCATCTTCTGCCCATGTGCAACCTTGCACACTTATGTCACCTTGTGTGTCTGAGTTATGTGGGATGTGGAGAGAATATAAGTACTTAGGTTTTGTAGGAAAGTGCACTAAGTGCTTAGCTATCTCTCCAGCCCCAGTTACTTTATTTTTCATGTAGGAGGATGAAAAATGGACAATCCTTTTTTTTTGGGGGGGGAGGTTTCTTTTTTATTAGCTATGGACATACTCAGTATGTAAATAGCACATGTTGGTACCATCCTTTTCTTCATCACTGTCCCACTCCAAAGGAACCCTCCTCATTGGCAATGCAGGTCATCTCCTAGGGGACTGTGAAAGGTGTATTGTGGGGGAAGCTGTCAGTTATGGGGAAGAGGTAATGCCTCTGGGCATGATGTCCCAACTTGTATCTCTAACAATCTTTCCATCCCCTCTTCCACAAAATTCTCTGAACCTTGTTGTGTGCATTTTAAGTCTACTTCAGTGATGGAAAATTAAAGTCATAAAAAGAAATATATAAAAATTACTGTAAAATTATTTTTATAGTTTATAGTCTTTAATAAAATTTCATATTCAGTATTGGTATTTTTCTAGTTCACTTGTTCCAAGTATGACATGAATTTTTAGATGCTTTATACAGTGCTAAAACATAACTATTATTTGCTTACATGAACAGTCATATTTGTTTTTGTGAGATTCAAATCATGAGTGATTACTTTTGTATTAAGTAAAAACAATATAGTGCACAGCATAGTACATGTACAAAATGCTTGATATATAGAAGTAGCAAGTTTTGCTAAAATATGTAGGACGCTTACTTGGATGAATTATTTTATTACTCTTTGAAGTTTTAAATTTTGAACATTACTGGTCAAATATTGTACTATCATACATTTAGGACTCATTAGACACCATTAAATAGGGGACTATGTGCATGAAATCCAAAGTAACTGGTGGATTTAGGTAATGAATTATCACAGATTAAAGTCTTTTCAAAATTGAACAAAACCTCCCCATGGCTTTCAAAGTGCTTAAAACAAAAGCTGCCTTTCAACATGCTGGGAGAACTAAAATACTATGCAACCTGCTCAGATTCACACACTGTGGGTTGGCAGCCAACTGCTGTGGGTGAATTTTCTGTGTGTCATTGCTGAATTTTGATCATTAGCTGGGCATAATTAGGATAATAATATGTGGTACTATACTCTTTTATATAATTGCCCTGGTGAATGTATTCATTTATTAGAACTGAGATGCTCTATACTCATTTAAATGCTTAGTCCAATTATAAAGTGAAGTGATTTACATGAGAAAAAATACATATGAATTCTACTTGTCAATTATTTCTGGTTTTTTTTTTTTTCAAAGTAGAAGTATGGTCTCACTCTAACCCAGGCTGACCTGGAATTCACTAACTAGTAGTATTAGGGTGCCCTTCAACTCATGGTGATCCTCCTACCTGTGCATCCCAAGTGCTGGGAATAAAGGTATGCACACCACGCCCAGCTTTGCCTTTTATTTCTTAGCAGGACCTTTTGTGACATGTAACATCATGAGATTCAACATTGGCAGGTGAATGTAGAAAAATATGTGACAGGGATTTATTAACTTTTTAAATGGTTGACTTAATTTAGCAGTCAATCTTTTGAAATATCCATATAGCAATGTTCCTTAAATGTGAAAGATAAAATCGTCTAACATTTCATCAACTTGATAATTCCATCAGAGGTCATCTGAGCGCAGTTAGTGTGCCCTGGAAATTAGTGACTAGTAGTGAAAGACATGACTAAAGGGTGCAACTGCTATAATAGCACACATAAAGTGAGAAAGCAAGGGGTTTATTTTCTTCTAATGAATTTGTTGCCTTTCAATTAAGAGTCTGGATACCATGGTGATTATATAATAGGAACACATACCAAGATAGCTGTAATATTTATTTCTTCTTTTTCAATAAGCATTGTTAGAGATAGGAAAAATGTGATAAAATTGACAATTTATAAGTACAATAAAATCTAAATAAGTGAATAGAGGAATAACATTTATTGAATGTCACCCATGTGCTTGCCATCATGACACATGCCAACTATCTCTATTAATTTAAATTGATATTTTTGGAAATCACATACCTGATTGGCTACATTGAGATTCAATACCATAGATGGCTCTAAGACATTTATTTATTTTACCAGAGACCTTATGCAAGAATGTGAACTCAAGGCTGGCAGCCTAGGGGGGGAAAACCAAAAAAACAAAAAACAACAACAACAAAAAAAACAGCAAAATACACTTTTACTAAAAAGTGAGGTGCATAGGAAATTAAAACAGCAGCAGAGAAGTAGGAGAGATCCAGAGCATCCAGAGCCGGCAGAGGCCAGAGGAAGCTGCTCCGGCAGAGCGGTTCTGCATGCGAGACCGTGGTGGCTCGTGCCAGCCAGCCGCCAGGCTTGGTGTGAGCCACAGGAAAAGCCAGGCAAGGGGATTTTCCACTCACACTGGAGCTCTCCACATTCAAAAAATGTGAAGGGAGAATGGCAGTGAACAATGGAGGAGCAGATCACAAGGTAGAAGAACATGTGAAACAGTGGGCGAACTAGAGCAGCATTGGCTCCCTCCCCCTACCCCACCACCAAGGCACAGCCCTCGGGAAGTGAGCAGCAGTCCAGGGACCTGGCCACACCTACTTGAACTGACAGAGCACCAAAGAGGGATGCATCAAGAGCACAGCTGAGACCAAAATCATCCTAAAAAGTAACTGGGATTACACCAGGTCAGTACACACCTAATAAACCTTGTATATATGCTTGAATCAGAAGTGCTAATTGCAACTTCCATATCAGGATAAATTATATGTTAACTCTGATGGATAGTCAAATTTGCCATTCTTAAGTAAGATGTATTCTGTGCTTGTTATTTGTTGCTTCCTAAATTATAATGTCTTTGTTTACTCTTCTGTTACATATTAGGAAAGGGCCTCCCTGGTCACAATCTGACTTGGAACCCTCTACAGACAAGAAATCTTAACCACCTTGTTGTCAGGATTAAGGGAGTGGGAAGGCAACACACAGCCTAAGGGAAAGACAGAGGATCAGGTTGTCATAATACCTACTCTTGAATAAATTCCCTGTGCTGTTTTTCATTGTAAGTGTACATTATTTAGTTAAATTTTAGAATCTGCCTGTATTTTGTTCCACTTAGCCTACTTGAATACTCTCATAGCAGGCACACACAACACCTACAGTCACTTTGGTAGATACTCTGAGAGTATTCAGAGCCACACCTAGTGCCTTAGGCTACTACCCTGAAGATATATAACATCAGATTGATTGATACATCTCATAATACCCAGCTAACTGGAAAATCCAATCATTAAATAAACCAAGGTGCAAAAATAAATGCATTATAACACCAAAAATCAAAAAAAATTATAAATCCACCAGAAATGACCTCCAGTGAGAACGAGTTAGAGGAAATGCCTGAGAAAGATTCCAAAAGAATGATTATAAATATGTACAAAGAACTCAAAGAAGAAATCAAAGGAAGCAAAGAAGACAAGGAATGCCAATTTAATGAAATAAAGAGGTCAATACTAGACACAAATAAGGAAATAGAAATAATAAAGAAAAAAGCAGTTAGAATTACTAGCAATAAAGAACACAGTTAATGAAATAAAAAAACTGTAGAAAATCTCACTAGTAGTATTGATGAAGGAGAGGACAGAATATCTAAGCTAAAAGACACAGTGGCACATCTAATACAGGCCAACAAAGAGAAAGATAAACTTATAGAAAAGTAGGAGAGGGAATTTCAAGATATTTGGGACACTATGAAAAGAGCAAGCATAAGAATTCAGGGCATAGTAGAAGGAGAAACAAAGGCATAGTTGGCATCTTCAACAAAATCATAGAAGAAAACTTCCCCCAAATTGTGAAAGAGGTGCCAATGCAGATACAGAAACCCTTTAGAACACCAGCCAGACAAACCCTGGAAAGAACCTCTCCTCGCCATATTAAAATCAAACTACAAAACAAATAAACCAAAGAAAAAATATTGAAAACAGTCAGAGAGAAAAATCAAGTTACCTACAAAGGCAAGCCTATCAGGATTACAGCAGATTACTCAACACAAACTTTAAAAGCCAGAAGGATGTGGACTGATTTATTCCAAGTTCTGAAAGATAACAACTGTCAACCAAGATTATTTAATCCTGCAAAGCAATCCATTCAAATAGACTGAGAAATAAGGACATTCCATCACAAAAGCAGGCTAAAGGACTATATGAAGACAAAACCAGCTCTATAGAAAATACTTGAAAGAATCCTCTATGCTGAAGAAAAAGAAAAGCACACATATAAGGAACCAGGAAAAAACAAACAATACTCAAATACTAGTAAACACAAGAGAGCAAAGATAAAACTGGAAGAACTACAAAAAATGGCAAAAATGAATACACAACTTTTAATAATATCTCTTAATATCAATGGCCTCAATGCCCCAACCAAAAGACATAGGCTGGCAGACTGGGATACAAAGCAGGATCCTTCAATTTGTTGCCTCCAAGAAACCCACCTTTCTACAAAGGATGGACACTATCGTAGGATGAAAGGTTGGAAAACAGTGCTTCAAGCAAATGGATCTAGAAAACAATCAGGGGTTGTTATCCTAATATCTGACAAGGTAGACTTCAGTTCAACATTAGTTAAGAAAGATAAGGAAGGCCACTTTATATTGATTAAGGGCACCCTCCAACAGGAGGACATTGGAGGACCCCCAAATTCATCAAACAAATGCTATTAGAACTAAGGTCACAGATAACACCAAACACAGTGTTAGTGGGTGACTTTGACACCCCATATCATCAATTGACAGGTCATCCCAAGAAAAAATAAACAGAGAGGCATCTGTACTAAATGAGGTCATAGAAGGAATGGACCCAACAGATATCTACAGTACATTTCATCCAAAGGCTGCAGAATATACATTCTTTCCATCAGCAGAAGGAACATTTTCTAAAATAGACCATATATTAGGCAAATCTTAACAAATACACAAAATTTGAAATAATTCCTTCCTTGCATTCTATCTGACCACAATGGAATCAAACTACAAATCAATACCAAGAAAGACTATAGAGAACACACAAAATCATGGAAATTAAACAATGCCTTACTAAATGATGAATGGGTCAATGAAGAAATCAAGAGGGAAATCAAAAAATTTATAAAGTAAAACGATAATGAGAGCACAACATACCAAAATCTCTGGGACACAATGAAGGCAGTGCTAAGAGGTAAATACATAGCTTAAACTGCCTATATTAATAAATTAGAAAGGTTGCAAGTAAATGACCTCATGCATCACCCTAAAGCCTTGTAAAAAGAATTTGTCAAACCCAAAATCAGCAGACAGGAAGGAAAAACTAAGGTTAGGGCAGAAAATAAAGAAATAGAAACTAAAAAAAAACAATGCAAAGAATCGATGAAACAAAGAGTTGGTTCTTTGAAAGGATAAACAAGATTGATAAACCCTAATCAAATCTGACTGAAAGAAAGAGAGAAGAGACACAAATTAATAAAATTAGAGATGAAAAAGGTAACATCACAACAGATCCCAGAGAAATTCAAAAAATCATAGGGATATACTATAAGAGCATATACTGTGCAAAGTATGAAAATCTGAAAGAAATGGATGAGTTACTTGATTTATATGACTTACCTAAACTAAATCAAGATGAGATTAATCACTTAAATAGACCTATAACAGGCATGGAGATCCGAACTGTTATCAAAAATTTCCCAACTAAAAAAAGCCTAGGCCCAGATGGATCCACTGCTGAATTTTACCAGACCTTCAGGGAAGAGCTAACACCATTGCTTCTTAAGCTTTTTCATAAAATACAAAAAGAAGGAATTATACCAAACTCCTTCTATAAACCCAGCATTACCCTGATGCCAAACCAGGCAAAGATAGAACAAGAAAAGAAAATTACAGACCAATCTCCCTCATGAACATAGATGCAAAAATTCTCAACAAAATATTGGAAAACAGAATACAAGCATATCTCAGAATGATCATTCACCCTAACCAAATAGGCTTTATCCCAGCAATGCAGGGATGGTTCAACATACACAAATTGATAATTGTAATACATTATATAAATGTATTCAAGAACTAAAATCACAGGATCATTTCATTACACTCAGAGAAAGTGTTTGACAAAATCCAACATCCCTTCATGATAAAAATCCTACAGAGACTGGGAATAGAAGGAACATATCTCAATATAATAAAGGCAATTTATGACAAGTCTACAGCCAACATATTACTAAATGGGGAAAAATTGGAAGCTTTTCCACTAAAATAAGGACAAAGACAAGGGTGTCCACTGTCCCCACTTTTATTTAATATAGTACTGGAAGTCTTAGTCATAGCAATAAGGCAAGAAACACACATAAAAGGGATATAAATTGGAAAGGAAGAGATCAAGTTATCATTACTTGCAGATGACATGATTCTACATATAAAGGACCCTAAAGACTCTACAGCAAACTGTTAGAGCTGATCCAACCCTACAGCAATGTAGCAGGATACAAAATAAATACACAGAAATCAGTAGCCTTCATAAATGCTAATAACAAACACACAGAGGATGAAATCGGAGAATCACTCCCATTCACAACTGCATCAAAGAAATAAAGTACCTTGGAATAAACCTAACCAAGGAAGTAAAAGATCTCTACAATGAAAACCTGAAAGCACTCAAGTGAGAAATTGCATAAGATACTAGGAAGTGGAAAAACATCCCTTGTTTCTGGATTGGAAGTATCAAAATTGTGAAAATGGCAATCTTACCGAAAGCAGTCTCCAATCCCCATCAAAATTCCAAAGGCATTCTTCATGGAAGTAGAAAAAACAATCCAAAAATACAGTTGGAATCACAAAAATAAAGCTGGTGGTATCACCATACCTGATTTTAGCCTATACTACAGAGCCATAGTAACAAAAGCAGCATGGTCCTGGCACAAAAGTAGACATGTAGATCAATGGAACAGAATAGAGAACCCAGATGTAAGTCCAGGTAGCTATAGCCACCTGATATTTGATAAAAATGCCAAAAACACTCATTGTAGAAAAGACAGCCTCTTCAGCAAATGGTGTTGGAAAAACTGGATATGTATCTGTAGAAGGATGAAAATAGATTCTTCTCTCTCTCCATGCACAAGAATTAAGTCAAATGGATTAAAGACCTTAACATCAGACCAGAAACTCTAAAACTGCTACAGGAAAAAATGTAGGGGAAACCCTTCAACATATTGGTTTGGGCAAAGACTTTCTGAATACAACCCAAATTGCTCAGACAATAAAACCACAGATTAGGAATGGAAAGATGGCTTAGCAGTTAAGTACTTGCCTGTGAAGCCTAAGGACTCTGGTTCGAGGCTTGATTCCCCAGGACCCATGTTAGCCAGATGCACAAGGGGGAGCATGCATCTGGAGTTTGTTAGCATTGGCTGGAGGCCCTGGCACGCCCATTCTCTCTCTCTCTTTCTGTCTCTCTATCTGCCTCTTTCTCTGTCACTCTCAAATAAATAAATAAATAAATAAATAAATAAATAAATAAATAAATAAAACCACAGATTAACCACTGGGACCTCATGAAATTACAAAGCTTTTGTACTGCAAAGGACACTGTGAATAAAGCAAAGAGGCAACCTACAGAATGGGAAAAAGTCTTCACCAGCTACATACCTGATAGAGGATTAATATCTCAAAAACTCAAAAACTCAAAAAGTTAAATAATAGGGAATCAAACAAGCCAATCAAAAATTGGGCTATGGAGCTAAATACAACATTCTCAAAGGAAGAAATACGAATGGCATATAAACATCTAAAAAAAATGTTCTACATCCCTACAGGGAAATGCAGATTAAAACTACATTGAGATTCCATCTCACTCCTGTCAGATTGGCTACCATCATGAAAACAAATGATCACAAATGCTGGCGGGGATGTGGAAAAAGAGGAACCCTTCTGCACTGTTGGTGTGAATGCAATCTGGTCCAGCCATTGTGGAAATCAGTGTGGAGGTTCCTAAAACAGCTAAAGATTGATCTACCATATGACCCAGCTATAGCACTCCTGGGCATATATCCTAAGGATTCATATCATTTCCTTAGAAGTACATGCTGAACCGTGTTTATTACTGCTCAATTTATAACAGCTGGGAAATAGAACCAGCCTAGATGTCCCTAACTGATGAGTGGATAATGAATATATGGCACACTTATACAATGGCGTTCTACCCCGCAGTAAAGAAAATGAAGTTACAAAATTTGCAGAAAAATGGATGGATCTGGAAAGGATTATACTAAGTGAGGTAACCCAGGCCCAGAAAGCCAAGCACCACATGTTCTCTCTTATATGTGGCTGCTAGCTGCAGATGATTGGGCTTCTGTGTGAGAAAGACAAAACTCAGTAGCAGAGGGCAGTAAGGTAAAAAATCGATACAAAGGGAAGAGAAAGGCAGTGAGTAGGGCACTTAATGGGTTGGTATTTTATATATGTAAGTAGAAGAATAGATTAACAGGGGTGAAAAGGTCCAAAGTGAAGTCAGGAGAGGAGATTGAGTGAAGGAAAGGTGGAGAGAGGGCTAATCAAATCTAACTGGATATAAATAAGTAATGTGGAATCCTCCAGTTTTGGACAATGGAACACTAAGGAGCCATAGATCATTGCTAGAAAATTTTCAGTGCCAGGGATGGGATACTTTCCAGTGAGTTGTTGGCCAGGGAGGTCCCTGATGCCCCCAAAACATTATAGGCCATTGTTGATGCCCTTGGTTTCCCACCAGGAGTTGATAGTGAGACACTATTGCTGAAGACTCCACATACTTGGGCTGCAAGGCCACTGAGAAATTCTGCTGGAAGTGAGCTGATAGTCTCCCCCATGTAGACCAGCTGACAGAAAGCTGGAAGAAACCATTATACATGCAGTTCAATGGGATAAAGAGATACCAACAGTGAAGATACTCAACATTGGACACTGAAAGCCTTGTAATTGGCCAGCCAGGCCAAATGAGGCAATGGGTGCAATAGTGGCACATCTGTCATGGTGGAAACCAACCACCTTCCAATTGTACTGGAGGCCTGCTCCATGGGAGGAATACATCCCTGATACTGAAAACTTAAAACTAGGGTGTAACATCTGCTGATGCTTGGATAAGTGTATATACTATGCTTATCAAACTGCCCAGTAAGCACTTCTCTTAATATTCACACCCTTATATTATATTATGTTACCATATATATATATATATATATATTAATATATAATGCTACTCTCATTTTGGGTAGAGAATCTTCTCTTTTCAGATGTCAGTGACCTTGGGATGACTCAGAAGGTATCATGGTGCTGGAAAGAAGTGAGTAGAGTACCAAGTAAATCTCGATCACACCTTCCAAGGCTCAAGGTCTAATGCAGAAGAGGTGGCGGAAAGAATGTAAGAGCCAAAGGAAGTATAGGACTCCTTACAATGTGCTCCCTCCAGACATAAGTGACCTCAATATCCATGACCTCATAGTGCCTGACACTACCTACACAAGACCATCATAAGAAGAGGGAAAAATCATGACATCAAAATAAAAGAGAGACTTATTGAGATGGGCATAAGATATGATGGAGAATGGAATTTCAAAGGGGAAAATGTGGGGAGGGACGGTATTACCATGGGATATTTTTTATAATCATGGAAAATGTTTAAAAAATTGAGAAAATTTAAATTAAATAAGGAATGTGAACACCAGGAGGAATAGCATGAGATTATGAATTTCTATAACTGTGGAGGTAAGAAATAAAATTTATAGATGGGGAACAGAGTACCAACTTTAGATTTTACTCATTTGGTAATTTCTTTTGCATACTTAAACATTTTCGGAGTGGTAAAAATAAGCGGTTGGTTCTAATCATTGCCATTTAAGGAACAAGGACCTTTGAACTTATGTCGTGTGCAGTTTTCTAATTTTTTAGGTAATTAAATTAAGGAAGGCAAGAAAGAGAGAGATAGAGAAAGAGAGAAAGTAATATGGGTAGTGGCAGAGACAGAAGCAAAATCTAGTTTTTATACTTTTCTTCTTTTTAATAACCTGGAATATCAATTGTCACCTAGGTAGGATTTGTCAAAGTTCAATCTTCAGAGAGGTGTGAAGCAGTACTGGTCAAGTGTCTAGATCTTAAAGCCAGCCAGTCTGCAGCCAAGTTATAGTATTGCTACTATATGGTCTTGAATAGTTTATGCTAACTCCCTGTGTATAAGGTATCCCTTCACATATAATAAAATAGTTGTAGTAGTTGTGTGTGGATTAAATGGTTATATTTGTTAAGCATGTAAGATTTTACATTACCAAATTATTTTAAATGATATCTTCATTCATTTACCAAAAAATACTTCTGTGTTTCTCATTTTAATGTATAGAGTATTGGGGATGCAAAAATGAAGAAAATTATGTTGTCTTACCAGCATAAGTATTCATGGTGACATGGAAGGTAAATTCATCCAGACCTTTCATATCCCATAATATTCTATCAGAAGCAGTGCGAGAAAGCTATTAGAATGCTGAAGAGAAATACAGGATTTGAGACTGAAGTAGCTCACAGTACAGCACATTATAGAAAGTGCTCTAAAATGTGTGAGTGGCTTGATGTGAAAAAAGAAAAAGGCTAGTATCCTGTTTAGGGTCTAGTAATTTCAAAAGATAGGTACAAAACCAAGTTGGAAGGAATGTGGAGAGAGTGAGATGAGACATAGTGTATGATAATAGAAAGAAAGAAGTTGGAGTCATGATCAGAGTCCAAAAGGAATTTATAAATTCCCATTAAAGTAAATCACTTAAGAAGAAATGAGGAAGCACCCCATTGAGGTAGAGCCTCTCTCACTTGTTGAACTTATGTTTTGCTGCTGTGCTTACTGGTCATTATGATATTTAGTCCACCATATGCCAGGAAATTCTTTGCCCACTTCCTATCTCATAGTCAGTGTGCTGAGATCACAGAAACCTGACATGGCTTCAGGGTTTTATATGAGTTCTGGTGATACAAACCTAGGTTCTCAACTTGGGAGGCAAACCTTTCATCCACAGAGATATCTGCACCCCCACATAACTTTTTAAAATTTTTAATTGCCTTTATTTTTTAGTTAACATACAGACATTCAAGAATCATTCTTTCTGTAATTTTCAAACTCAGTTTGTTTTTGGTGATTTTTGTTCTCCGTCCGGTCCTCAATTCACCCCCTCCACTATTTCCCCATTTCTGCTTATATGTCACATGTGCAATTATGCTCTTCCCTTACCCATCATTAAGCTCATATCTTCATATTCACTTTTGTTTAAATGTCTACCTTAATATATTTTATATGCCTTTGTCTTCCTACATGTACATAATTGTAGATATGACAAGGTAAGACCCACATATCAGAGAGAATATGAGATTTTGGTTTTCCTGAGTTTAGGCCACTTCATTTAATATGTTTCTATATTTTTTCTTATAATGCTGAATAAAATTACATTGTGTATATGTACTACATTTTAAGCTATAATCTTCCATATCCTTTTAGGCCCATGGCCAACTCATAATGAAAAATAATTTTAGTCAAAATTCTAAATTTTTCATAGCCTTTAACAACCGAATAGTGTTAAACAACCCCATAGTACTTAAAAAATTAAAGTATCTGCTTAGATTCAAAGCAGTTTCTTAACTGACAGCCCCTATAAATGTGTTCTCATTGTCATTCAGTTCTAGAAATTTTGCAATTTCACTTTTTATTTTGCACACTACCCATTTATTATTTAAAATTGTGCTGTCCAGTTTCCAGGAGCTGATGGGATTCTTGGTGGGTCTTATGTTGTTAATTTCTAGCAATATATAATTGTGATTTGATATCATGCAGGGAATTATGTCAATCTTCCAAAATATATGGAGGCAGGCTTTGTGACCTAGTAAGTGATCTATTTTAGAGAAGGTTCCATGGGCTGGTGAGAAGAATGTGTAGTCTGTGGATTTGGAGTGGAAAGTTCTATAGATGTTCATTAGGTCCAAATGTGCTATGGTTTTTTTGAGCTCTCTTAGTTCCCTGTTGAGTTTAAGTTTGGATGATCTATCTATTACTGATAATGGTGCATTGAAGTCCCCAACTATGATGGTGTTGGTGGTTATTTCTGTATTATTGTCAAGTAGGTTCTGTTTTATGAATTGTAGTGCCACTGTGTTTGGTGCATAAAGATTTAGGATTGTGATATCGCCTTGATGGATCATTTCCTTGATAAGTAGGAAGTGACCTTCTTTGTCTTTTTTGATTATTTTTTATTTCAAGTCTATTTTGTCCATTATTAGTATAGCTACACCTGCTTGTTTCCTATTCCCATTTGATTAGAATATCGTTTTCCACCCTTTCACCCTCAGGAGATGTTTGTCATTAGTGGTGAGGTGGGTTTCTTGAAGACAACAGAATAAGGGGTTTAATTTTCTTATCCACCCTGTTAGCTTGTGTCTCTTGATGGATGTCTTAAGGCCATTAATATTTAGGGTGATGACTGTGAAGTTTAATTTGATCCCTGCTATATTGTGTTGGTATACGTGGTTTGGTGTTTTCATGGACTTTGAAGATTTTTGTGCCTTCTCTGAGTTTGGTTATTGTGATCTGCTTCTTGTAGGCATTTGAGGTTGATTATTACATTATTCTGTGTGGAGAATTTCATGAAATACTCTCTGTAGGTTTGGTTTTGTGTTCATAGAACTGTAAAGCTGAGTTATGTCATGGAAAGTTTTTCTTTTATCATCTATTTTGAGGGATACTTTTGATGGGTAGAGTAGTTTGGGTTGGAAGCCAGAGGTTCTTAGACTTTGCAGCATTCCATTCCAGTCCCTTCTGGCTTTCAAGGTTCCCATTGAGAAGTCTGAATTCTGATGGGGTTACCTTTAAAAGTGATGTGCTGTTTTCCCCTAGCTGCTTTTAGGATTTTCTCTTTGGTGTCAATGTTTAGAGTCTTAATGACAATATGCTTGGAGAGTTTCTCCTTTGGTCCAATCCATTTGGAGTTCTGTTAGCTTCTTGTATCTTTTTCTTTTGAGAGAGTGGAAATTTCTTCAATTATTTTGTTAAATAAGTTCTTCATGCCTTTGGTCTAAATTTTTCCCATTCTGGTTTTCCCATGATCTGAATGCTAGGACATTTAAGGGTATCCCACAATTCCCTCATGTTCTGTTCATAGATAATTTTGAATTTAGTGAAATTTTTGAACTTTTCAAGCATTTTTTTCTGTATTGTCTTTCAGACCTGAGTTTCTATTCTCCACATGTCTGACTCTATTCTTGAGAGCTTCTAAAGAGTTTTGGGCTTGTTCAATTAGGTTTGCAGTATCTACTACTTTTCTATGTATAGTTTCCACCCCTCTGTCAAGTTCTCTTTTCACATCATTTTCTGATTTTCTTGATGCTTCTTGGAATTCATCCTTGCATTTTTTATGTCTTCATTTAGCATAGCCAGCTGGTTTTTTGAGGTCTTCGTTTTTGTTCCCTCTCCTTCATATCCTTTAACTGTCTTTAGATCACTTCCATTTTCTTATCTATTAGATCTAGTCTAGTGATGGCAACATCTACATGATTATCAGTCCTTTGTTGCTTTTCTGCAAGTTCATGTAATTTCATATTCACAGAAATACTACCTGTGCTGTGCTACTTTTCTGTCATTTTAAGGTATAGTTTCCTGCCTAGAGACCCATGACTACCACAGGCATCTTAAGCCCCTCTTTATACACTGACACAGAAGAAACATAAATAAGAAAATAATTATAATTTCCAGGTATGTGAAAAGATTAGGAAGAATGAAAAAACAATGCATGAGAAATGAAAGATTTTTTTTGGAAGAAATATGTATTAAAATTCAGTGCACTCGGGAGGCAGAAGTAGGAGATTGCATTGGGTTCTAGGCCACTCAGAGACTACATGGTGAATTCCAGATCACCCTGGGCCAGATTAAGACCTTACCTCCAAAGAAAAAAAAATCAGGACACATTAAGTACATTTAAGCACAGTAGCAGCAAGTACAAAGGAAGCTCCAGAGAGTCAAGGACCATTCTTCTCCCTGTTATTTCTGTATTATTGTCAAGTAGGTTCTGTTTTATGAATTGTAGTGCCACTGTGTTTGGTGCAAAACTCTGCTGCATGATAAATGGCTTATAAATATTTGTTGAATAAATATTAAAGAAAATTGCATAGTCTAGATTAAGACTTGCCCAAGAATTGGCATTAAATTTTAACTTGAGTAATTTTCTTTTCTATCAGATTAGAAATATATTAGTCCCCCTATCCTGTAGCATATCACCCTTGAATCTTACAAACATATGTTTATTTTAGTATTTAATTTCTATATAGTCATAAGCATCTCTGATTTTGTAAACCATAAAACAGACCTCTGTCTCCCTTACTGGTTCTCAGACACTGTTGATGGGCCAGAATCACTAGCATCACTTAAGAACTTGGAGAAATAAAAATTCTTAGGCTTGTTTCTTATGTACTGAATCAGAAACATTATGGTGAGATATAGCTATCTGTAATTTCAGAAGGCACTCAAAATGATTTCAGTGATTAAATTTGAGAACAATTTTGGTGCTTCTCTCTCTCAAATGTATTGTAGTACAGAGAGAGAGAGAGAGAGAGAGGGAGAGAGAGAGAGAGAGAGAGAGAGAGAGAGAGAGAGAGAGAGAGAGAGAGAAAGGGAGAATTTATCTAGGATACTCCACTTAGAGAGGAGGTAGAAGAAACAAAACTTAAAAATTTAGATTCACCATTTTGTTCTAATACAAACCAATGCTCTTAACTTATAAAAAAGGCAACCATAACTTAAAATTTTTAGTCTGTGACACAGGAACTTTAATGTGCTTGCTTTCTCACATTACAAACAAATGTTTTTAAAGAAAAAAATGTAGCAGTTCAAAACATCCTTAGAATTATATTAATTTGGTATGAGAATTTATTGGAGAAGAGCTTTTAAATTAAGGAAAGTATATTTCCAAGGCAATGTTATAGATTATTACCTAAGCACTCCAATAACTAGTATAACATTGAGTGTTCAAACTTCTATTTTGTCTGCTTGTACTGTAAGCCAAAAACAAAAAGCACACATATTGTATGAATGACTAATATAGTGAATATTGACCATGGAGATTGTGGAGGAAGCCTTCGTTACTATTTTGACTACATAATGATCAATTTAGTAGGAACATATATACTCAATGCCAGTGTCAATAACAGCAAAGTATTTATGATATTAGTTTCCCTGACAAAGTCATTTTTAAACTGTCAACTAAATCTCTGGACTCCATGGAGATGTACATTACAAAAATAACAAAGCATTATTTTTACTCCTTTACATTATTGTGGAATGTTTTAAATTGAGAAGCACTGTGTTCATTATTAATGTCCTCTATGCATTAAAAGCTATTTTATACTTTAGCTATTAGCAATACACCAAATGGAAAGTTAGAATATAATCTCAATAGTTCTGGATTCCCACTTAGACTTCTTATAGACAGATATGTCATTTTTGAAAAGAAGAAAGTTATACAGAAACTGAAAGCTGTCAAACTTGGTACTGGTTATAAATATATAAAAAGCTAATGAAGTGCAATCTGAGTATAGGAGCTGTAATGGATATCCCAAAGACATCTTTCTATCAAAGACTACACTTGTTAAAACTGGAAAGAAGAAAGACAACAGAAACTTGTCATGAAGAATGCCCAAAAATTCTTGCCCTATTATGGCAAACTAGTTAACATATAACATATAATTGGCGCCGATTGGCGCCAGTAACAGAATCAATTTACATTGAGGATTATTTCCTTAGTTAATGTCAATCTCTGTCACTTTTCGCATATTGTGATCCACAGTAGTAGTTACTGACCCAGTGCTTTAGACCTCAGCCTTCATTATATTATTGTTTGAATTTTGTTACTTGACTTCTTTAAGCTTAGTTTTCTTACACATAAAATGGGAACTAAATTTGTTCATACCATTAATGTGAGTTCAGTTTTACATACTATGTATAATAAAAACATTCAAGCCTCAGTCCTCAGAGATTTGCTCAACCATGTTTATAGTGGTTAAATTCATAATAGCTAGGAGCTGAAATCAACCCAGATGTCCATCACTACACAAATGGAAAACTAAGATATGGTATATATACATAATGGAATTCTACACAGCAGTAAGAAAAAACAACACAATGAAATTTGAAGAAAAATGGTTGAACCTGGAGCAGATAATTCTCAGTGAACTTATCCAATCACAGAAAGATAATCACCACATAGTCTCACTCATCTACAGCACCTAACCTGAATCTAACCATGATGCCAACATACCCAGCAAGCATCTTGAGGACCACACAATAGGGTGGGTGGAGTGGAGGGAAGGGCAAGGGATGGGGAGGGCACACAAATCTGGACCCAAATTGCAATGGTACCATAAATTCTACATCCTGAAAGGCAGACCAAATGCTTTAACCTTCACCAGGCACTTAGAGGGAACACCTGAATCACAAGGCCCCAGAGAGGGTACAATGAAGATTGATCTTAATCTTCTACAGCCTCTCTCTCTCTCTCTCTTCCTCTTCTCTCTAACTCTTTTATATTACTTATCTTTGTCTTCCTTCTCTTTGTGGGCACTGACCTGTAACTCCAAGTACTAGCAGGATGCTATCATCCACAATGATCAGAGAGGCATACAAGGTTCCCAAAAAGAATGACAGATTTCTGTCAGAGTACTTGCTGACCCACCAAAGGTTAGTGGTAAGACCCTACTGCTGAAGCCATCATATGGGGTTGACATGTAACATGGAGTGACATGGCTGGAAGCTAGAAGAGAGTCAGTCTCCAGACAGTCAGCATGTCTAGTGCCAGAAGGTGCTACATGGGAGACTGGGGCAAAATGACCAATATCTGTCCAAGCAACTCATGGGCTAACCTACTTTGCAGCTAATAACATGTTGTGATGGTCACACAAGTGAAATAGTGGTGCACAGCCATGGTGCGAAACCAGCTGTTCTTGCTTTGGGTTATCCCATTTACCTGGTGCTAACTTTACTCTCCATTGGAGAATCTACTTCTCTTTTTTAGATAGACGCAGACCCTAAGGAGAGAACCACCCCATCATACCTCAAAGGGGCCCCAGCTGAAACTAAGAATAATTGGCAAAACAAGCAAAGGTTCTGTTTTCTTGGTGAACATGGTAGCAGCATATGGGTGAAGGAGATCGACACAGAGAACAATCAACACCTACCGAATAAGATATCTAGAGACACAGAGGCCCCCAAGACCTTGTCACTGAAGCAGACCTAAAATGAACCCAACATGACTAAGGGAAATTTGCAGAAGAGGGGGTGGAAAGAATGTTAGAGCCACACGTTTGGCCATAATACACAGAGACACTTCCTCCTACATATAACTAAGGGCTAACCATACAATGCATGGCCCATATACCTCAACAAGGAGGGGCCAGGGGGAGGGGGATGCACAGGGAGTAGGCTAACAATGGTATCAACTTGACTGTATTCACGGAGTACAAAACAAATTAATAAAAAAAACTGGGAAAAATTCAAAATAATTTAGCTGGTTATCTGGTATATAATTCAATTTAAATATTTTTATTATTGAAATAAATTCTTTTTGTGAGTTAGGGTTTCACCCTAGCCGAGGATGACCTGAAACTAACTTTGTATTCCCAGATTGGCCTTGAAATCATAGGAATCCTGATGCTTCTTCCTCCCAAGTGCTTGAATTAAAGACATCTGGTTTAAAATAAATTTTTAATTCAGTGCAGTACTCTTTACTTCACATTAATTCCTGAAGCTAATTTCAACTTTATTGTATTTGGTTGGCATTGCTATTTAGACATTTGTTGTCATCAATTTCTTCAAATATGACTCTGACAGAAATTCATGCTTTATTTTTCACATGTAATCTGATAGAAAATTTGTAGAAGTCAGATGTGGTGGTGCACACCTTTAATCCTAGCACTCGGGAGGCAGAGGTAGAAGGATCACCACATGCTCGAGGCCACCTTGAGACTCCATAGTAGTTCCAGGTCAGCCTGAACTAGAGTGAAACTCTACCTAAAAAAAAAAAAAAAAAAAAAAAAAAAAAAAAAAAATTTGTAGGATTTTTGTTTGTGAAGGGCTCTCATTCACAAAACTAGGAATAATTTAGTGTATCTCAAATATGTGATCGTTTGTACTTGAACTAAAATAAACATTAATTTCATTTATTAAAAGGTACTATTGCTTTTCTTTCCTGTCTTATAGTTTAAAAAAAAAACACATTTAGTCATTACGGGCTAGCTAAAATCATTTATACACTCTAAAGTTGTTTTTGTTAATTATTCTTTAACACAGAGATTTTCTAGAATGTATGCGTATTTTGTATGAATAATCAGGGTGAACTCTATGTATGATTTCAGAAAAAGATGGAAAACTGGTATTAGCAATACTTTAAATTT